>NW_027175920.1:14170044-14445044 GCF_023055335.1 Clinocottus analis | reverse complement strand
ATCATATTTATCCTCAGATTTCAATCTGTAGCTGTAATTATTGTAATTGTATTTGTATGTCCCTAGAGTGTTTGAGTGTTTTTGTTGATCCCAGGAGGATTGTGTATCGCTAATGGATCTTATTAATGTGTGAAGTCACTGGGTTGTCTTTCTTGCTCTCTGTGTGTGTGTGTGTGTGTGTGTGTGTGTGTGTGTGTGTGTGTGTGTGTGTGTGTGTGTGTGTGTGTGTGTGTGTGTGTGTGTGTGTGTGTGTGTGTGTGTGTGTGTGTGTGTAGGACATGGAAAGAGTAGCCATGCTAAACCGCAGGATGAGAGGAGGAGGAGGGATTGGACCCATGTATGGAACTGGTAGGCAAACTGGACATTTGCTCCATCTCCATAATACAGTCCAGGAAAAAAAAGGTCGAGAGTATTCCCTCTCCCAGAATGGACAGAACAGGTTCCTATATACAGGAAATCTATAATAATAAATCTAGGCCACATTGTCCTTACGGGTGGCAACGCTGTGGGTATTTGCGCAATGAAAATTAGCTAGCCAGAATTTGTGTCATTTCTAGTCCCATTTTGAAATAAAGTACCTCTGTAAACTAAAATTATAATATTTCTTACATTTTTCCAGGTATGCCCATGACAATGCCAAGCTATGCTATGGGTAAGTGAGAAGGTTCAATTGTTACACATAACGTTTTGTGTCCTCTTGGAGACATTTATTTTGGCCATGAATCCTTTCCACATCAAGTCGCATGAGCACATGTCTGTCTTTAAGTTTTCTAATCTTTTCATCACTGTTGCCTCTGCTCAGGACCAATGATTAACCCTTCGATGCCCAGCTATGGCGCAACTCCCATGATGCCAACCATGCCAGGTAGTCCTTTTTGTATTAAATTATATACAATCTGACTTCTTTTGTTGTGTCCATTCCTTTGTTAATGATTTAAATGTAGTTGATTTCTACCTGATAATCAGTTTGTCACCTACGTCTCTACACAGCCATGATGATGCCTCAGACTCCCATGTCTTCCCCGGCTGACCCCATGCAGATGGCAGCATCGCAGCAAGCCCTCATCAACCAGCAAGCCTTTCTCATGGTAAGGACAGGACAGGACGTTTTTATCTTGTATTCACCCCTCCAGCCACGTTTACCTTTCCAAACTCCCTCTCCCACCTCGCCTTCAGCTCCATGCTTAAACTTGTCCTCTCTCCTCCTCCTCCTCCTCATACTCCTACTCTTCCTACTCCGCTTCTTCAGGCCCAGCAGATGACCCTGCAGGCAATGAATCTTTCCCAGCAGCAGACGCAGGAGCAGCATAGGAAGCAGAAGGGGCAGGAGAGAAAGCAGAAGTGGGGGGAGGAGAAGCAGCAGTGGGGGGAGGAGAAGCAGAGGAGGCGTCAGTCCGATCGGCGGCCCCGGGAACGCATGCGCACGCCCTCGCCTTCCCCTTCATCTCCCTCGCCACCACCTGCCCGGCCCAAAGCATCTGCTCCAAAACGCACCTCTGGCTATAAGCAGCCTGAGCCAGAGGTATTTCTGACTATAGGGTGTGTCTTTGTAGTGTACAATTGCTGCTTAGCTAAACCTGAGTTTAAATAAATTCCTCCAATCCATGTAAAGTGGTGAGACACTTAATTCCTAAATTGCTTTCTCAAGGCCCGCAGAGAATGAATGGGCATGAATAGGTGAATGACATGTAGTGTAAAAGTGCTACGAGTGGCATGCCAATCGTGAGCTTCACCAACTATTAAATCTTAAAGCGTACTTCACGGCGACAAGCTTGTCCGCAGCCATTATGTTTTTGATTGTCTGTCTGTCCGTATGTACGTAGGTCCCATTCTTGTGAACGTGATATCTCAGGAATGTCTCGAGGGGATTTCTTCCAATTTGGTACAAATGTCCACCTGGCTATTACTTAAACATCGATATACTAGATTTGACCATCCTTTAATTCCCTAAAAAATGAAAATAACTGACATCACCTGTTTTCTCTTCTTGTGCTGACGTGCTATAGTGTTTTTTTCTCTTGCAGCCAGAAAGAGAAGTGGACTCACTAGATCCCGAGGACCTGCAGTCTTTCAGAGACAAGAAGGAATACTTCCAGAAGATTGGTGAGTGCTGCTGACCAGCAACCATCGACTAATAAATTTCTCTCTCACATGCACACAAACCCACTTCATTCACTTTAGACTTTTCTATATCATGCTTAGGGTGGATATTAAATGGAGGGAGGTTGGGGCTTCAAGCTATCTTGCTTGAATGTGATGTACTTATAATAATTCAATGCGTTTCCTCATTCCTCATCAATCTCTCTCCTCTACCTCCCTCCAGGCGTTCAGGCCCGAGGTGGATCCAAAGCCTCAAATTCTCATCCGGCCCACTCCAGTCAACCCAGACAGCAGCAACACTCCCCGCGAAGTCAGTCACCACCACCCCCACCCCCACCCCCAGCCCCACAAACTGCACTTAAGCCTGCGGGTGAGAAGATAAAACAAGTTCTATGGCCTAGATAATATTTGTGTGTAATCTAGAAATATTGCTTTAGATGTTATAGTCTCAATAGAAGAGCCAAAAAAGAAAAAGGAGCATTCAGCTCAAAGGTCTATTTCATCATGCAGCTTGGTATGCCCTTCTGTCTCTCATCTTAGTGAAGCGTCTCCCTCCTGCCAGAGTGGTAGACCCCCCGCCAGCAGCACCGACCCCAGCTCCTCTCACTAAGCACCAGCCCCAACCCACCTCCAACATCAGAGAAATCATCAAATTATATAACAGCCGACCCCAGCCGGAAGCCAAACCCTTTGAACCAGTCAGGTCAGTTTCAAGCTGCTCCTACATGAGGTCCATACATACTTCACCAGCGTTTCATCTGATCTAATATCCTGCTGAATCCTGCTTGCACCAGGCGGCAACTCTGGTTCTGCAGGGTGAAGCCAATGTGGAAGTGATGTAAGACCTGCGTTCTCTCAACTGACCATCATGGGGCGACTTGTATAGAAATTACTCTACTTATCTCTTGATTTATTACCTGAGTAAAACATTTTACCATGAGTTTACGGTCTCAATCTAGTTTTTAAGAAGTCTTCTTCAATACAGCATGATGTTCATTTCGTAAATGATGGTCCATTTATAGTCAGATATTAGACCATAAAGCAAGGTATGCTTTAGTGCGGGACTCCTGTGATTAAACAGGTCGCAATTGCTACCGGAGCCATACACAGCATCTCTACTTCACTCCTCCTCCACCTTCCAAATATGGTAACTTCCCTTCATTGAATGCATAAAAGCGAAGATGGCGACAGCTGTATTCCAAGATGGGAAGGGCACCACGTTTCTGACCTTTTGAACATTGTCGTTGTTTTATTGTGCAACCAGCATGAGGTCAAATCACGCTAGCAAAATAAGTTTTGATTGTTTTAGCTATACTTTCATAAATGAAAGAGATGACATGAAAAGTTACACATCTCAATAATGTTTTTGTAACATTTTCAATTGACGCACCTTGGAAATCCTGACATGAAAAGCCCAAAAATGGATTTAAATATTGAATCTGGCCTCACTTCTGGCCGGCCTCTGAGTCAAGCTCAGTTAAAATTCCAGCTACATCAGCTGATAGCAGCAGATCTAAAACCAGCCCAATCAGTTGATGGATCAACAGTTCATGTACATCACAAATGTATTTTTCCTCTTTACCGGTCCAGACACCAACCAAGGAGTCCTTAAAGTTCCTGACACTCAACTGATCACACAGTGGCCTCTTCCTCTATAAAAAATAACTCTGTACCGTTCTTCACCCTCTTCACAGACCTGCTGCACGGCATTTCGTAAAAAAGAATGACCCCAAAGACGAAGCTCTGGCCAAACTCAGAAACAAAGCTCCAGTGCCACAACCGAAGGTCAGGATGACGAGTCTGACCTCAAAGAAAATGCATCTGAATTCTTCTAGAAATAAAATGAATGTATTGTTCTGTTTCATATTGAGTACCTCTGTCTCGAACATACCGCGCGCTTTATTCTCACACCTTCCACTTCTTAACACTTGCAGAAACAGTGGGTGCCTCCGCCAGTCGAGCACAGGAGGGAGCCCCCTCCTTCTAGGACCCCGTCCCCACAGTCCTCCTCTCCTCCCTCCACCAAGGGGCCCCGTGTCATCTCTAACAATATGAGGCAGAAACAGCGCTCCCTGGGGGACTTGTTCGGTTCGCAGCGCTCCCAGCATCCTCCAACCCCTCCGACCCCTCCCCCCGACTCCCCGCCGCCTCCCCCGCGCCCGGAGCCCCTTCTTTCGAACATCCCCGACCCGCCGCCCATGGCGGCCCCTTCTCTCAGTAAGCGCCGCTCTCACTGTGTTCTCCAGACATTACATTTTACACAGATTAAAAAGACCGCTGACTAATTCAACTCAATGTTATCGAATGTGAGGGAGTTCATGTCAGTCAGTGACCTCCATCTGCTGTTTAGTAACCACAGATGTAATGCCAGATGAGGAGGGCATTTGCTCCCAGCTCAGTCGCTTCTCTGCTGGGGTTTACTTCTCTTACTCCAACATGCCGGGAAAACTCTTCCTGCGAAAAGAAGTAAGACGCACGCACGCACGCACGCACGCACGCACGCACACACACACACACATAACATTTATCAGGAGACCCACAGATAGTTATCACCTATTCAGCAGTGCTCCTCAGCTCTACGCTGTTTTATATTTCGCAGCTTCAGCTTTTTTTCTTAGGAGCTGATGGAGACCAAAACAGAGCTAAAGAAGCGAGTATCTTGGACTTCCATTCACCACATTTACAAGCAAGACAGTGACTACATGCTTATGTTGCTCCATGGGTCTGCTGGTATATGTTATGACCAGTTTCAGTTACAGTAGGTGTCTCCAGGACCACATTTTTACCATAAAACATTACCAGCCACAAGGCGCGACGGCTTGTGGCTGGTAATCGTCCGTAGCTGAAAGTCGCTTCACCCCATTGGGTTCCGACTCAAAGATTCTACCAGTTTCCTGACGATAGTCCTTCGAAAAGAGTCCAACTGGGGTCCTACATCAAGGAAATAGATGTGCTCAGACCGACAAAAGTGAGCTAAATAATAATACCTCTCACTACACAGTGGATAGGATCTGTTTATCCTTTTGTTTGTGTGCAGGTGTTTTACCCCAAAGAGATGTTCAACCAGCCCTACATCCTCAATCTGTTGTGTGAACAGGTTAGTATATTTACGCACGCACACACACACACACACACACACACACACACACACACACACACACACACACACACACACACACACACACACACACACACATATATATACACATATATATATACGTATATACACACACATATATATATATATATATATATATATATATATATATATATATATATATATATATATATATATATATATCCTCCTGTTATCACTGTGTGACGTGTTTTAGATCATGAGGGACACCTACTCTGACAGCTGTGTGAGGATCAGCAGAGAGGAGAGGAGGAAGATGAAGGACCTGCTGGGTGAGTGTGTTTGACGTCATAAGCTATAGATATATATATAGATATATCTATATATATATATCTATATCTATATATATATATAGATATATATATATATATATATAGATGGATGGATGGATGGATGGATGGACGTTGTGTCTCTACTTTCTCTCGCTGTACAAAAGTAAAACCAAGATCTTTGAAACAGACGTTGAGGGTTGTGGTTAAACTTCTCACCACATCCCTACTCTGTGTGCAGTTCCCGAGCCTCCAGCTCCGCATAAAGTACTTCACTCAGAGCAGTTGTCGAGCATTGCGTCTGTCTAATAGCATCGATTAGGTGTGACAAGAACTATCTGAATTGACAGAAACCATCTTGGGGAAAATGTACTTTCTTTTGTTAGGCCCATGTCCCATCCGCTAACATAGAGGGGACGGGGTTTATGACCTATACTGCAGCTACCCGGTGATCGAGATGTTGTGGCTTCACGTTAGGCAGCTGCCATTTCGTCTACCTTTATGTACATTCTATGAGTACTCACTGTACTGAATATAAACTGTATGATTTATATTTTGTTTATCTATTTGTTTGCTGTCCACTATCTAATTTTTTTTCATTCATCCTCATTTGAACTTTAGCAAATTTCAATGTGGGAATGAGTATAAGCACCATCCAGAATGATGGCATGAAGAAGAGGATTGTCATGGCTGCTCGAGACAACTGGGAGAACTACTTCATCCGTCTGTTCCCTGTGAAGGTGATCATGTCAAAAAGGGTTGGAAAAAATGTGAAGTGTGAGGCATTTGAGGATTATTAGGAAGTTTGTTCCATCAATGGATGTGCAGCATCCCAGCATCCGTAGCTGAAAGTCGCTTCACCACATTGGGTTCTGACTGAAATGTTCTACCAGTTTCCTGACGATAGTCCTTCGAAAAGAGTCCAATTGGGGTCCTACAACAAGCAGCATTATTTTAAAGTCTGTTCTACAATTTACATGTGCTCAATTGGGACTTTGTACGAGGGTGCTGGCAGTGTAAAGTAAGTTTAAGGTCCCGTTGCATTAAGGGCTGTAGTGTGAAAGGGGCTCTAGTAACAATCACAGCAAATGCCGGTAGAGTCGTGTTGTGAAAGAAAGCAGTAACATCGCAGGGACGTGCACGTAAAGAGGTACCCGGAAGACGTTTCATCCGGTGCTGGCGAACCAATCCCAAGACTCAGCTGATTACATCTTTGAATCTGCAACTTGACAAGACTGGAAAGTAGCAACTGAGACTATAAATACTGTACATGTTCCCAATGTTTACTGATGGAATATATCAATAGAGAAGTAGAGTAATCTTCTCATTAGAGGAGTCGCTGGTTGATAGAAATAATGCAAGTTTAAGACACTTCCACTCCGGTTTCACTCAGCAGAACCAGAGGTTGCGGTTTGGGTCACCCTTGTTTTATTGTGACTTACACACTACTTTTAGGGGCTATACTGGCTGTCTCATTTCAAGCATTAGTTGTTGCTGGACCTCTAACCACTAGAGTACATTGACAGGCATCTTCTCTTTGTATCTGTTGAAGTTGGGCAGAGGGGATGCTGAGGTTTTGGGCGTGTCTCACCGGGGCTTTCGGCTACTAAAGGTGGTAAGAGCGTCAGGCATCAACCCCAAACAACTCCGTCTGCTCGCAAGTTACAGGTAAACGTAGTGCCGTTACACACCTTCTCGGTTTTATCCATATTTTCACATAAAATGGTTCAAGTCTTATGTCAAAGATAGGAAGTTGGTTAGTTTTTATTTTTGTGTCATGCTAAATATTTGGCACGTCTTAAATGTAATTAAAAATGGTGGACACTTTACTAACCTGGCCTTCAGAGGGGCCTCGCACTTGGTGTTGCATCTTTGCAGATTCAGACCCAGAGGCAGCTAGCCAGGAAATGCATTTCCTATTTAAAGCGTATCCACAATGAAATACAAAAGTTAAATAATTCAAATCATGAAATATTGCGAAATACTTTCAAAGCTTCATTTGAAAACCTCACTAGAAACAAAAAAAGGCATTTGGTAGAGCCCTAGTATCTTTCAGTTTGTGTTTCCTGCACAGAATGTTAACCCTGCTCTGTATGAATATAGCTTTGCAGAGTTGCTGTCAGTTGACCTCCAGGGTGCAGATACTGTAGAACTGGAGCTGGTGAAGGAAAGGTTGGTGCTGCAATCATCCAGAGCTCCCCAGATCACTGCCATGATCCAGTTCTTCCTCCAGGAGCTTATCCGGGTACTACTTTAATCTTAAATCACCATCATTCATCATTATCTTGAACGTCATGTGACACACGTATCACCCTCCGACCTACGTCTTTCCCTGCCCTCTAGGACTCATGCCATGTGGTTGCCTTGAAGAGTTTTGTAACAGGTGACAAAAGTCTGCTTAGCTTCAGCAAAGGTGACATCATCAAACTACAGCCAATGGAAGGACTCCAAACAGGTGAGATTCTAGCATTTTTTAGGTTCAGATATGCCGTATTATGCTCATTGTTTATTGCATTCTGTGATCTCCTTCTCATGTAAAATCATCTCTGTCTGTGTTTCCACCAGGCTGGCGTTTTGGCACAATGGGAGGACGCTCTGGTCTTTTCGCAGATGACCTCACCCAGCCATCCTCGGCGCCGGACTACCACTGTCTGCCCCTTGACCGAAGAGAAGACAAGAGGAAAAGCATGAGGGGCGCTACACCTGCCGGCCCACCCAAGGGCCCGTCTCCAGGTCCTATCAGCAGACCCCTAGGCAGCGTGGATCCAGAGCTGCTCGGAAAAGAGGCTCTGGTCCAGAGAGCCGACCAGAGCTCAATCCAGGGCTCATTCCATGAGCTGGAGACCCTCTCGGTCATGGCTGAGTTTGCCATGAAGTATTTCCGGTATGATAGAAGGCTGATGACTATTGTCCAGTAAGTTCAGATAGTTTGAGTTTGTGACGTATTGTGGCTAATTTTGTGCTGCTATAATTTGTTCATTAAAGAGTGGGGGCGACCAGTCTGGCAGCAAGCGGAAGGTATTTTGCAGAAGTGGTTCAACACACAGAAGTAAGTCTGAAAATCCTTCTCACATCATCTCTCATTGTTTGTACTTGCTCATACTACAGTTATTGTACATGGACACATCTGTATCCATACTCAATACGGCTATATATAATCTGTCTAGGCTAGATCCTGCAATCAAATAATGTCTTTCAACCACAGCAGTCAAGACGTTGAACTGTGCAGGCAGACCTGGCGCTATGGGCAGGCTTTGTGGTGCGGGGCCCGTCCTGGGACTCCGTTGGGCCCGCCCTGGACAGACTAGCCTGTCAGTCACTTATTGCCTAAGTGCTTGTTGTTGCGGCTATGCACCACATGGCTGTAAAAATGTTTTTAAAAAAACGTGCCTCCTCAAAGCAACGTACAGCCCCCCTGCAAATCAGGGCCTGGTGCAAGGCCTGTTTACAGATGTGTCAAACTTATTTCATAGATATAGCCTGTACGTAAGTTTGTGGGATCTATAGAAGTGTTGCAGTGGAGGGCCTGCTACATATATTAGGACCGCACAACCCTCAGTGGACAAATAGGAGTAGCAGTGCATTTTATTGAATATTTTTTAAATTAATGATTAAGCTGAGCTACGTGAGCCAAAACAGTAGAAAAATCAATAAATTACTCTGATGTGTTTAGTAGTATGTGATATTAGGCGTGGACAGATAGACAGCTACACGCATGCACAACCGGACACAGTGTGCCCTCACAGACGTATGGCGGAGATCATGAGAAACAAGTTTTATAAAAAATGTCAGAGGTCATTACAGACATCAAAAACGAATGTGTACCCTTTTATGTATGAAATAAGGCTATGTTGCTGAGATAGACTGCCTGGACAAAAATGTCACCACCAAAAAAAGGTCACACACTAACATTTTGGGGTTCAGGTCTGGACTCCATGTGTGAAAATGATGTCTCATCCTCCTCTAACCACTTTTTCTCAATTTGAGCCCGATGAATCCTGGCATTGTCATCTTGGAATATGCCCGTGCCATCAGGGAAGAAACAATCCATTGATGGAATAACCTGATCATTCCTGAACCTGGTCGTTGCTGAACCTAGACCTGAGCAACTGCAGCAACCCCAGATCATAGCACTGCCCCTACAGGCTTGTCCAGTAGGCAGTAGTAGTTAAATCCAGGTGGCGACTTTTTTTTTGTCCAGGCAGTGTATTTAACAACATTAGTTGAGATATGTGGGAACAAATGTGTCACCCGATGACTGAATTGTCCTGTTTAGATATGTAAATATGTCATCAGGAGGTTTTCACTAACTGCATTGACCTTCATTCATCCAGGTTCCCATACAGGAGTCCCTCATTCTCTACAATGACCCTGACATCAATGAGTTGTCGGTCCAGTGCTTCATGAGTGAGTACATCCACACGAGCCCTGCGATACACACTGAGACCACTGTTACTCTCTCACTCCTCCATCACTCCTTCTCTCTTTAATTTGTCCCTCCAGACCTGATGCAGTTTATGGGTGACATACCAATGACAAAGAAGAACACCCAGACGGACTGCTTGAGCCACATTTTACTGGTCAGTGTTCTTTCAAGCGGTGTAATCAAATGGGCTCCATGTATGTCACGCCTTTTGAGTCTCGTATGCGTTTGATGGACCTCATAGACTTCTGTGGGATTTAAAGACGAGTTTGTCTCTTCTGTTAAGTTGGGGAAGGAAAAGGAGCTGCTGAGAGATGAGATCTACTGCCAGGTCATCAAACAAACCACCAACAACCCAACTAAGTGAGTGTCACATTTATTTATGTTGTGTAACATTCTCAATTTACTAGAGAGGCACCCGCACCGATACCTCAACTGAACACTTTGTAGTTAAAATAGTTTTGCTGATTATTTCAAGACTTGTTTGACAAGTTGTTGGTTCACAATTAATTATATTGATAATAAATAACAATTCAATAAACACATATCTATGTATATATTTGTTACATTTGTGATATTTTGTTTTACCACGTTTGGAAAGCAATGTTTAAGTCAAGCCTGACACAAACCCGACCCTCTTTTTAGGCTTCTGCTCGAAAATGACATACCCAAACTAAAATGAGTGTATCTCTGCAACCACGAGAGCTATTTGAATAATCTTGGTGTTAATAAACAAGTATAATGTTAAATTTTGCTCAGATGTGTAAATATCAGTCTATGTGTTACTGGTTAAGAATAAATGAAGATGACACACAGTGTAATGTAAAGTTTTCAGGTCCGCCTGGAAAAAAAGCACTTTTAGCATGATTTTTACCTTGAAATTATGCATTCGCAAGGTCTAAACTTCTCCCAAATCCTACCACAACATTTTAACATAATTTTCACACTGTTTTACTTTGATAAAGTGAAGCAGAACAAAGTAAGAGAGGATTTAGTACAGAAAAAATTCAGGCGAGGTCTCACATTTCGGCACATTTCGGGCATATGTGCCATTTGAATTTTATCATGTACCAAACTATATATTTTACTTTTATATTACTTACGGTGATCAATACATCCAAATACATCATTTTTTAATGAATTTTGATTTTTTTTTAATGAATTATAAAAAAAGAAACTTGGCCACACTGTTTGTATTTTCCCTGTTTGTGTTGTCTTCTCAGGTCCGTCTGCACCCTCGGCTGGCGGCTATTCAACCTGATGACTGGGTTTTTTCCCTGCTCTGGTACTCTGCAGCCGCACGTCACACGTCACCTGCTTGACATCTCTCAGGACTACGAGCACCCGTACCAAGGTAGAAGAAATGCACACAAAAGTGCAGACACAAAAAAAAACTCTTCTCTCTTAGAGTCATTGTGGTGTCACAACAATGGCGGCTACACATTTAGATGTATATAAGGTCTCTCACGCGTACGCGTATCCTCAGAGTTGGCGTGCGTGTGTCAGGAAAACCTCCACCGGTCTCTCAGCTTTGGAGGCCGACGTAACATCCCCTCTCACGTGGAGATGGAGGCCATACTGGCAAGTTACACCTAACACTCACGGTGTACTTCATAAGCGTTACATTGACATTCTAAATTCACAGCTGAGCTGATAGTCTGAGTGTCTCGGCTTTCTGCAGGCTGGCAAAACCTCCCGACGTATTCCCATCCAGCTACCAGGAGGAGTGGATTTCCCCATCAGGATACGTAGCTTCAGTGTAAGATTTTTATTTTCTTTTTTCCTGCATTCTATACAGTTTCAGGGATGTCAAATGATATCTTTGTACACTTATGGAATGGATAAGGTTGTTGCATGCGTCCCTCGTGGCCCAGGCTCCGTTTGATATTATCTCTTGCCATACATCATCCCTCATCTCATTGTCAAGATTCTTTTTGCCATACAAGGCTCAGGCTTTTGCTCTTCTCTTTTCAGTCCAACAAATTAACCTATGAAGTCCCCCTTCTCAACCCGAGATGGGTTATTCATTTCCATTTGCCTAAGTTCGCCATTTGTATTTGTCCCCGTCTCGTTTTGTTGTATTTGTCTGGATAGTTTCCCAGATTTTACCCCACAATCATAGAATTTGCTTTTTTAGTCTGAATAGCTTCGTTGTAAGATTCATTCTAATCTACGTATATACAAACACAACCTTAGTCTGTTGTTGATGATACATATCTCTGTGGTTGTATTTTGTATCTCCCGTCTAGATGGCAGCGGACGTGTTAACAGAGTTTTGTAAAGAGATGGGCATCACAGAAATCAAAGAGTTCTCCATCCTTGCCAACAGAAATCATGGTAAATCCAACTGATACTGTTTCTAATTGATATCCAGGATAGAAAACAGTTAGTCTGTCTTTAGACTTAAAAACATTTTTTTCCCTAGCTAGTTGTGTCTAAGATGCTTTTGCCTGCCTGCATCACAGTTGGAAACGGTGATATAATTTTTTTTTAGTATCTACAATGTAAAGTATTCGTAAAATATTTCCAAATTGGTAATATTTGGCACGATATCTCTAACTAATGAAATTTTGATTTGCTACTTAGAAAAGAAAACAACAACAACAACAAACAAACAAAAAAATATGGCAAAGAAAAAAGAAAGAGAAAAAACTAGTTTATTATATCACATAGCATAGTGGATATGATCACACACACTACAACATAATTGGTTAAATTCTCATTTATTCTGCTAGAATTAACCCTCCGCCCTCCCTCAGCTCTGTAAATATGATGTTCATGCCACATTAGATTTGAGTCAAACTGAAATCAAAGTGTCAGATTAACAGATCCTCTCTCAGATGGGATTGTGCGTCCCCTCCATCCTGAGGAGTATCTGTTCGACTTCCTTCTGGACGACGGCTCCATCTTCTTTTCCCTGAGACGACTGATGTGGAGGAACCCTCTGTCCTACAACAGCGACCTCTATGTGGAGTTCCACTACCAGCAGGTGACAACAGTCTGTTCATGACAGTGAGGATAAGTAGTAGTAGTAGGAGTAGGCAAAGTAGTAGTAGTAGGAGTGGTGGTAGGAGAAGTAATAGGAGAAGTAGTAGTAGGAAGAGTCTGAGGAGGTAGTAGTAGTAGGAGAAGTTGGAGAAGTAGTAAAAATAGTAGCAGCAGCAGCATATTCCTGCCGCAGGTTCAGGATCCAGCTCATTGTGGTCACTACTCTCTGTGTTGGTGTAGCTCCTGGCCGAGTACCTCAGTGGACGGCTGGTGCTTACTACTGCTGCCGGCGGCCCTTCATCAGTCCAGCAGATAGCAGAGCTGTCAGCCCTACAGCACCTGGCTCAGGATCGCAGACATCAGCTCTCACTGTGAGTCACACGATAATACAATACTAATAAAATAATACGCTTTAGGAATGGGATATTTTGGGCAGCTAGAAGAAGAAGAAGAAGAAGAAGAAGAAGAAGAAGAAGAAGAAGAAGAAGAAGAAGAAGAAGAAGAAGAAGAAGAAGAAGAAGAAGAAGAAGAAGAAGAAGAAGAAGAAGAAGAAGAAGAAGAAGAAGAAGAAGAAGAAGAAGAAGAAGAAGAAGAAGAAGAAGAAGAAGAAGAAGAAGAAGAAGAAGAAGAAGAAGAAGAAGAAGAATTCCCTCAGTAAACATGAGTATATGGTCTCAATCTGTATTTGTAAGTCCTCTTCAATACAACATGACGCTCATTTAGAGTCAAATAGACCATAAGGTCTCATAAGGTCGCCGCAACTACCAGAGACGACAAAAACAAGAGATCAAAAGTGCAATTAATTGCCCAAAATAATAGCCCTGATGTGTAAAGGCCTTAAGAAAATTGTTATGGAGCTGGAGTCAGGACATGGTTAGCATAGCTTAGCATAAAGAGTGTCGGGCACAGTGGTGCAACCTAACCATGACTTTGTACTTTATATGTCTCCACCAGGCCAGAGATGAAGGAGTACCTGCCATCACAGCATGGACTCAGCAGCACAGCAGAAGAGATCCACACCTTCTGTCTGGGCCAGATAGCTGCAATGCAGCTCAGTCCTCAAGACGCCAAAATACAATTCATTGGTTTGTTGTTGTTGTTCTTCTTCTTCTTCGTCTTCATCTTCTTCTTTGTCTTCTTCTGTCCTGATGACAACGGTGTCCGTCTGCTTTGTCTGTCCTTCAGAAATTCTGAGCACCATGCCTCTGTTTGGCTCCAACACTTTCTTGGCCCAGAAGGTCAGTCAGCGTGGCTGTCCCTCCCCGTGCATGGTCAGCATCAGCCAGGAGGGGGTGCTGTTTCTTAACCCTAAAACACAGGTACTTACAGCAGCCACAGTACTGAAACGCTCCCTGACCAATCCCTCAGATGAATATGTGATTTTATCAGTATGAAAGATGTCTACGTACCGGAGTCATACTTAGGTCAAGGTCACTCTGGTCCGATCCAGTCAACTTTTGACAATCATCATTGGTGTTGGTCTATTGTTTCGATCTCAGATTAGTTTTTTCGTGTTGCCAAGTGTTGGCACCCACAAAAACATTTTAGCAGCCAACGGGAAGTAAAGCTGAAGTTGACGCATATGACACCGTCGCCCAACCATGCAGTTGTTAACTTAAAGCCAGTAGTGGCCATCTCAAGGAGGCTTGTTTCTGTTTTTTTTCTGCAGGAGCGAGCGTTTCTGATTCCGCTGGCAGATGTGCAGTCCATGTGCACCATCCGTCCTAAGAAACAAGGCAAAGTGCCAGCTGTGGACATCAATTACAGCAATCCAGGCCAAAAGAAAAAAGTCACCATTCATCTCAAGCAGGTAGTGACTCTGGGCTGCTGCTGCACGTTAATGTTTCGTAGCGTTCTTATTTTCTTATGTTTGGTTATGTTTGGCTAGCCTCTGTAGACTCATGGACAATAGAGAAAGTGAATGCACCTGTATAGATATATAATCTATTGGTCATAAACAAATACTCTTGATCTCTCTTGCAGGCTAAGGAGTTGTGCCACACCCTAGCTCTGATAATGGAAGAGTTGATCCGACCGTCAGTCACCAGCTCCATCTCAAATCGGCAGTAGACACACACGCACAGTATTGAGAGTTGTTGTTAATCACTGAATTTTTGTGTATACGTTTTTTGTTAATTTATCTTTCTTTTTCTTTCTGTGTAACTTAATGGAAATGTGTCATTAATGAAATGGACTAGAATATAAGCTGTTGATGAAGGAAGTGACACGTGCACTACTCCAATCAGAGAGCACCAGAGGAATGCAGGAAGAAAATTTGAGTCATTCACCAATAAACCCAACGTCTTAAAAATTATTCCCTTTTTTTGGCGAGTTTAAAGTCCTAAGATGTAATTGTTGAAACGTAGTGGTCGTTGATCATCGCTGGAAGTTAATGATGTCATGTAATACAAGTGGGGCATTAAATAAATGTGGTAATTCCTTCTATACCGTGTGTTGTTGTTTTTTATCGGATATCTTTTCTTCCTGCACGGTGGTGTAGTCGCTGGCACTGACGCCTCACAGCAAAAGGGTCTGGGGTTCGGATCCCGGTCTGGGTGGGGTTTGGATACTGGTCTGGCAGGTCCTTCTGTGTGGAGTTTGCATGTTCTCCCCGTGTCAGCGAGGGTTCTTTCCGGTTGATCCGGCTACCTGTGATGGACTGGCACTTTTTAAAACAATTTTTAGTCCAGTCTCTTTTTTAACAGTTTTGAATCAATCTGGGCTATGCTAACACGGTAGCTTCTTTATCAATAATCAGGAAGACGCCATCTCGGGATAAAAGCAGCAGCAGCAGCGACCTTATTGTTCATGCCATAGAACAGGCAGCGGGTCCGGACCCAATATCACGAATATAAATATATAAAGTATATATTCATTCATTCTGTTGTCTCTGGAATTTCGAACGAAAACGATCGATAATTGAGAATTATTATATTTTCATAGATCACTTCTATTTAACCGGCGCAGATTTTCTGGCCGTTACGACACTCGTTCAGTCGTCCAGGAAACACACCGCATTGACAATCATCTCACGTGATGCTACTCGGCCAATCTTGCTTGTATTCCGATAAGCCTTGCCTTTGATTATTGTGAGATATTCACTCACACACAAGCGACAGGAGAGTGACCCGATAGTTGGAAAAAGTGAGTCAGAGAAGTTATTTCACGTGGTGCTCCAAAAAGAGGAATGTGGACCGCTTGACCGGAGACTTGCCCGGCCCCCCTCCCCATGGATCGTGGCTGTCTGAGGTTGCCCCCCCCCGCCCCCTCCCCACCACCACCACCACCACCATGGAAGATGGCTGTCTGGAGCTGGTCCTGCATGCTACGATGGACTGTGGCTGGTTCATGGCCCATGCCTACCACTCACTCATTATATGAATGTTTTTGTCATATTCATGTAATGTGCTGCAACTCTGTTACGTTGTTCATTCTGGTCACATGACATCTATTGCTTCTGTCCATCCTGGGAGAGGGATCCTCCTCTGTTGCTCTCCCTCAGGTTTCTTCCCTTTTTTTTCCCCGTTAAAGGGTTTTTACTATCTGTATTTGGCGGAGTATTTCCTGATCCGATGTGAGGTTCTGGGACAGGGATGTCATGTATACAGATTGTAAAGCCCTCCGAGGCAAATCTTGTATTTGTGATTTTGGGCTATACAAAATAAACTGAATTGAATTGAATTGAAGTTTAACCAAGAATGGACAGACGCTTACATGTTTATTATTCATACAACCAGTTCAAGAACAGTATGTCTTATGTTAAGCAATATTTAAAGGCGCAATAAGAAGCGACACGAGCAGAAGCACGGACCTTTTGACCAAACGTACCGAGTCACACCCGAAATCAAGGCACAGAAAATAAACCCACGAGCCCACTGTCATCAGAACCCTAACACATGAATGAACTGCCCAACAATGATGTTAACAGAGAGCAGAAATGAGCTGAAACAAGTGGTTTAGTTCAGCGCATGGAACCATGAGATTAGAGCATAGATCCTAAGGTCATAGCATAGAACGCGTAGGTCAGAGCATAGGACCCTGAGGTCAGAGCATAGAATACTGAGGTCATAGCTTCGAACACTGAGGTCAGAGCATAGGACCCTGAGGTCAGAGCATAGACCATGTAGGTCAGAGCATAGACCATGTAGGTCAGAGGATAGGACTCAAAGAAGATTAGAGCATAGAAACCTGCGATCAGAGCATAGACTTTAAGTTTAGAGCAAAGAACCCTGTGATTAGAGGATAGCGCTCCCTTTTGTGTTAGGGTCGACACCGACTCCTTTTAGGTTTTGATCTGCATAAAAGAACGACATAACATGTGTTTATTGCATCAAGGCCTTTTGACTTTGCCAGGAAAATCTATTTCAACTAAATAGAGCAAAAACGTTTTTTTTCACAAAATTATAAAATGCTCTGGTTGAAATTTTGACCTTTGTGTTGTTAGTATCGGTTTTGACCCAGTTATAAAAAATAAGATTTGCTGAAATGGTTTTTGTTTTTTTGACCTTGCAAATCTTTATGGTGTGTTATGACTTGTTCTGCTTTTCATTTTGTGTTTGTATTCAAGTTATATTGCTGAAAAAATACTTTTTTGCCTTTTTCTTGATGTAAATATGGGTCCAAATTGACCTGTAACACCACAGATGTTATTATAGTTAATAATTTTAAAATGAAAAAATAAATAAAACAAATTCATTTAAGAAATGTGTTGTAATACCCCTCAGTAATAGTCGGGTAACACAACAACCTTTTATTTATTTATATGATTCTCTTGAGGTTCATTTTAACACTTGAAATTGAGGGGTATCCTGACAAAGAAAAGGCCCAGAGGTTCACACCAAAAATATAAAAAGTACAACAATATTTTTCATGGATAAGGAAGCCTAACAAGGTAAGAGAGAGATGAAAAACAATTTATTTTTAATTTATTTTGCACCTCAGACATGGGTCAAAGCCGACCCATTAACACAAGAAGAAGGATAAGATAACCCTTTGGTCAGAGCAGTGAACCCTGAGGTCAGAGAATATAATTTTAAGGTCAAAGCAGCATAGAACCCTGAAATCAGATAACCCTGAGGTCAGAGCATAGAACCCTGAGGTCAGAAATTAAACATTAAGAAATAAGGATAATCCGACTTCTCAATCCGGTTTGGAATCACTGAGAAGTGATACAAAGTCTAGGAGTACAAATGCGTGTCCTTTATTTAGTTCCTGTGTATTATCATGTATGAGTGTAGTGAGGACACAAAATAATAAATCATAATGAATCGATAACATGGATTAGAACACACACTGAATGGAACATTTGGGCAATTTGAGTCATTACAGGGCCAGCCCCCATCTTTCATCAGATCTCACAAACATATGAGGAACGCACTCCTTTGGAGAGTTGTAAAGCAGGACCAGCCTCCGGGGGCTGACAAGTATCGATCTATACAATGGAGTGAAGTTTCATGGTGGCAGCCCAGCGACCAGATCCTTAGCTTTTGTATTGACGCAGTTCTGACTGCAGAGAGGACGCAGCCTGAAGGTCACAGAAGTGTGCGTGCGTGCGTATGTGCGTGTGTGTGCGCGCGCGCGCATGTGTTTGTGCGCGAGCAAGGCTCTCAAAATTAAGTGTATGACTGCTAGAATAAGCTGTTACTAATTACTTAATTATTTACTAATGGTTCACAATTTATATTACCATATTGTAATAACATAAGTGCGTCAATTTCAATGTATTTATTTTGTATATATTTTGAATAACTCAAAATCACAAAATACTACATATATCATATATGAGGTATATATATATACTATATATATATATATATATATATATATATATATATATATATATATATATATATATATATATATATATATATATATATATATATATATATATGCTTAACACTATCTTTGCAAGACTTTTTGGAACAGAAGTCGCATGTAAGATTGCGACTGTATTTATGGAGCAGACATATGTCATGTTGAACCAGTAAAAAGGACAAATATAAACACAATTGTAAGTAAGTAATTGGAAGGGGCGCTATTGTCAAAATATGAGTCTATATTGTAGCGTTAAGGTTTCCCTTAAGACCCCCCTCAGACCAAACCATGAAAAAACAGACCCAGAACAAAAGTCCAAATGATTGGAAATGTCATATTCCAAACAAAATGCATACATATGAGTCTGACAAATGTATTTTCAGGATAAATGTAAGAGTCAGATATGTGTAGGTCTTCAAATATTTTCAGTTCATATATTCCATAAGTCTCAAGGGCATTGCAGTGTCAGCAATTATTTGCCCCTTCACAGAGGTTTCTGCCTGGCTGAGAACATATTCTCAGACATTTTAACTTGCTGTTAAAGAGTAGATGATGAAGCCGGTTAGAAACTGCGTGAGCTCCATACCAAAGCTTTTTAACTTCCCTGCCTGTACATTTGTCCAGTCACACGTAAGTCCTGGTGGAGGAAGTAGTCTAACCCTTTACTTAAGTAAAATAAAACATTGTAAAAGTACTCTGTTACAAATACAAATAATTGACTTAAAATTGCATAATAAAATGTATTTTTTCCCCCAAATTATTTTCATACATCCACTTAGGTTTCCTTGCATTGTTACATTCAATCGAGGAACAGACGAGTTGAACATGAAACACGTAAAATTCAATGGCATTCAGTTTTCTTAAGATTTCATCCCGTAACGACCATGATGCCATCTCTGGACGTTCGTTTGTGTTGTAACGAAACGAAGCACCGTGTTGTACGTTGTAAAAGGTTAATAACTCCGTGAAACGTTGCAACATTAATTCGAAAAGCTAACAGGCTGTTGAAAACGTAGCGCTTACTTCCTGGAGTGTAACATGGAACCATACCATTTGTAATAGTTATACCATTTCTATATGTGCATATATATTTGAACAACTTTATTGAGTTATTGTTGTGATCAATATCAACTCAATATTATGAATTACTTTGAAGTCACAACATCGCAAGTTTCTCAGAAAAGATTTGAGGTTTTCTATTTCAAAATAGAACCGTAAACAATCTCGGGCCATGTGGCTACGCCCACCCTGATTTCATCCAATCAGGAAGACGAAGAGCACTGTCCAATTACGACACGCTATCGCCTCCTCACGGCGGAACGCTCTCCAACATGGCTGCTGCTGCTGTACAGTAAAGGCTCAGAAGTGAAATCGTATTCGAGAGAAAGACATAATATTAATAATATAATAAATAAAGACCCGAAAAGTACGAGGTGAGTGCGCAGACTGGGACTCTACATTGACGGGCTGTGTTGTTTTGGCGAATATTGCAACAGTGTATGTCCAGTGAGGGCGAAGCCTCTTGTGTTAGCATAATATGCCTTTGACAACAGGGGAAGAAGACGTCGGATGTATGGAGCGGCCGTTAACATAAACTCCTTCACGATAAATGTTTCTTTTTTGTACTGCTACCTGGCTTTCGAAACAAACAAGGCTCCCACACAACATAACGTTTACGATACGCTAGCGTTATAACGTTAAAGACGTTGCACCGGACAGCAAGACCTGTCATTTTGGACCTTTGACGTAGTCGCGAACGTCTTCGCTTCTCTTGTCTTCAGTCCATCATCAAAAAATAACCCCTTATGTTATTAGTGGTGAGAGCAATTTGACATTTAATGAAATAACAATGTAATCGCATGCATGGCCGTTGTGAACGTAAACGTGTGTACCACCTGTCTGACTACAGCTAATCGTTTTTTAAGTTAACGTCAAACACAACATAAATCATTTATTTTAAAGTCCAACCGACTTGTGTTTGAGGGAAACGAGTCAGTTGAAACTCGTTGAGCTTGAGTGACCAGGGAAGATTAGCTGGCTACCTTTTACTTTAGCTAGCTAGTAGTATATTTGGGAATGTATCTCACGCGCGCGCGTCAGCTAGTGAGACAAACGGGTTTAGTTTGTTGTGAAAACCTCAAAACACCGCTTCGGGTTTCAGGGTCCTGGGTGTCTGCGCGCGCCGCCGGATTTACTGGTAAGGGGGTTAATCTTACTCGAACAGAGGTAATAGTCAGTACACCATCTCACCTTTTACTCTGTCTAGCTGGTTCCCCCCTCCTGTTTTGGCTGAGCGCTGCCAACTCTTTTGCCAATAGAGACTGCTGACTCTGGAGATCCTGCAGGTTTTGTTTTTTTGTTTTCCAGGGGAAGCTGCTTATGTGGTCAGAGTGAGTGGGGAGCCCCCGGCTCAGTAGATTCAGGGGGCCTTAGTCTGCTTTTCAATAGATCTATTATGCCAACATCTGGACCAACACCACACACCGTGACAGCAACTTGAACCTGGATGGTGTTTCACAGCCCAATGTCAACCATTTGCTATATTGTGCAATGTGCGTATAATTCCAGTTTAACCTGCTTTATTTGAATTGTTTCTTGTTGTTTGTTATCTATCCACAGATCTCTACATGAATGCTCTGGAGAGGATCCCTGTGCTGCACATGAGCAACAATTAATCCTCCAATATAAACCTTCCCACAGTTCCCTGTTGGTCCCTGCAGGTGTGGGCGTGCCCCCCCTCCCGTCACACTGGCAAAGGAGGCAGGGCAGGAGGTGTTGCCAGGTGGAGGACCAAGGCTGCACCCGCCTGCCTTCTTCTCCAGCTTCCTCCGTTGCCAAGCCGAGCCACTTTGCCTGCAGCCCCCACAGGCAAGCGGACTCAGTGGGATCTGGTCGAGGGTCCCCAGTGTCCAAATTTGGCCATCGCAGAAATTGCACCGACAGGTGCCGGTGGCTGGTTGAGGAACAGAGCATGTTGAGTGGTTGCGGTTGCCATGGAGCTGCAGGATAAGAAGCGGGTGAGTTTGGTTGCTTAGTTCAGCGCCTGACAATGCCGTCTATCCGAGGTGGAGGGCTGTTTACTGAAGTGACTGGGCACCTGGGATTGAGTCTGCCATGAAGGGAGTGCTCAGCTATGCTGCAGCAACTTCTAGCAGACTTTCTTTTTGAAAGTTTTTTCCAAAGGGAAAAAAATGCTTCATTTCTGAAAAATAGGAATATTGCCTCAAGGCCCCTTTATACTTCTGATTCAAGGCTGTCGCATGGAAGCACTGGCAATTATTAGAGTAGAGCTGCATAAATAAGTAAATTTATCCATTTAATTTAAGAGCTAAACTGAGCTATGTCTAATTTGGCACAAGCGTCCTTGTAGATTCACGGATGCACCGTCACCAACTAGATGTTGGTGGTAAGAAGGTTACAAATTGACTGGTTGGCTGAGACACACAACCACAAGTCCGTAATTCTCTATTCATTCATTTTTTCTCCACATTGTGAAATACAGCCTCACTCTCGCTGTCCTTGGATCGTTTTCTTCCGGTTGTTTCAGTCAAACCTACATAAAAGGGTCAAATGATCAAACTGTGCATTGCGCTTTGGCATTTCACAATGGCATAGGAACGCAAATGCTGCTGCCGCTGACCTGTTGCTCAAGCGGCTCAAAGAAAAGCTTTCTGTCTATGTGCTGCATTCTGTTTGTAAAATCATTACACGTCATAACATACAGTCAAAAGAGTGTAGCCACCCTCCTGCTGAGGGAGACATGTGGTCCCATATGTCCAAAAGATTTTTTCTTTAAATTACTTGGTGACATGGTGTTGACTGACACAGTAGACATTATTTTAGTTGTAAGATTTCATATATGTATTCCTGTAATACATTGTGAATGCTTTAGTAATAGAAGTGACTTGAAATCATGAAAGAAGAATGTCCCTGAAAACCCCAAATTCAAACTAACAGTTTTAAATTGCTGCTAGCATAAGATTTATGGTGGCTCTCAGTTAATATATTGCTGTATAGTCTTTTATAGCCAATTATGAATTGATTGGCAACTGTTTTGCTACTCTTACATGTCAATTTGTGAAATTGTCCAAAAAAAATTAAACTAACTTCTTATACATATTTTATATGTATATATATATATATTTTACTGGGTTTTTATAGTCTTTTGGCCACTTCTGGATAAAAAAAAATGTCATTAGTTTTGGACACTTTAATGCTGATATCAGAAATATGAATGGCCTGTGACGCACATTTAAATTGATGTGATACAACAAACTGACACAAGAAACACTAGAGTTGGAGGCTTTTGCTGTGTGTGTCAGTGCGCGCACGTGTGTGTGTATGTGTGTGTGCGTGCGCGCACACTAAATTGCCAGTTTATTAGGTCCACCTGGCTAAAACTAATGTCAGTCTATAATCCAACAGTTCTGCAAACAATTCCCCCGGTCATGAATTTAATTTTTTGTTTTTGAACAAAATCCTTCTTGAGAGAGAGGTTGATCCATCTTTGGTAATTTTAAAGGTTTGTGTTGTGTTGAATTGTTCTTGCAGTTTTTTTTGTCCACCCCACTTGTAGCGAGTGCAGGCTCGATAACGAAAAACAGTCCAGCAGTACGTGAGGAGTTTTTTGTCTGTGGACATTAGTTTGATGTTTTTTATACATCTTGCATTCCTTTACTATGTTAGGATTAGAATAATTCTTATTGATCAACATAAATGGTCCGTTCAGTTGTCGCTGTTTCATGCTGCTTTCGATTCTTTATCAGATGCCGTGCGCATGTGTGTTGTTCTAAGCACCCAAAAGGATTTCTACTTCATGTTGGTTAACTTCTAGAGGTGCTGGAATGAGTGCTAAAACCCAGTAAATTCAAACTCAGTGGGGTTTGTGAACAGGTTTTTTTTGGTTATTGAGGTTTGTGGTGTATATACAGATATAGATCAGTAAAATACCTCTCTCGTGAAAGTTTGAAGTTGTAATCCTCCCTTTAACTCGGTTGTGACGTCTTGCCACAGACTTTATTTTTGCCAAAATAAACCAATGGAGAAAATAATCCCGTTGTTTTTTTGTCATTGGAACCAGCGAGATGCTAACTTCCATGATGGCGTTCAGTCACCCGTCGTCCCTGTGGCACCTCTATTCTCCCCGTCGCTGCTCTCTGCTCCTACGTCATTGCAAAATATGCTAAGCAGGCAAGAGTGGAACGTAGCGTTGCCGGGGTTATACAGGCCATGTTGTCATTGTTCTTCCTCGCATCAAAAGAGCCCCCCCACACGCATGTACACTATGTCTGGCCCTCTTTAACCCCCCCACATCCCACCACCCCTTTATCTCTGTAGTCAGGTTTTGTTGCTTAGTTTCTCGCCCGGCCACTGAACTGAGTTGAACCGAACGAGGCTCAGTCGATACCAGAGAGGCACCCAGACTTGGTGCTTTTGAATCTGAGGCCAGCTGGCAGGCAGCGTGCGCCGACGCTGTCCTCTCGTTGATCTGCGGCCCCGGTGACGAGGGAAATCAGGGTGAGGTCCTGCAGCATCTTCATCTTTCTCCCGACTGCAGACACAAGCAAGGTTCCAGTGAGGACTTGGGTTACACCTCCGAGAACTAGTCTCTAAAAGCGCTGCGATTCTTGTCACGTAAGCGCGGCCGCCGCTGGATACTGCCCTAGTAGCCCGCAGCGGTGATGCAGATTTCAGTGGAGCAGAGCAGAGCAGGGTCGTCATGGTGCTGAGAAGGGGAGAAGGGAGCTTCCTCAGGAAGAAGAGCAATGTAAGTTGTTTTGCTCGTTTACGTGTAGCTTGGTCTCAACGAACAAAGCAAAACGCGTACGTTTCCTCGTTTTGGGTGAGTGACGAGTCAGCCAGATGCACTGTAGTTATGGCAAGTCTTGTAGTGTCAGTGTTGGTGCTCGCATGTTGGTATAATGCTCTTGATTTGTTTGTGAGCGTCCAAGGTTGAAATATATGCTTCCCAGGTTGTAGGCATGCCCAGTTCTTGTTCTTCTCTGCTCGTTTACGTCTGGCTGGAGGATTTCTGTTGAGGCTTTGTTACTCTGGGGGAACAGGAAGATATTTATAGCTCGCCTGTGTGGGATGCAGAGCTCAAAAGCTGAACCCTGTGCGTGCGTGCGTGGTTTCATATTTGTGTATGTCTTACTGTTTGCGTACGCGCACATTGTCACAGTGGCATGGAGAGTGGGAAAGGTCGCTTTCCCACCAGCATTAAATGTGGCTCTGTTTCCTGTTCGCTATTATATAAACGGCCTCTTTTGTTTACACATTATAAAGGATTGTGACTGCAATAACGTAGGCTTCACTTGAGTGATCAATTAGTCAATAGTAAAAAAAGTTATAAAGAGCATTTTGTTTACAGATTTAATATTAAGGGACATTTATGGATGGAAAATGAGCAAAACAATCTTTGGTTCAAACTTCTCAATGTAAGGATTTGCTGCTCGTATCTGTTTTTTATCAAGTCGGCAACCCGTGAAGCCGTGGAAGTGTCATAAAACCTGCATTCTCTCTGGTTCTAAAACCAAGTGAGATTAGAAGAACTAAAGACTTAAGAACGACAGTCTGCAAACCAATGGATGATGTCAAGATGACTGTCTACTTGTTATACAGTATATGGCTTTATTCCATTGATGGTTAATGATTTAAATGTTTTTTTAATACTTCACTATTTACATCCACGTAAATCAGTGTCTTTCCTGTCTTCTTTTGTCACATTGCTGTGTTTCTGTGATATTGCCAGGTACGTGTCCAGTGTGTCTAGCTTAGAAAACACGCAGTAAACCCACTAAATGAAGCGTCCAGTTGTCGGATTCTTAAAAAGAAAGTGCTGTCCCAGTCTTATTTGCCAGATTCTTCATGCCTCTCCTGGTGTTTTGAGACTGAAAGGGTTGTGCTGTTGTTCTGTGTCCCTTGTTCCCTGTGTGATGCAGGAGGAGGAAGCTGTGACTCTCGGCCTGTCCACTGGCCAGGCTCTGGCCAAGCTGCGGGACCAGCTCAGCGGCCTCCTGGAGCAGCACCAAAGGCCTGAGCGCAGGCGAGCCTCTGCACAGGTGTGTGCACAGGTGCACATGCACGGCACGGCATGCACATCCATATCAGTTGTCTTCAGTTGAAAATTATACCAATGAATAAAGCTAAACCCAAATCTACAAAGTTAGTGTCATCCTCATGACAACATCACGAGTGTGAAAACATGAAGACACACAGAAAGCCGTTTCCCACATGGTCCTGATTTTATTTTTCTAGCGACTCCTTGATCATTCTTTAAATTTCGCGGCCTTACATAACGTACTGCGTATTGTTGTGTCATGCTTTTATAGGAACAGTGGGTGAATAGCTTTCTTTACCATGGCAACCGTCACTCCTGTCTCCATTGGCCGGGAGCTGCCCTCACTCTACTGGTGGTGCTGGGACTCCTTTGTTGTTATGGCAGCCAGCCAAGGGGCAGGTAGGTGGTCCTCTTTCAGCTGAACCGTCCTGTTCTGGAACATCTGTCGCCGTGGATATTTGATCAATCGTAGTTTCTAGCTGTCATTCTTGCTGTGAGGCAAGTGAACTTGCCTGGACTGTTCTTCTTTCTGTCGAATACAATTTAACTAACTCACCAATACTGGCTGACCAATTACAACCCCAATATTCGTTTTTTATACTCAACAGATTTTTAAGATAATTTCAAAACATGTCTCTAAGGTGTGCTGAACCTGCCGAAGAGGAAGTCCTTGCTTTCCTTTATAATTTGTCACGTTTAATTTGACCGTGCCGGCCTCCTTTGCTCCTCAACAGCTCTGGCATCGAGCTGATGAACGCCGCAGCCCTTCTCCTACTCTTCCTGCTCAACCTGCTGCTGGTCGGACGTCAGGAGCGGCTGAAGACGAGCGAGATGGTCCGGCGTCTCAACGGCATCATCACACAGCTCAGCGGTGAGTCGGTCTTGTTGACTTTAAAAAATCCTTTACAAGATGATCCCTGTTCATATGTTACACTTCAATGTGTACAACGCGTTTGTTGGCATGTTGTTTTTCAGTCAACTTGTTCAATTCGACTCAGGGTCCTCAGTGCTGTGAGGCAAATCCTCCAAGCACGACAGCAATTATGTATTTTTTTATTCTTTGAGAGACCTTTAGATTTATGATTATCTGATTTAAATTGTTTAGTTTTTCACTAAACACAGATGTAATCAAAATATTTGACTTGATATTATGCCATGACACCATTCGCATTAAATAACAACTTAATTCTTGTAATACAGTGGTCCCTCGTTTATCGCGGGGGATACGTTCCAAAAACAACTCGCGATAGACGAAATCCGCAAAGTAGTCAGCTTTATTTTTTAACCACTATTACTTAAGGCCGTAAAACCCCTAACCACACACTTTTATACACTTTTCTCAGACAGGCATTAACATTTTCACACGTTTCTCTCTCTAAGTTTCGCGGATTTAAAAAAATAAGCCCGAACATGTTTAACAAATTTCATTTTAATGATCAAGCTATGAGGTCCTCTGAACGCGCCTCTTTGTCTGGGCGCCGCTTCGCTGTCTTTTTATCCGGACGTATCCTCTACTGTACAGGAGACACTGCACGGAGGAGACTGATTGACAAGGTGTACAGTACAGTCCCTTAGCTAAATGAGGGCGCAGAACACAATGCGTGTTCATACTGTACGCTGTAAAAAAAAAAAATCTGCAAAAGGTGAACCGCGTTATAGCGAGGGACGACTGTATATATATTGTAACAGAACGGTAGGAAGGACCCAGAAGTTATGGCAGCGCAGCAATAACAGGCAGAGTAATTTCTTCAAGTTTTAAATGTTTTTAATGAAAATAACATAAAGAACTAAAAAAGCAGCTCAGTCTCGAGCTCTATCAACTTATAACTATAACAGCCGGGCCGCTTGCCGACTTACCGGTTTAACCTCCGTCGTGACGAAGAAAAGCCTCCCTTCTCTTGTCGCATCTCTCCTGCTCCATTCCCCTTCCTGCCTTTTATCCACCTCACTGATGAGGAGATCAGGCTCAGGTGAGTCTTGGCCCACGCTCGATCCCAATGCTCACCTGACGAGTGGGTGGAGCCCTCTTGCTGAAATGTAGGTGCCGGAGACGACACAATGGGTGCATCCCAAGTCTCTAAATTGCATCCCAGTTTCCCTCACTTGTGTCCCTTCCTTGCGTCTCAGTCCCTCCCACCAGGAATGCCCGGAGAGACGCAAGGAAACCAAGCGAGGAGAGAAGACGCGAGGAAACATGTTTTAACAGACATGAGACGTCCTTTCCTCTGAAGCGTCACGTGAAGCGACGTCGGTTTCTGATGACTGCAACCAACTGACAGCTGATCAGCTGTCAGTCGGCGAAGTTGTTTTCTTGTCCGGACCGTTTTTAGCGAACATTTCAATAAAAAAAATAAAAATAAAAAAAAAATATATACACACACACATACATCTTGCTGGAACGCATATGAACTATTAACGTCTAGGTGTTTATAGGTAAACGAAACTGAATTTCCCTCCCGAACGACTGATTTACGTTCTCTGCCTGTCACTCCAGACTACCTGTCAGGATGTGTGGGTGAAGTCCGGTGGTCTCCATCTTTGTACCCGGATCTGTACACACCCTCATCCACGTCGTGGTCCCTTCACTGGACCTACCGGGACTCCCAGTTGGTTAACCTACCCATCAGTCTGCTGGTCGAGGGGGACGTCATCGCTCTGAGGCCCGGCCAGGAGGCGTTTGCTTCCCTCAGGGGCATTAAGGTCAGCCCGTGCGTGGACACACACATACATGATGACTGCAGGAGGAGGCGCAGGGCTAAAAATAAGATTTGGCACGCAAGTAAAATGTGTGGACAGTTGAAAACAATTCACAAGCCCCCGCTTCTTGCACAATGTCAACATATCTCAGTTCATATGAGTATGGTGACATTGGCTTGAATTCTGGTGTTTGGATACCTTTCTGAATGCACTGTACTCAATTTTCACTTGAAGACGTTTTCGGAAATTTAGAAATGCATACCAGCCCAACTCTTGGAGTTGAACTTTGTTTCATGAAATATATAAATGTATATTTTTACATACATTTAAATACAAATAAGAAATTCGAAATCAGTTATTTGCCCTCAATGTTCTTTATGAATTTCAAGATACCAAATACCAAAACTTGTATAAAAAGCCAGTGTTTTCTTATTGGTCTAACACACAGCACTCACGACCCTGTGTTGAGGTCCCCCTCCCAGAAACAACCTACACCAAAACGTCTAACCTTAGTGCTAGTGTTGACTGTTGATTGACTGGTACAGAATGGCTAAGGAAGAATATATTGTGTGACCGGCGTCATCTGTTCTTGCCTCCTCAGGATGACGAGCACATTGTGTTGGAGCCAGGAGATTTATTCCCCCCGTTCTCCCCTCCTCCTTCCCCACGGGCCAATGAGAAGAGAGGACCGCAGAGCCCCCAGCAACACCGTCTCTTCAGAGTTGTACGGACTCCAGTGCTGGACATAGTAAGGTAGGGAACCTGTCCACCTCGGGCCCGAGAAACAGTTTGTGTGAAGTTATTCATGAAGGGCAAGTGATGTACAGATTGTAAAGCCCTCTGAGGCAAATCTTGTATTTGTGATTTTGGGCTATACAAAATAAACTGAATTGAATTGAATGTCCACGCTCCCCCTGTTGATTGCTGTCTTTCGCAGAACATTTTTTTGGCTTGCGGGATGCACACAGGGTTTACAGAGTTAATACATATATATATATATATATATATATATATATATATATATATATAGCTATATGAAGATAATATCTATAATATTTCCATATATTTCAAATATGCAGACATCAGTTCTCAGCCAGTATGTTGATGAAATGCAATCACAATTACATAAAACTAATTATTTTTCTTCTGGGTAAAAATTAGTCTTGAGTTCTTTCCTAGTGTTCAGACACTCGACAGCAACACCTAGATCTTGTCAGCTTTTTTTTTCAGGATTACAGGGAAAAACATTGTGTCGTTAACTTTAATCCCTTGTCTTCTTTTTCTTACAGAAATAGCTTGGAGTTGGCGTTGGCTCGACCAATCACAGTGCTGGATAATGAGAGGTTCACAGTACAGTTGGTTATCACCAAGTTAGTCTGTCCAGTCGTTCTGGTGAGCAGTTAAGATCAGAGTTTCCTATTGTCTCTGCTATGTATTCGGAATCCCTTCCTCTCTACTGAAAACAGCCACGGTGTAATGTATTTCACCTTTGCCTCCCCTGGTATATTAACAATCTCCCCCCTTTCAGGCGGCATTCCTGGTGGTGAACACGGTTCGCTATTTTTGTGATGCACCCAGCCTCACCCCTCCCTGCTACAATTTTTTTCAACTTCAGGTACAATCATTGAAATCTAAAAAAGTGCGGCTTGTGTGTACTTGTCCTGGTTTACGTTAGTCACTTGTATATGGACACATTCGATCAACTGATACTTGAATTAAAAACACAAAAAGTTCTTGATGTTCCTTGGTAAGTCTAGCTTTTTCCATTATATGTAGATATCAATATTTTAAACCAAATGTGGCCCTCAAGAGGTCACAAATGCCAACGAGCTGACTGTACAGAGGGGTAAAGTGTGTGAATTGTATTTGCAGTTGATGGGTGTTCTGCCCATCTTGCCCTTACTCTTTCCCGTCATGTGGGTGCTGTTGAATGCCTTCGGCGAGGCCAGGGTCCTCGCCGAGTTCAGCCGTATCGCCAGCTGGTCTGGTGAGGGACACACACACACACACACACACACACACACACACACACACACAAATGAACAAAGTTACAAATCTGTTATGTGCATTGGCAGAAAAAGGAAAAAGGCCGCTTTAGTTTCTAGATGTGTGTTTTTAACTAATCTACCGGCACACACATGCACGCACGGTTAGACTGTCTAGGTACTCCCATCGCGAGCGACATGATTACGACAACAACGATGATCCGAGCTCACAATTATTCATAAATACCTGATGACAAACAATAATTTTTATTGCAAGTTCCCATTTAAACAAACTGAGCACTGCAACATTTAACTGGTCCTTGTTGGCAGTGCACCTCAAAGGAGCTAAATACACAAATCAAATTGTACCTTACTATCACCTTCCATTCAGAAACAGTTACAATGATCTTGAAACCCATGTCTGTCTCACACACACACACACACACACACACACACACACACACACACACACACACACACACACACACACACACACAGAGAAGACACAGCTAAGGCCTCCCTCTGTGTTTTAACTAGACTCTTCTCTCGCCCCAGCTTGCTAAGTTCTCTGAGGATACTCTCAGCAGCTACACCGAAGTGGTTTCCTCCCAGGTATAACATAACCTCTCGCTGTCTCACTCTCCCCCTCCCTTCACTCGCTTGGCTACCAACTCCACCTGAACCCTGCCTGTCTTCACTCGCTTGCTGTCCTCGCCCTTTGCAACTCCCTCTCTGGAACCTCTTCCCCTCCGTACACAGCTGTAGCTACCCTCCCGCCACCTTCCATCTCTATTACATCTTTGAGTTCCTCTCCATGGACATCTCTCTGATATATCCACTACCTTTTTTTAAAGTATATTTTAATCTTTTACCTTTTTTTTTCTTTTTTTTTTTTTTTTTATACATTTCGCACAATCTCTTTTTAAATTCTTAGATTTTTAATCACTCTTCCATCAGTCAACACAACTTAAACGAGCGTCTCTGGTTGCAGGTTTATTCCCATGCCTCCTGTCTTCTTTGGCATGTTTTGTAGGAGGTAGTTACATTATTCTTTAATTAGTATTGTTTAATTATTCTAAATGTTTGCTTATTTCGGTTAGACTTTTTGGATATATTAAGATTCATTTGTTTGTGTTAGTTTGTTATGAATTGGGTAACGTTGTGAGCACCTGTGTTTTATTATATATATATATATATATATATATATATATATATATATATATATATATATATATATATATATATATATATATATATATATATATATATATATATATATATATATATATATATATATATATGAACAGTGTTTATGTTGTACCTGTGGTTTTATATATATATATATATATATATATATATATATATATATATATATATATATATATATATATATATATATATATATATATATATATATATATATATATAGGTACAACATAAACACTGTTCAGTAGTAAGGGTCCCTGTGAGGGACAAACCACTCCTTCTTTGGTCCTTCTTGTTCAGTCTGTTGCTTACCTTAAAGATGTATGTCAAAGACCAACAATTGATTAACTCTATACAAAGCAATAAGTACATTTTATGTTTTCAGTTCAGTTTTTCTTCCTCAGTGAGAAAAGTCCTGTCTGTGTTGGCTTGAACAAGTGCACTTAACATCTTGTGATGTGTGGAAAGTTAACCTCTTTGATAGAAGAGTAAAGATTCAGAAGTGATCCTGATTTAAAGTGCTCTGCATAGTGGATCAGACCGCGGGGTCAGGAGCTTTGCGCATGCCCGATTAACTTTCAATCTGGGCACGGAGCCTGCCGGTAGACTGCTGCTTTTACTGCTGCGAAGCTGCTCTCTTCAGCACCACTGCACGTTAAAAACAGAAGCTACATAACAATACGTGCTTTCACGTCAGGCTCTATTCGTCAACACTGCCTGTCGGTGAGGCTACGGAGGCTTGTGCGCGCACCTAAATAAATCGCCTTTAAAGTAAAAGCAAGGTTGCCGTATTTGCATTTATGGCGTGCATCTTATTTATTTATTTTCCATGTTTGATTGACCTCATGCAGGCCGGACTGGGAGAGCCGCAAGACACCCAGGTCTGAACTAAGTTGTCTGGGAGAGATTTAAAGCAATAATTCCCTCCCAAGGCAAACAAACAACAACATGCAGTAACGCATGATCAAATAGTTAACGCCGTTAAAGGATTGCCAGATAAATTTTGCGCTACGCGTTAATCTGCCCAGCCCTACATATATATTTATTTATTTTTTTGTTTAATTTTTATTTATGGCCTGTAGGAGGCAGTGACAGGAGTTTCTTTGTTCTTTTGTTTTTTTGTTAAATAATTAATGAGAAACACAGAATTCCTTACGTACAATGCATTCTTTTGTTGCATAAACCTCCATGGCCCTTTTTGAATTATGTTTTGAATATTATTTTTTTTTCTCAGACTCTTTTTTTTGTGTCTTTTTTAGAATTCATTCTCTCACCTCATAAATGCATCTTCTATTCCCATGACCTCGCACCGTTCCGGACCAAAACCTGATGCTTGCCCTCCATCGTTGCCTAGCTCAGTGCTCGACTGAAAACAAACAAAATCAGTAGATTACCAGCAATCTGTCCTTCTGAAACCATTAGTGTTTTGTCTTTGGCTTTGGCATTGCCCCCCCCCCCAACAATTGCATAGCAAGTGTAACATATAGAAAAGAGATGATGATCCTGAGAGGGACTTTCACTCAAGTCTTCCACCTCTGCTCGTTTGCCTGCACTGCATGACTGGAAATCAGCCCCAATATGGCTCTATAATGGTAATTATTTAGGGTTTATGTTCCTTCCATACCTTCTTTTGGAATTAATATGAAAGTGTTTTTGACTTGGTCACACCATCAAATGCTGAAATCTGTGTTGGGCAGATTCATTCGGAATAGTGACCCACGACACTGGCTGTTGGTCTTTTTTTAAGATGCCAGCATTGTGGAGTTTTGATCTCGATCTTCTCAAAACGTTGTCCCTGCTGGACACACTGACGAGACTGAGCCAATCACAGCCAACAGCGTCCTTATTTGTTGAATGATGAGTGATTGGACATAGATTATTTTAGCTGGTTAAACAATATTTTGTGACCATGTGTATGTACATTAGGGATGTAACTGAATATCTTTGTGATATGAACAAATAATTCACTCTGAACAGAGGTACTACTATTTGTGCACTCATATCAGGTTTTCCAGTCAACGCACAGGTAATACACACACTGATGGAATCCGCAAAGATTGCCCACAGTGGTGTACAGCCAGTGTTATGGAGCTTTCTTTCCTTTTCTTCATTCAAGAGTGTGTTTTTTCAATACAAGCATGCCATGTTAATTACAGGTTTACATTTTCCTAATGCTTTCTCTTAAATGCCTAATAGGGTTCATTTGCTTCTGCCATCCAATGATTTAATATACTTTCCTTGCTTCCCTCACAGCTGTTTGAATAAAAGGACTGTTAATGCGTAGAAACTGTCTCAAAAATCTAAAAGCAGGTGTTTCACCATGCGCACAGAGGCAGCACAGTGCGAGGAGAAATGCTGAAGCAAAACTAAGCGCAAGCAAGCACAGAACTTTAAATGAAAGCATTACAAAATCAGGAGGTGAAATCAATAAGTCACAGTTTCAAATTGATAGACCACTTTCTTGGATAAAGATAAGAAAAAAGTTGGTCACAAGGTCCATTCAGGATAAATACTACAACGAGGCTTTATGTTACATTCCTATGTACGTTTCTGTAGTTGACCAGTCCTCGGCCAGAGAGGCAGATATCTCATTTTGGATGATGTCTGATAAAGAGAGGAGGCAAGAAAGGGCCAGATGTGATTGTTCCCAGTTTGTTTCCCCCCCCGAACCAGTCGTCTTAGATTCCACCCAAAAGAATCTGAATGAATCTGCATGGATCACAAAATGCTATGTTCTTGCACTAGGCTTCGCCTCCTTGCCGTGAGCCACTGGCAGTTGTAGTTTAGACTCTTTCTCCTCTTTCTTTATTTACAGCCCAATCACAGAGCGGATTTAGGCTTATTTGTTTTGTATTTTGTTTTAGGCTTTTAAGCTGAGCTGTCAATTTGCTTGTTTTTGCAATTTTAATAATTGAATCACTACATTTTACTCATATCTTTTGCATTTCCATGTAGTAGTTTTTTGACTTAATTTGTGTGTGTGTGTGTGTGTGTGTGTGTCCAGGAGTTGCTGCGTTGTGTGTGGAGACACCTGATTGGCGTCCTGAAGGGAGAGTCTCAGACACTCTGTTTTACTTCCAGCCTTTTACACACTCTAGGATCAGTCACTGTAAGTATTATGGCCGGGATTAGAGGAAAATATCTCATTTAAAAATGTTCCCATATAATTGTTTTATGGTCACCTCAACTCCAGGTCCAAATTGATTGTCTACAAAATATATTTTCTCACTAACTTGCTATTTAGCTATGCAGTTAGTTTGGCATTAATACATAGTTTATATATTGATTAGGGCTGGGCAAAGTTGAAAAAAATTAACTGATTAATTGCATGATTTTTCTGCGATTAATCGCATTATGCGCCAAATTCAATAATGAAGTAAAACTAGTGTATCGCACACTTTTATTTTAAAGTAATGTTATCAGAACAATATAAGAGCACTCTGGAGCAACAGCAAGTTAACATACATACATAGTTTATAAATATTTTTTCTTCTTTTTTTTCTGAACACGTACTGTTCAGTAGTAAGAGTCCCTGTGAGGGACAAGCCACTCCTTCTTTGGTCCATGTTCAGGATGTTGCTTACCTTAAAGATGTGTGTTAAAGACTAGCAATTAATTAACTTTATACAAAAGCAATAAGTGCTTTTCATGTTTTTCAGTTCAGTTCAGTTTTTTGTTCATAGCGTGCGTCTTATTTATTAATTTTTCATGTTTGATTGACCTCACGCGGGCCAGACTGGGAGAGCCGTAAGACACCCAGGTCTGAACGATGCCGTCTGGGAGAGAGATCAGGCCCCTCCCAATGCAAAAAAAATTGAAATCCATTAAAAAAAAAACATGCAGTTAACGCATGATCAAATAGTTAACGGATCAACGAATTGCCAGATTAATTTTGCGTTGACGCGTTAATCTGCCCAGCTCTAATATTTATTGATTTCTGACCATCCCGGTACATTATAGGGTGACCATGGAATTTGAAAAATTAAGAAAAAGAATTAGTTCTCCAGATCAGTGGATTGGTTTTGTACAATAGTTAAAGTTCTAATATAGGGATTTTTGTAAAATCAAACTTACATTATCAACATGCCAACCAGAAATACAATTATCACAGGTCACAATTAGCTCTCTATATAATAGATAAAAGATAGAGTCCGACATTCCGGCGCTGCATTCAAAATGCCTTCACATGCACAAGAAAAACCAATTCTGTTATATGTTCTTCTTTTGTATATCCAACAAAGACAAACAATTAATACACCTAGAGCCACACTTGGGAACTAGTTTATGCACGTTGTAAGTCTTTTGTGTGTGTATGTAGGTGCTGTGTTGTGTGGACAAGCAGGGCATCCTGTCGTGGCCTAACCCCAGTCCCGAGACCGTGTTATTCTTCAGTGGACGAGTGGAGCCGCCTCACAACAGCCAGGACGATCTCAGAGACGACCTATCTGTCAGCTCCTACTGCCGTATAGAGACAGATGAGGACAGGGATGAGGTGTGTGGCTGTGTGCATGCGTGTTTTCTCGATAGCAGCCTTGGGATTGTTTAGTTTAAAAAAAGACAACAAACTGACTCAAGGCAACTGAAATTGAGGCGTTCCGCAGCTGTTAACTCGCAGTATCATATCCTTCCCTGGCTCGTTGTGTCACCGCTGTACAGGCCCACGAGGCGGAGGCTCTGCTCTGTCTGCCAGCAGAGTCCTCTGCCCAGCTGGGGGACGGCCCCGAAACCAGCGAGACATCCCACGACACGGCCCGTTCGACCGAAACATCCCGGCTGCGGCGTGCCTGCCAGCCTTCTCACGCTCGCATAAAACACCACTCGGGGTCCAATGTAAGCTTCAGCCACGACACTGAGGGAGGCGAGGATGAGCAGGCCCAGGTGAAAAATAAATAAATAAATTATAACGGAGAACTTCTCAAGTGTGTTGAATAGTTTTGAAAGAAGGGAGGAACATCTTATTTAACTCCACGCTTCATGCTTTGTCATTTACTCCCCCTTTATGCCTCCAGGAATATGGGATGGGCTGCCCGGAGGCGGAGGCAGACGACTTTGTGTGCGACTACCACCTGGAAATGCTGAGCCTGTCGCAGGACCAGCAGAACCCGGCCAGCATCCAGTTTGACGACCTCTCCTGGCAGTGCCACCTTCCGTCCCTCAAGCCACTGGGCCTCAACATCATGCTGAACCTCTGCAACGCCAGCGTCACGCAGCAGCTCTGCCGCTTCTCTGACCACCTGTCCAACCTGGCTCTGCAGGAGAGCCACGGCACTGTGCTGCCCGTCTACGTCCCCTGGGGGCTCTGTGAGCTCTCCAGGCTCATAGGTGAGCAGGGAGTCATGGAAGAGACCCTTTTGTTTTTCTTTGTTAAAGTTGCTTGTTAGCAGACATTTCCGTCTCTGGTCAGAAAGATAATAAATGAAAGGACCCGTTTCCTCGTCATACACCGATTGTATTGTTTGATGGGGTCTCTGATGGACAAATAGATAATTCAAATCCAATGAAATTTGTGTTGTTTCTGAAATTTGTGTTTTTGTGACAAAATGAGTTTCCAGTACCAGATCCTGTTGTTTTTTTCAAATCTAACGGCCAAAAAATCTCTTTCCTCTCCGTGTGTCTGTGTGTATCAGGGTTCACTCCTGGTGCGAGGGAGCTGTTTAAACAGGAGAACCACTTGGCGCTGTACCAGCTGCCATCGGGAGAGAAGACCAAGGAGTTTACTTCCCGCCATCTTCATTATTTCACTAAACGTCAGCCTCCCATCTCCCATCTTATCTCTCTGTTTGTGCAAGACTCTTCCTCCAGTGAGTACACACACACACACACGCACACACACGCACACACACGCACACACACGCACACACACGCACACACAGTAACACTCTCACCTTACCCACCTATATGTCATTGTCCCACCAGTCTATTTTTTAAATTTATTTAAAAAAAAATTTATAATGACTTCATAAGTGTCTTTTTTTTAAACTTTTCTTTAACTCAGAACTCATGTTATGTAATTCTGTCGTAACCTCTCTGACCTTCCTGTTTGTAGATAACGTCCAAATGCTGTCACATGGCTCAGCCGACCTCATCTTAGAGGCCTGCACCGACTTCTGGGATGGAACCGATATCTATCCCCTCTCCGGCTCAGACAGGTGCAGTGTCTCTCACATTGATAATTTTTACTTTGTTGCAAAGCTTGACTCAAACATAAAGAATCCAAGACTCTGATGAATAACAAGCTGACAATATCCGTATTTCGAGCAAGTCATTTGCTCGTTTCTTACTTTCACCCGTCTCTTCTCCCATAACAGAAAGAAGGTTCTGGACTTCTACCAGCGTGCCTGTCTGTCTGGTTACTGCTCGGCGTTCGCCTACAAACCCATGCAAGTCTCCTTGTCCGGCCAACTGAATGGGAAGTGTGTGGAGCTGGCCTCTGGCCCCTGCCTTTTCTCTGGGGTGGAGCTGCCCTCCACCACCCCCATCAAACAGAACTCCTGCAGGAACAGCTGGAGCTCGGACGGTACGAGTAACTGACAGAGGAACGCAAAGTTAAAACAACAATACTACTTGAACCTCATTTTCCTTGTCACCGTTTCTTTTTCATTATCTGACCCCTTCGTGTCTTCAGAGGGTATCGGTGAGGGCGCGGAGCGCGAGGACTGCGTCCAGGCCCTCAGTGGACAGATCTTCATGGGCATGGTATCCTCCCAGTTCCAGGCAAGGCTGGACACGGTCCGGCTCATCGACGCCCTCGTCACCGCTTGTATCCGGTTTGTTTACTTCTCCATGGAGGATGAGCTCCGCAGCAAGGTGAACGCACACAAGCTCATATGAACATTAAATAGTACCTAGTTGGTTAGCTCAGACAGGCTGATGGTATGATGGGGATAACACCCTTGGGGCATGGCTTTGCTGAGAGTGTGATGATTTTTCCACCATCCAATACATTTATATTATTTCTTTTGTTTGTGGATTGCCGTTTTGAAGTCTTGAGTTTGACAATTTCTTTGTTGCAATCTTGTATTTTTTTTTGTTGCAACCAATTAACGGAAGTGACCATATTTTGAATGCGTTAGAGCAGCGGTTCACACTTCCCAACTCAAGATTGCCGCGGCCCAATTTGAAATCTGAAAATCTTCTGCGGCCAACCCAAACCTTTAATCACAACTCCAGAGCAGCCAACTTTTCCTCACACCTCCCCTTTTCTTTTTTTTTCCTCTGCAGAGTTTAGAAATTCAAATATGCTTAAATTCAGCGGGAAAGCAAGAAAACAATAACACAAGTACACGATTATAAATGTCGGCCAAATACGCCAATATACAAAGCTACTTGAAGTCACAGAATTGGTCTTACAGTTCAAACCGGGAGTTCACAAAAAATGTCCTGACTTTGTCACGCAGTTCAAAAAGTCGGGTGAGCACCTTACCAGTAAAGCCAACGCACTTCAGTGTGCAGGAGAAGCTGCCGGTGGTCGCTTAACATCTGGCAAACAGATGCAGTGGACTACTTCTGATTAAATTTACTGTTCTCACTGCTTCATCCAAAACCGTCTTTAATTCCGCAGGCATCGTCTTTGTTGTCAGTGTAAGCTATTGTATTGTGTTTCCAGGGCTTTTATTTTGAAGGATCGTGTTATTATTTTATTAGTACCACAAGGTATAGGCGCAAAAAGAAGCCTCGGTCACACCAGTAAAAGAATAACACATACGCTAAATCATAAATATTTTTATATTAATTTCAAACTTTTCAAAATTGAAAATTAAAAAGTTGTATTTATTTTTAAATGACCTCTTGCGGCCCAACTGCAGTACCTGGGCCACACTTTGGAAATCGCTGCGGTATAGTGAAGTAGTGATGCCATATACAGCTATGGTAAAGACCTGTCAATCAAAGTAAGTCCACCCTAAAGCATACTCTGCTTTATGGTCTATTTAACTCTAAATAGACCATAATTTACTAAATGAACATCATGCTGTGTTAAAGAAGACTTGAAAATAAAAATTGAGACATAAACTCATTTTTACAATACATACTGACGGAATAAATTAAGTTAAGAGGAGGGCAACTATCTCATAGACTCCTATACAACCAGAGGAGTCACCCATTGATGGTCAGAAGAGAGAATGCAAGACTCTTCCACATCGGCTTTACGTGACAGAATCGGAGGTTGCCTCCTGCGTAGAGCTGTGTTTTCGTATCTCAACCTGAAAAAGAAATGTACATTAAAGTTTGGAAAAATTGTATAAGTGAGAAACTTATATTGCGTTTAATAGTGTAAAAATTCTCAGTAGCACCTTATAAGATAAATATAGGATACATATGTGTATAAGGAAAATTTATTAAAAAATTAATAATTTGTGTATATATATGCACACACTGTGTAATGCACATCCAACAAAACGTGTGAGTAATTGACTTCTGTGGCTACTTTTGTGTCTGTGCAGGTCTTTGCAGAGAAGATGGGTTTAGAGACAGGCTGGAACTGTCACATCTCTTTGACTCCAAACGGAGAGAGTCCCTGTGATGGGGGTCCGTCCAGCCCCGGTCAGGGCTCCCTGCGTGAAGACCTGAATCAAGGTACCAAACCAATGATTTCCAATCAGTGTTGAGGTGGCTGTCAAATCCATTTTCCTTTTTTTAAAATCCAGCTTTAACAAGTTCACCCTGTGTTAGCAAGTTTCAAATTGTGCAAGAGTGTTGCACTGCGTTTAGACCTATCTCTTCATATACAACACAGATTGCCGGGATGAAGCGGAGGGTCCGCTGCTGCCAGAGGAGGAAGCCCACTCTGACCTGGCCAGTTTCCAGCCCACAGACAGCGACGTGCCCAGCTTTCTGGAGGACTGTAACAGGGTAATATTATGATTTACTGAAAACCAAAGATGCTATTGCTCAGTTCTCTCTCCAATAGACGACGTATCACTATCTGTCGCAATACAGACTGATCTTTCTGTCCACTGCTTTCTAGAGCAGATGAAGTATTGCTTGAAATATTTGCATGGATGTCATATTGTATCTTAAAAAGAACTTAAATAAGAGGGATTTAGTTTCAACATGTCTCTTTTCTGTCTCTGATGTTTTCTCAGGCCAAGCTACCTCGTGGCATCCACCAGGTTCGTCCTCATTTGAAGAACATCGATAATGTGCCTCTTTTGGTGCCGCTCTTCACAGACTGCACCCCCGACAGTATGTTCACGTCACACGTTTTTTTAACATAATAAATCACCTTCCTTGTGCACGAGTCCACTTTGTTTTGTGCATGCTTTCCCTGGACACCTTTCCTCATTATCTTCTTCTGTAGCTGGAAATTATGTAGATTCTGATAAGGAAAAGCGATGATGGCAATGACAACCAAAACTGTCTCTGTACACTTCCAGTTATATTGACACTTGTATATCTTTTCATCTTCTTCATAGCCATGTGTGAGATGATAAAGATCATGCAGGAAAACAGGGAGGTTACATGCTGCCTGGGAAGCTCCGCCAATTTCCGCAACAGCCGCTTGTTTCTACAGAGTGACCTAAGGTATGCGCAAATTATTCAAGTACAATGAGTAAATACATTATTGGGAAATCATAACAAAAAAAAACGTATGATGATATTATTACTGATGCATTTGTTTGTGAAATCCAGCTTGAACGCTTAAGTTTCTCATCTACCTTTTTTGTGGTAAGCGGCGCTCATAGCATTGACAAATACAATTTTTTCAAAGGTTAACAAGAGCAACGACAGTCAGCCATTAACATAGGTGAATAAAAAGATAGAATAAAGAAAAATGTTTGAAAAATTTGCCTTCCCTTACATAACACTAGTATGGAGACATTTGTCTCAAAACCTGGATTTAGAAACACTTTAACTTGGGTTCATTGACCCCTTCAAGAACATCCATCCATCCATCCATTTTCCGCCGCTTATCCGGGGTCGGGTCGCGGTGGCAGCACACCGACCCAGGCTTCCCTCTCACCTGCAACATTTTCCAGCTCGTTCTGGGGGACCCCGAGACGTTCCCAGGCCAGCCGGGAGATATAATCCCTCCAGCGTGTCCTGGGTCTTCCCCGGGGCCTCTTCCCAGTTGGACGTGAAAACCTCTAATGGGAGGCGTCCAGGAGGCATCCGGATTAGATGCCCGAACCACCTCACATTCAAGAACAGAGTTGTACATATAATCCCGATTTGGGCCATATGTGAATTTGTTCCCAACCTCCTCCCTTCCGCAGCATCGCTCTGGACCCTCTGTACCCCTCTCAGTGTTCGTGGGAGACGTTCGGCTACGCCACCGGGGGAGGATTTTGTAACAGAGACGACGAAGGTCTATCTCCTCTGAGGCTCTCGGGACAGCTCAACAGTCTGGGCTGCTCTGTCACCTTCCACCAAGGAGAGAGCGTCAGCATGGTCAAGCTCATCGAGCAGGTTTGAGACACGCCGCCAACACATAGTTCAGTCGCAGCGGGTAATCGAATGCATTCGTTAATCTGCATTTTTGGGTGAATGTGTTCCAGGCACGACACACGACCTACGGCATCCGCAAATGCTTTCTTTTCCTGCTGCAGTGTCAGCTCAGTCTGGTCATCATCCAGGTGAGACGGGGGACCTCACACAGTCACATGCACGTTTATACTGCTGCACTATGACAGCTCTAATGTAATCTGCTCATTTGATGTTGAATAAATACATGTGTTCTTCTGCAGTTCTTAGCCTGTCTAGCTCAGCTTCCTCCTCCCATGAACACCACTGACATCCTCTGGCTGTCCTGCTTTAGCTGCCCACTGCTAAGGTACACACATCTGCTTTACATACTGTGGAAACAGAAATTACCAGATGACATGCTTCAATTTTTTTGTTGTTGTGTTGACAGCGTATCGTTTTTGGGGAAGCCGCCCGACAGTTTAGCTATGACTGTTGCCACAGGGAAGAACCTAGACGCAATCCCAAGGAAGGTAGGATCACGTACAAAAAATCTAATCTTTCAAATGCACTGCTGATCACTTCAAATGAAGCACAAAAAATATTTTGGATTAACACTTATCTAATAATGATGATGATCAACCTTTAAGGCCTTAGATAAATAACAGTGTACACATGCATTTTACAGATGTTTTATTTGATTGTATTCAATTGTACAAGACTATCTAACGAAAGGCAATGAAGTTGTGATAATGACTACAAAATAATAATTCACAAGATTCTTGATTACTTGATTTACTACGCAGCTTTTTATTTGTGCATGTCAATTCATTCTGTTGGAGATTTAAGTTTCTGCTGATGAAGGCTACATTAATATTAATAGTATTAGTATTGTACTATTTGTAGAACTAGATTCCAGTCGTAGCTGCGTAGGATTCAATCCGGAGTCCAAAAGATAGAAGCAATAATTTCTAAATTGTGTTTGGCGTTTAGACCTTCAAAAGTAGAAGGGAATTTTCACTGTGGTAAAAAACAGTTTGCTCACGGTCTAGAAGAAATCTAACAGCACCATAAATTACATTTATACAAGCACAAAAACAAAACAATCTACATTTTTCCCATGTTGTTGTGGAATATAATGAGCTTGATAGGAAACTCTCAAAAGAAACTTAAAAACAAATACAATTAGTACAGCCCCAATGTTTTGCAATTACAGAATTATCTCTTAGTATATATGTTTACCAAATAGACTGGACGAAGGAAAACCTAAAAAGCCTTTTGTTTCTATCGGCCTATTTGGCTCATCATTGTTGTGCTCCTTTAACCAGACCCAGAACTACTTCCTTGGCTGTTTCCTGTTGAAGTTTGGCATAACGATGTGTGCCTACCTGTTGGCCTTTGGGTTCACCCTGCAGGGGATCTGCTCCAGAAGCAGCAACGCCAACTTAGCTGACAACACCACTCACATACATATACTCGCAGCCAGGTAGCAGATGCTCTGTTATTCTGTTCCGAGGCTCATTTGTTGACATTAGTATCCCAGTGCAACTCAGGATGAGTGGACGCAGTGAATGAGGTTTTTCTGTTTGACTGCAGCTCTTCAGTTGACGCTCCTCAGTGGTTCGGTGAGCTGTCCAACAGTCTGCTGCTGACTCAGAAGGTCATGGCAGGTTTCCTTGTCTTACACACAGGTAGGGTACCGCTCATAATTCATGGTCACCCAGATATTATTTTTCTCATCATTATTCAAATTAAATTTTCTTCTGCTGTTTGTCTCATTTCCTCAGTGGTGATCTCCCTTAGCTACGTCCACCGCTCTCAACCTCTGTGGAGAAAGAATCCCTTCAGCAATACTTGGTGGTGTCTCACTGTACCTGTGGTGTAAGTGATCATGTCCTGTCTAAAGTTGTACTGCAACAGTTAAACACCAAAATGCTCAGCTCAAAGAATGTTTTGCATTCAAACTATTCCTACCAGCAGTGATGTGTTTTTGTAACAGACTGAGTACACTTTTAATAGACTGTCAGAACAGATTTGCGCAGGCAGAGGACCAACTACCAGGGTCCTGTTGACCCAGAGCAGCGTCTGGAAGTCTGACTGAGGACAATTGTTGTACAGTCTAAGCTACTGCCAGGTTTTTTAATGAAGCAAAATGGTCTAGTTGAATTTGAGTTCCCTCTAGTCCTTCAGTTACTCAGTGTACTGTATATGTGTAGAGCTTTTATTTTGAAAGGCAAGAATGGAAGAAGTGGATTTGGTCTTCTCTGCCATTGTCACGGTACATTTTCAGTACTCAGTCTTTCCTTTTCTTCCAGTCTGCTAAGCCAGCTTGTTCAGGCCACAGTGGACTACCAGTTATGGCGCGACCATGGCAGCCTCCTGACCTTTAACCTCGGTGACATACCCCTGCTGGCGTGGCTGCTTGTCTCTCTGTCCCCGCTGCTGGTGCTGTTGGTCAACGAAGTGGTGAAGCTACACGAGATACGGTATGAACCCAGACACGGGGAACTAAAACGATGGGTTTAACCTATAACCTCAATGATTTGGAGTCATGGGAGATTCTTGAGCAACAAATGGCAAAACGAAGCAGCGGGAGGAGGGTTAGTAAAGGCAACAGGATCAGTGTTGATTATTCAGGATTATTTTGTAATCCGATCAGTTTTATAATTTCTCTCATAATGTGAAAAATACAGCTAATTGTGTCACTATCTTGACCAAAACTCTGATTTTTGTCCCCTCTCCATTTCAGGGTGCGAGTTCGCTATCAGAAGAGACAAAAGCTGCAGTTTGAAACAAAGCTGGGGATGAATTCTCCATTCTGATACGTTCCCTCTGAGGTAGTTCTTGTGGCAATACTGGGAACTGTTAGTTCTGGAAACCAGGGAAGGGCAGAATGCAAAGACTGCAGAACCGTACATTACTACTTCAGCAGCAACAGCACTGCAATCATCAGGTGGAGCCGATATGATATGTCACGGTGACGCAAATGTTTCAGCTCCTGGGTCGGAAATTCCCAAAGCATTCATTTCCATTTAATAGAAAAGAGCCAAAAATAGGCAACTATTTATTGTCTGGTTTGAGTTAGTTCTAACGGCATGAGGAATGTTTTCTGAAGAGGTTTATGCTTTCTCACAATCACTTCTGTTCCCCATTTCTGAGAGACTTTGTGCATGGCTGCTATCTGGCCCCAAAGCAAAGGATGTTTTAGTGACGTTCATTTTAATGTCACCCAATGAGAAACGTGTCGTGTATATAGGCCAGTCAAATCGTTATTCATGGGTAAAACACGTGGGGCTTAAAAAGGAAAGTACTTGTGAAGTGGTAAATATAAAATGAACAAATGTTATGTTATGAAATAAATTAGGAAATTGTATAAAATATGTATTTTTTTGTAATGATCGAAGATACTATTAAATCCGTTTCCACTTTTGATGGCAGTGGTGTCAAGCTTTCTGCGAGTTGTGTGCCTTCTGCCTCTTAAGCTAAAAAACTCAACAACAGCAACCATATTTAAATCCTGCTAGCTAGAACAAGAATGTCAAAATACGTTGACAAAAAAATTATAGCTCTGTGTGCTGTTTATTTACAGCAGTAGCTAGACACATACAAGCTGCACATGCTACCTACATATTTGGCTAACTGTCTAGGCCGGGTTGTGAGTTTTATTAGGTAAAGAGACGTGTTAGAGGCAGCAGCGAATGTCAGCTAGTTGGTGCATAGTTACTGATGAAGGTGTTCCTCATGAAGATGCACAACTCGCTTGCTCAGCGCCAACTAACTGGCACTGCTAACGCCGCTTTGATGCTGCTAATAAAGGCTAAAAGGCTACTGAGCTAGCTGCAAGATCAGGCTCATTAAGCTAATTCTTTGAAGCTAAAGAGGTTCAATGTCTGTTTATTTACAGCAGCAGCCTTGAGGTGGTTTATTTACAACTACTGTCCTTTGATATTTTTGCTGTTCTAGCTAACGGAAGCTAACAGGATCTAAATGTGGTAGCCAGGGCAGGGGTCACGTGAAGGTGAGAGGACGACACCTCTGTTCTGAAAAGTGACCAAAACCTTTCACAGAAAATAATAGTAATGGGGGAAATACCCTGATAGAGTAACGGTAGAATTTTGAATAAGGCCATTTCTATAATGAAATACAAATGGTTTCCAATAAAATTATGTTCATATTAAAATAAAAACATTGAATTATGATTAGTAATTTTGGTTGATAATTATATTTTTAACAATTTCTTCCTTTGATTATTTATTTCTTATTATCTTCTTTTATTAATTTAATATTGCACACTTTGGTGCTCCATATGTCACAGGGTGTTGCTCCGTTGCTTGGCATTAACAGAATAGTCTAACACTACCTCTGAGAAAATGTGACAAAGAGTTTTTCCTGAGCTTATTCTCAATCATTCAGCCTTTGAGCCAAATTGTAATTCACTGACAGTCGTTTACTTCTCTGTGACTAACAATGGTCCCCATTATTTGATTGTGTTTTGCGACATACACTCCGGTGTTGTTTTTCTAAATTCCCGAGCTAAGCCGAGCCTGTCGCAACACAAAGAGGATTGAAGATTACAGAGTGATTTTGATCAGTCACGTTTTCTACACACATATCTGCATTTCAATATTTACTGTATCTATCAAACTGAATAATCTGCCGGCATGCTACCATGAACACAGGCTGATGACTGTGCTGTGGTCTCAGCAAGTTCATCCATAAAGCGATGGATTTGCTGGATACATAATGCAAAACAATGTGTATTCTGGTTGTACTCACGTTCTGGAGCTTTCTGAAAGGTGCTTTGTAGCATTCAGTTGCCTTTCTTCTCAGCCTGTCTGGCTGGTTCAGCTCGCAACACTTGGACAGGAGCTCAGGATGCTGTTTATTTAAAAGTATAGGACAATTAATAGTCAACTAAATTTCCCTGATTATTCCATATTCAGTATTTGATCTGCTGACCGTAATATTCCATGTTATGTTTGGAATCCTTTTGAATCCTACCGTTTTGGTAATGTGCAGCAGCATCAGCAGACGTCTGTATCACTGACGGTCTATTTCAATCAGACCAGCCTTCCTTGTTGCTGTCGTAATTTCAGATAGACAGGACTTTTGATATTGCTTCTGTTTACATGTGGGATGATGATAGGACTTGGTATACATTACTTTAGAAGTAATAACATGCTTGTATGCCACTCATAATAACTATCTTTATACAAAGCAATGAAAGCCATTCATGTTAGTGCTGGAATAACTGCTAGGAGGTACCGGGGCACAAATGAGCCAAAATGACTTTCTGGAAAATTTATTAAATCCTGATATCTATACTGATATTGTGATATCAAAGGATATACTGTAATCTAGGGTTTTTTTCTTATGGTTTGTATTGATGCAGGAATCAACTCACATTTACATGTTATTACATTCTTTTTTTTTAATCTTTTGGTTTGACAGAAATAATTGACCCTTCGCTAAATTTGCCCTGGAACGCACCAGCCAGCTCTGGATAATAAATTATTGTGTAATCGTTTCAGAGTTGGCGCTTGTCGGGGTTAGACTTTGTAGAATAGGGATACTCGATACCCGGAGGGGTTGGAAGGAGAAACTTGTTTCTTTGTAAAATTTTTAAAAAGCTACGGATCATATACAGAATGTGAACACATGCTGCTTAAGCTTTTTAATGATTGTGAATAAAGTCCTATGCGGCTTTACAGGAACACTGTTGCTCCTTAATTTCTCTGTCTTTCGTCTCGATCACCATGGTGATATGGCTATCTTTATCTTTTGAACCTGTTCGACATCCTGGAAACATCGTTTTCAACACATTGTAAACCTTCTGTTTGCTTTTTTTATTCTCCCAAATATTAGATAGTAGTTATTCCGAGAGGACAGTTAGTGACAGTGTGGGCTCCTTGGTATGTCCTTAGTGAAGAAAGGGTCAATTGTGATTGACCCTTCCTTCTCCTGGAGTCAATATTGCTCACCCCTATTTTAAATAACTATAGACTATATAACTATCTATATAACTATTCAGTTTATTTTGTATAGGCCAAAATCACAAATACAAGATTTGCCTCAGAGGGTTTTACAATCTGTACATAACATCCCTGTCCCAGGACCTCACATCGGATCAGGAAAAACTTCCCCAAATAAAGATAGTAAAAACCCTTTCACAGGGAAAAAAAGGGGAAGAAACCTGGGGGAGAGCAACAGAGGAGGATTCCTTTCCCAGGATGGACAGAAGCAATAGATGTAATTTAATGTCATTTAAAAAAAAAAAGAAGTGTGCCTGTTTTAGTAAATACATCGCTACAAATGTTTTTTTAAGATCCACATACACAAGTGTGTGTATACGGCACTACTCGCGATCTCTCTGATTTGACCATGTAGTCTGCATGAAACATGTGAAGATGTTTTTTAAAGACAATAGTCACAATTCAAGAAAACATTTATGGTTTTTACATTATTTTAGTTTTTTTATCGGCCCTGTTTCACTTGTCATGACACACATATGGACTATGCTGCATGAATAAGATCCAGTGAATGCTCTGTTGTGATTGATGTACACGTTGTCTCTAGTTCTACTGTTTAGTTCACAACACAAGTGGACTCTGTCAAGCATGGACTTCATACTGCTCATTAACCAGCCTCTGGTACAACCTGCAGAGCTGATGCTCGCCATTTTCATGACATCATCATACACATGCTAGCAGCTGAAGCTTCTGTCACTTGACTTGTAAAGTGGAAGGGAGGTGAGTGTGGGGGGTGATGGACTATGATGTAGTTGTTCACAAGGTACATAAATGTATATTTTGTATTTTTTAAAGTGTCTATGTTCAGGAATTTTGACAAATTTGTTTGTGTATTGATTATGTCATGTTAATAAATACACTTTTATTTAAGAGATTTTTTTTCTTCTTTTTATGTATTGCCACACATAGAAATTCAGCCCAGTAAGAAACATGAGGATGAGCATGGTGAAGTGTAAGAGAAATTACATTTATCAACCGAGTGAAATTCCAATTATCTATATATTTGTCTCGATAGCAGACACGCGCACACAGACGGAATAAGGTTCCGGTTTGATTTAAAAAAAAAAAAAAAAACATTTTCAAGGGCCCTATTGTTATTTTTCGACTATGTTATTAAACAACTTCAAGTTGGAAATATGCATGTACAATGCCATACAATTGTTCAAGAAGTTGTGTTTATTCGTTAAGTTGTTTATATTGAAGCAGTTCAAGATCCGTACAATTTATTTATAAATTGTATGTGAAACCTGTTTTTTTTTGTTGATCTGTCACATTTGTCGCGTTAATATTTTCCCTAAATTTTCAGAATAAAACATGAAATAATTAATGTAACAGGATCATATATGCACATTAGTTGGTGTATAATAAGAACTATTCATGAAGACCCCCTCCTGCGAATAGTTTACGGCCCATGCGTGATTTACTGTTGTTGTTGTCTACAGCGCACGTGTATGGATGGGGCAGTGCATCACATCTACTGGCACAGGCGTCAAGTAACGAGAAGGAAGAGACAGACTTCCGGTTGACCTTTCAAAAGGAACGTCATTAAAGTCACGTTTCCTCAGGAAATAAACGTGAATTATTTTCGGGCGCGGTTAATGAGGGGCAATAAGCATATTGCCGTTTGTTTTGTATACGTTTCATAACTATTAAGTTGTATTAATCTTAGACACAGACAGACACACAAACACACACACACACACACACACACACACACACACACACACACACACACACACACATATCTATATATATATATACATATATATATAAATATATACATATACATATATATATATATGTATAGATATATACATACATATATATGTATAGATATATGTGCATATATACATATATATATATAAATATATATACACATACACACACATATATATATATATATGCATATATATATAAATATACATACACACACATATATATATACATACACACACACATATATGTATATATATATGTATATATATACATATACATATATATATATATACATATATACATATATATATATGTATATATACATATACATATATACATACATATATATACATATATACATACATATATATATATATGTATATATATACATATACATATATATATATACATATATATACATATACATATATGTATATATACATATACATATATATATATACATATATATACATATACATATATGTATATATACATATACATATATACATATATATATATATATATATATATATATATATATATATATATATATATATATATATATATATATATATGTATATGTGTGTGTGTGTGTGTGTGTGTGTGTGTGTGTGTGTGTGTGTGTGTGTGTGTGTGTGGTTTCACACATATAGGTTTCACCCTGAACGTAGACGCAAACATAGTTTCCGGTGTACTTGTAGCTTGACAGAAGTTGCAGACGGGGTCGATTCTGAAGAACGCGAGGTGTCTCGTCTGTAAGTATCACACATTACACGCGCTTTTAGCTCTTCATTTTGAATTGCCTTAGACGTGACAACATACCAATGCTGTTATTGTGTGGGTTTTATGTTCACGTGCCAAGGACGCTAACCATTTACTTTGCCTGCATATGTCAACCAGCGGCTACAACTAGCTAACGACTAGCTTAAAGGTGTGTGTATCGCGACCGCCGGGCCAGCTCGTCGGAAACCGAACCACCGTTCTGTGAAAGGTGGAGGTTGACGGTAACTTAAACCGGCTCGCGTCTCGGTGTGAGACAAGAAAAGCCACGAGTGGTTCGGGGGTAATAACATGCCTTTAGAGAGCTGAAGGAAAAACACAAGGTTATCCGTCCAAGTCGGTCGCGGAGGTGATGTTTCGGTGGCGTCGCCAAACTCCGTTTAAAAAGCTCAACATTGAACGCGCCGCTCAAGACGCTGAACGTATGAGCGGGACACCGCGCGGATTGTCGACATTTAGGGATTCTGGGGTTATTTTATTGCCAAAAAACAAAACTGCTCTCTGACACCGTAACAATTTCAGAAAAATGTCTAAAAAAATGTTATGCCTTGTCCATTTGTGTCTGTCTTTCTGTCAGAAACTCCAAATGAGGTTGCTGTTTTAAACCAGAATCTGTTATCTTTTAGAAGAAAAGTAATTCGGCTTTATTTCGGTTTTGCACTCGTTACCACAGTTAAGGTCTGCATTACGTCCGTGATGATTTCTGCTGAACTAACGATTCCTTTCTGATTGTCTCCCCCACTCTCATGCCGTGCAATGTTGCTGCCATGTAGTGACTTGACATGTTGAAACTCTTCCTCTCCTTCTACCTGTCTCGTCAGTAGTCTTGCACGTGGATGTAAACAAAAACAAAACACATTCTTCCCGAGATGGACGTTGGAGTGTCCAAGTCCCATGTGTTTCTCAACTACTGTCCCAGAGCCCTCTTCTACCAGTGAGTGTGTGGGTGTGGGTGGGTGGGTGGTCGCCCAACTGAGCTAAATAGTATGCAGCCTTCAGTGCACCATGTCCTGAAGTCAGGGTCCCAGCAGCTGCAGATTTGGGCTTGGTGCAGTGCTGTTTGTGTATGCACACTAAATGTTTCATCATTTAGGGGACTAAGCGTAAGACAAAAAAATAAGTAAATCCCAAGGTAGTGGTTAAAAGCTCAACAGGAAATAAAAGCCAGGAAGTGGAACTTAAGTCAAAACATTTTTTTGTCAAACTACTGGTCCCAAGCAGGGAATTTAGTGGACTATGCTATAATTTATGTTACCAAGACAGTTAAAATCATTACCTTGAAATAAATGCATGTCTGATAAATAAACAAAACAAACATACAAGCATCTTCTCATGAATGTCAATGGGACATACTCTAATCAATTGGGGTTCCACAGACAAATACAATTTAAAAGTGGTCTGTAATCTTTGAGAACACAGATCTCCTGTTTTGGTTTCCGGCTAATGCTTTAAGCTTTGTGGTGCATGACTGTACAGTTGCTCCTGCAGGCCGACTAAACACTGAGGATTGTACATGACACCAGCTAATGCATTCTGATTGCATTTCACTGATTTGTTGTGAAGTCATTCCATCGGCAGGAGCTGATAGGACTGGACATAAAATGAATAACAGAAGCAGTAACTTGCAGGACAGTCGGGAAGGATACTTGTGTGGTGTTTGTATTTTTAGGTGGAGCCTCTCGCTGGGTGCACGGCGTTTCTTGGACGCAGTAATGGAATGTCACAAGAGCTCGCTGAGTTCGGGCAAAATGGTGGCCCTGGCTGCGGTCGGGGCCACGGTGGGCTACATTGTCTATCGCCGCATAAGCAGCGCCAACCATTGTGAGTATCTGCTGCCAAGAAGTTACTGTGCCATTTCTGACTCCAGACAGACAGACAGAGCTGTGTATTTGCTCATGCGTGACACGATTGTATGAGTTTGTGTTTGTTCTCCGACGACCTCATTTGTAACTGGCGGTTGTTTTTCTTTTTCCAGCTGATCAAAAGCACGACACGGAGGTGTCCAAGGTGACACTTCCAGTAGACGTTTATAGGAACATCTCCAGATACCAAGCCACCTTTATGGACATGGTGAGGAGCTTAAAAAACAGAATAAATACATCTTTGAGGTGTGTGTGTGTGTGTGTGTGTGTGTGTGTGTGTGTGTGTGTGTGTGTGTGTGTGTGCGTGTGCGTGTGCGTGCGTGTGTGTGTGCTTTTGCAAAGGTATGTTTTTATTTGGGTTAGGTTTGCAACTAATCATTACTTTTATTGTAAGTTCATCTGCAGAATTATGGCTCTCCAAAAGTGTTCCGTAGTAAATTAAACAAATTACATTGTGTAAAATGTATAGTATAGCAATTTCTGAAATAATTAAAGAAGTTATTAAAACTCAAGTTATTAGTGGGAAATGATATTTCATCATTCAATTTTATTTCAGAAGGCCCCTTTTCAAATGTTTGCATTTTTCATAATGCCACAAGAGAAGTGGGATTCCTAATAACGCAGATTCAGAATAACTCAAACATCTTTTCACTTTGATGCTTGGACAAAGCAAAAATCACAGCCGCCATACAGTCGTGTAGAGCTAAATAAATACATGTTGGATTAAGGTTTATCTTTCCCACATCCGTTTAAAGCTGGAGCTTAATGGCGTCTTCAGAATGATTAGCTTGCTAACAGACGGCCCAAAAAAATGTTGTTGGGAAACAAAAACAGAAAAGGGGGTATTGTGAAATTACACAGGTTTCTAAATATAATATTTAACAAATTCAGAACAATAAAATAACATGTAATAATTTAGTCTTCAATTTGGATAATTTCTTACATTTTGTAGATAGAATGTTTTTTTTCTTCAAAATTTACTTCCATTCATGAGTAGGAAAGTTGGTCATTAAAGGTTCTCCTGCTTTCTCCTTCTTTCTCAGGTGGCCCAGAAGTCCGGAGCTCATATGAAGATTTTGCCAGATCCCGGGGAGCCCGACTGTAAGGGGACCGTCTGCTTTCTGCTGCAGGGCTCTCAGGAGCAAGTCCTGCTGGCCCGCTGCGTCCTGGATAACCTGGTCATTGATTGCCAGCCAGTGACTGAAGCTTTGGAAGTTCCTCGGATTGCATTCGGACGAATAATAGGTAGCTTGTTGTTGTTGTTGTTGTTGACTGCTGCCAGCCTATTCTCTTCATTAGAATACAAACATTTGCATGCTAGAAGTCGCACAAATCAAGATTCAAGATGTTTTTACTGTCATATTCACAGATAACAGACAGTTATTCTATACAATGAAAAGCTTATTTTGCTCGGTCCTCCGATATATGATCAATATGTGATACAGTGTTTCCCCAAGTTTTACAGCTTTAGGTGAGGATGGGAGGGGCGGGGGGGGTAGAAGTTTAATTTTGATGTTTAAACAACATCATTTTGTGACTCCATCTGTGCTTTTATAAATAACAGAATAAAGAAAATTGCAATCGCTCTCAAGTAAACCAGGTTGCTCCATCAGACCAAATAAAATTATTAATTTCAATCACTTAGTATAAAATAAAGTTATATCTGTGGAAAAATAACTAATATTTAGTTACTACTAAATAGGTAATTGTAGAAAACAATAAGCTAATTATTCTTTTGCAAAACAATCAGGTTGTATCAGTCGCTGCAGTATTAGTGGCTGCAGCTGCTTTTCTTCTACAAATCTTTTTAAATCAGGGTTGTAGACATGATGCGGCCGCTCTCAATTCATGCTCAATGTTGAGCTTATAGATCTGTATTCTGTTTTGAGAGATACAACAGCAAAAAAACAACCTTCTGGAGACTTCGCGGGATTGGTTTTTAGCAAAAAAGGCCAAAACCTGCATACCGTGAACATTTACTGCACGTATGTGCGCACACGTGGCTATGCGCATCAGGGCAGAACTCAGGCGTGCGTGATGCAGAGCAGAGAAGAAGTGTTAACGCGAGAATGTAGAGACAGAAATGACAAACTGTTGTGTAGATACGATCAATAATATATACGGCCGTTTAGTTTGGTTAATAACAGTACAAGGTGTAGACCTGTTCTATAGGAAATAAAACCTTAAATGACTTAAATGAACAGTGTAATGTTCTCGATAGTGCCAGATCGGCGCTATAGAGAACATTACAGGGGGGCGGAGGGTTTCTTCAGGCGGGTGCCCCATCGCTTAAATAATGGTAGGGGAAACACTGTGATATGAGCGATTGTCAATGTAAAAGTTGTCAGTTATACACAAAGCACAATGCGTTTATTGTGGGTGTGTTTGTTCTCTAGGCCGAGGAGGGGAGAGTTTGAAACTGATCACCAGGATCACGGGGGCCAAAGTAACTTGTTCCAAAGAGAAGACACATGGCCCCGGGGCCACAGGCAATGTGACCATCACAGGGACCAGACAGGAAGTGGAACAGGCCAAGGTGAGTCGGGTTCTCTCAATCCACTCGCACGAACACTGCGCAACTCCTACTTCCTTTTTTTCTTACGATCTGTTTCGCAGGAACTGATTCTAGAAAAGGTCAGAGAAGATACAATGGTGAGGACAAAGATCTCGCAGTCGTCTGCCCTGCGGCAGAAGCGCGGCCACACCGCTATGTATCAGAGGCCTGACGGCACACAGACGGAGCCCCCAGCAGGCCTAAACAACAACAACAACAATGGCCCTTACTCGCAGACAGAGAAGAATGGGCTAATCCATGCCAATGGGACCGCAAGAGGGCCAGAAACTATTGTTGACGAGATCGAGGAGCTTAAAATCACCAACACACCCAACGACGAAGAGGAGAGTGTCTCTACAGACTTTCTCTCTGAAATGTCCAAGTTCGAAAGTGAGTCTCAAGAAGACGATCCATACTACCTCACTGAAATCTGTCCTTGAACAAGTCATATCATGCTCTCTGTTATCCAGTTCCGAGCCCAGACCTGAGCTTCCAACCCGACGAACACCTTGAGGTTTATGTTTCTGCCTCGGAGAACCCAAACCACTTTTGGATCCAGATCCTCGGGGTGCGTTCCCTTCAGCTGGACAAATTGATGGGGGAGATGAACCGCTTTTACAACAGTGGCAACCCCACCGTAAGGACAACTGTTTTTACAGTTTATTTACAAGTTTTTACATGTTTAATATGTGTGTATATATTTTAGGGCTGGGCATGTTAACGCGTTATTAATGCGTTAACGCAGATATCCATTAACGCGTTAATTATTTTATCATGGCGTTAACTGCATTTTTTTTAATTTGCCTTGGGAGGGAGTCTTTACGTTACACAGCAATTGATGCAGCGCATTGACGATGCGTGTGAGCCTTCAAACGCAAAAAAACACAAGTGACTGTTGTTCTTACTGAGACCACTGGACATCACTGCAACACATTCATCGCAGAGTTACAGTTTGTAGTCCAGAAAAAAAACACCCAACACGGGCCGAGTTATGAGGCAGATGGTTTTTAAAGACTGTAGCTTTAGCCTTAACGGCACACTATGCTACTTCTGTTTCTATAGCATTTCTAGCCTTCAAAATAAAAGCACCTTATCTTAAAACAGGTTAGCAGATACATTTTGCTAACGGCAGACAAAAAACATGCAACTAAAACAACCAAATTGATTGACAAACTGTTTCTAACTTTAGAACACAAAATTAGTTATTTACACAGTTCATTATATTGATGAACTGTGGGTGCTGCTTCACATGCTTTGACTTTCTTTTAACATTACTGTTTGAACATGGACAAGAGAGAGTCGCTTGTCCCTAACAGGGACCCTTACTGCTGAACAGACTGTTTGTTGTTTCCTGATAAAAGACAAATGTTTCTTCTGATACCTGTTCATAAAAATAAAAAAAGATGTATATACTGTAATTAACTTGCTGTTGCTCAAAGAGTGCCTGTTATATTGTTCGGATAACATAACTTTAAAATAAAAGCGCGCAATACACTAGTTTTTCATTCATTATTGAATTTTGGGCATAATGTGATTAATTGCAGTTAATCACAGAAAAATCATGTGATTAATCTAATATTTATTTATTTATAACGGTGACACGTATCCCGCTTATCAATTTAGATATAAACAACCATGAATCCGCGTAAAATCAGCTTTCTTTTATAATCCAGTGGGAGTTGTTAAACTGGGTACATTGTCAGGATGCTCCAATCAGGATTTTTTTGTCACGCCATTGTCCCTAAATTCCGGTCAAATTATATACATTTATTGAGCTTGAAAACAAATGACAGGCGGCTTTTATAAAGAATTACATCACTCTGTGAACGCTTTTTCAAGTAAGAAAAGATCCCCCAAAGCCCAAATTATGGGAACTGTAGTTTCAAGACTTACAGCATGAATACACCCCAAATACAAGCCAGACAAAGGATAGTAATATAATTTTAATTAGTGTCAACACTGACATGCTCTACGCTGTCTGTCCATATGCAGATGTCTGCTGTGTTGAAAACCTTTGCATCTGTGGTTGTCCAAAGTTTGGAAAACAAATACTGAAAATAAAAGCAAATTGTTGTGTTGGAAGTAACAAGTGTGCTACCCTCTGCTCTCCAGGAGCAGAGGGTGGAGACCCTCGTGGTGGGGGACATTGTGGCCGCACCATACCGCGACCACGGCACATGGAACAGGGCCAGGGTGCTGGGAGTGTTGGGCTCCGGACTGGTGGACCTCTACTACGTTGACTTTGGGGACAACGGGGAGCTGCCCAGAGACAGCCTCTGTCGAATGAGGTATGACGACAGTAATGCCTTCACTGCATTCCCTTTCAATCAGACTTCATCTCTTCATTATGTATGCATGTGGCAGCTATAATCAATGTATCACATGACAATGTGAAAATAGAAAACGATGTTAAAAGGCTTGTTTTCATTTGTCTGTCAAGATGATGATCATTTGTGGGCTGGGACATCTCTGCATCACCGCAATATTTCATCTAAAAAGCTATTTGGACACTTGTTTCCCCTTGAACACATAAAGATTTGAAGATTACTTAAGGCCATATTGTGATTTTGATCTTTTTTTTTTTTATTTCAATGGCTCCGCCCCAGCTACGTCTGGCTAATTGCTTTTGCTGCATTGATATTTCAGGAGTGACTTCCTCAGCTTACCATTCCAAGCCATTGAGTGCAACTTAGCAGGAGTAAGACCAAAAGGTAGAAGCCCTCGTCTTGTAGCTAAGTTTAAAAATGCAATGTTCTGGAATAACAATTGATTTGCCTTCCGCCCTCAAATTATTTTTTTTGCATTTTTGACTGTGGTCCTGGTTGGTCAGGAGAGGAGTGGACTGAGGCCGCCCTGGATGAGTTTGAGCAGCTGACCCACTGCGCCTGCTGGAGACCCCTGCAGGCTAAGCTGTGCAGCTACTCACACTCAGACGTCTCCTCCTGGCCCAGCGTCAAGCTCTACAACAGTGAGGCCGAGGTCAGCTGGCGTTTTTAATTTATGCGTAATTTCCCTATATTTGTCTGCTGTCTCTTTTAAAAACGACAACTGCCTCCCCCAGACCATGGATATTGGCGAGGAGCTCGTACGACTGGGCCACGCCGTCAGCTTCCAGGAGGCGGCGAACGGGAGGACAGAGGGCAATCTTGGCTGTCTCCAGAGAATGCTGGTGATTCACTGAACACACTGGATTGTTTCCCATTGGTCTCTTTATTCAAGAGATGCTAAATGAACAATTAATATTTCTATTGAAACCAGGAAATGTAATAAGAGGAAGACTTCTCTTTTTCTTTTAGAAGATTATTTGGCACCGAAGCATCAATCCCATTTAACTGCGAGAAATTATAGACAAAGGTTTACTGACATATTTGAAAACATCCTCTAGTTGTTTTTGTTTTTTAATGACCTTGCAACGGCAGTCTGTGGAGCAGCTGTTTTAACCGTTTATTCAACTGGAACTGAGGAACAAAGGTGCTTTGAGCCAAGACGCTCGTCAGGGCTAATGTTAACGGGATCACATACAGCTGAGGCTGATTGGAATGTCACTAGCTTTGCAGGTATTTTGGTCATAATAGTTGGGTGTTTCATTCTAGACCAAAGCGGTGGACAGACAGACAGACAGACAGACAGAAGTAGAAAATGTAATTATTGTGTAAAAAAAAAAAAATCCGGAAATTCTAAATTTCTTCTAAAATATGATGGCCTTCATGGAGTGACTTTATCATCCAGTCGCTGTCACAAAGTCCACTATGAGCTGAAAGAAATCTGGGGATTAGGGATTTAGCCCTCACTTAGCACAATGTATCCGAGTCTATACGGTCGTTGCAGCATTCTTTTATTCTCTCCAACTCTCTCATTTTGGTTTCTTGTCCCCTCGACAGGACGACGTAATTGGAGCGTCGTCAGAGCTTAGTCTCTCCTGCATCAGCTTATCAGGTGAGGAGAGTAACTTCCTTTTCCTATTCCTCCCTATTTAGTGGGTTATTTGTGCAACTGGGAGTTAACCAGTAATGAGAGTACTGGAGACAACACATACAAGGAAGTAGATTAACGCAGTAATAAAAAGAAAAGCAAAAGTTTTGTTTAAGAATTCAAGGTAACATAGGATGAATAATTGATATACAAATTGTCATTTTAGGAGTGAAGTATTTCTTTTAAGTTCTATATGCAGCCCTTTTATTAGTTCAGTGAAATTAAAATTCCTTTGTGTCTAAAAGTCATTACTACTATACTAAATCCAGTTGTAATGTGGTTGTGATGATTGTTTGAATGGCCATTAGCCAGAGTTTTTCTTCTCTTTGTACCTCAGAAGCTGCGTCAATCTCAGGCAGCGTGGACGATGTCATAGAAGACGAGCTGCTCTGAGAACAAAGACATGAATAGACATCAGGGGTATTGTTTCCTGTGGAGATGGACAAGTTTAATTATTCCCTAAGGAATGGATACATCAAAAGTAACGACCTCTCCTCCTTTCGTCTTCCAGCTTCAACCTACCACCTCCTTCTCTTCCTCCTCAGCATCCTGAGGCACGGGAGATGTTTCCTCGTCGGACCCCAACTCAACCGCATAAATCCTCATTGTGAAGCCTTATCGACAATTTATGTTCCCTTTTATTGGTGTTACCACACTGTTTTGCCTTCATGCTGTTCTATTGTACCGCTCTGCGCGCATATATATATATATATATATATATATATATATATATATATATATATATATATATATATATATATATATATATATATATATATATATATATATATATATAAAATGTGGGTTATTATATTGTTTTGTTCAAGAAGTGACAAGAGGAACAAAAACAACAAAGCCAGTATTTATTTTTTTTGAAAGCACTGTTGTGAGTAGGTGGTACGAGAAGGCAGCTGATTAGCTAATAACGTTCATTAAATGTTTTGAACTTGTATGTATGATAAGATTTTCATGGCCTAAATATTTGGTCTGATATATATGTGTATTTTGGAAAGAAAACCATACAATATTATTAAATTTGCTCAGCAGATTTTGTTCAGCATAAAAGTATAACAATCTACCGGATCACTAACTAAAGGCCAGAGGAAAGTGGTTTTCCTTCAGAGGTGTAATAAACTGCACTATATATGATAAAGGATTTATTTTACGTCACAATATTTGTCTGTGTCTTACTTTATGCTGATCATGCTACAAAGAAGAGGTTATTCTAAAGCCTTATGCAGAAAGAGTGGTATGAAACTAATGGTAAAAAAAAAAAGAAAAGAAACTAGTTTCACAATAAATATCCCCTGTTGATATGAGTTTGTCGTCGGACCTTAAATTGAGAAGGCCATTCATTAATTTCCACGGCCGAATCCTGTGTTTTGTTTCTGTGTGGGTCGATGACCTCCATTCCCGGATTGACCAATTGCGTGAAAGTGGGTTACACTCGCACATGCGCAGAGGCCGCAGAGTAATTTGTTGATATCCTGCTTGGTAGTATTCATTTAGACTTTGGTATTTCAAAGCCGACATTTATCCCCGGCGCAGGGGTTTACTTTGCACCGGGTGGCCTAGTTACCAAGACCGTTATCTATATGAAGGGCTGATGGAGGACACAAGGGATTTGGTACGTGAATTGGAGACATTTTACAGCCGCAAGCCTCTGGTCACACAGGATTTGCTGCTTCGGCTAGCGCTGCTCCTTTGTTGTTATCCGTTTGGAAGCTAGCTAGTGGCCCAGCCAGCGTTAAGTATTAGTAAACTCTCTTCATAAACACATGTATAGACATAAAATAACCCCCCACTTATTTTAATAACATGTGTGTATGCATAGGTTTGCTACGCTGATGGGAATTGTGGTTTGCTTCATAGATAAAAACAGATTTCCGCTAGCTAGCTGCGCTAACGCTAGTTAGCATCGGGAGCTATTTCGAATAAAGGCCGCCCCTAATTTTGGCGTGTGTTTCAGCTAGCTTTTCTATTTTGTACAGCTTGCATTCCGCGTAGCACGTATGTCCTAGCTGTAGCGTTGCTTTTTTGTTTTTTGTTTCATAATTATCGCTCTGGTTAAATGTGTTTTTGTTTGCGCCGCCGTAAGGATGCGCTGCTCCGAGGAGGAAGTAGAGGCTGTGTCAAAATAAACATGTTCTTTCTGTTCCGGACCGAGGGACGTTGTGTTCACCGACAGGCCTTTTGCAGCTTCGCATGTTCACTGTGGCGATGGCAATAAGATGTTTTGCATTTTGACGTCTTCTTTTTCACTATTTTTTTATTTTATTATTTTTTTGTATTATACATTTCTCATTGCTCCCACAGACAGCTTTCCAGGTTACAGTTCCATGGCACATGACATTTTTAATGAGGCTGTGAAATATCATCAAACAATTGTAAATGTGCAACAATTACTAGTATTAAACGAGAAGACAACTGGTCCCGACTTTCAAATGCAATTATTTCCAGTTCACATAGTTTTATGCTACATAACTAAATATATATATGTGGGCTTGAGTCGCTTGTTGGACCTAACAAGACATTTAAAGATGTCACTTTCTATGTCAGGGAAAACTGACATTCTCACCGTTAGCTAACCTTGTATCGACACGACTATAAACTGCATCAGAACAAAATCACAGAATTTACTGTTAAAGATAATCGTTACTTTCTGCCTACTTAAATTTTTTTTTTTTTTTTTATCCTATTCAAATTTGAATGTCTTTTTTTGTTGTAATTCCCTTGATTGCAAAGGCGGAACGCACCCCACGTTCAGAGCGCAAGCGGAGAGACTCCTTTGGGATGTTCGATGGCTATGACAGCTGCAGCGAGGAGTCTACCAGCAGCTCCAGCTCAGAAGACAGCGAGGATGAGGTGGTGCCTTCCATCCCCGCGAGCCTGCCCATCATCAAAAACAATGGTCAAGTCTACACGTACCCTGATGGCAAGGCAGGAATGGGTCAGTGCATGGAAACATGTTTGGAACTTAATCGCTGGAAGATATTATTGATCCATTTTGCCAGCACATAGTAACCTAAAGGGATTTTAACAGAATACATGTGTCTGTTCTGTGGCCTCTGTCCCACAGCCACGTGTGAGATGTGTGGGATGGTTGGAGTGCGAGATGCCTTTTACTCAAAAACCAAGCGCTTCTGCAGTGTGTCCTGTTCTCGGAGTTATTCCTCAAATTCCAAAAAGGCCAGCATCCTGGCAAGACTCCAGGTAAGTGCATCGTCGGGCCTTCATTGCTAAATTCCGATTAAAAATAAATTATTGCGACTAATAATGATATACATTTTTTTTTTGCAAGGGCAAACCTCCAACAAAAAAAGCGAAAGTCTTACAGAAACAGCCTCTCATGGCAAAGCTCGCTGCCTACGCCCAGTACCAAGCAAGTCAGAACCAGGCCAAATCAAAAGCCGGTATGTTACCTAAAGAGCGTTGCAGCGCTGCTCCGTTTAGAAATACTCCGACTTTATACTTCTACTTGTTTTCTGCCAGTGGTCCCCGCAGAGAGCTTTGACTGGGGTCGGTATATCTGTAGCAATAACACGATCGGAGCTCCAGTCAGCTGTTTCAAGCATGTAAGTAAAACATTTGGTAGGTAGCCCCCTCAACCCACTTTCTTGCTTTCGGTGGCTTAAAAACCTCACCGCTTCCTCTGTGTCTCAGGCCCCTATGGGGACGTGCTGGGGAGACATAGAAGAAGGAGTGAGGATTGAAGTGACCAACTCCGACACCAACCTCTCCACTAAGGTGTACTGGATAGCAGAAATCATTAAGCTAGCAGGTAAGGCGACATGTCCTCGGACAGCTCAAGGGAATTTGTTACACTGACAAATCCGCTGTGAGAGTATCGTTAGTATCCACGTATTTTCTGCTTCCTTTTGTTTAGAATGTATTTTCATTCCGATGGACTGCTTGGTTGGACGAGGTGATTTGGTGAAATCACTTTCCCAAGTTTAATAAGAATAACCCTCTAATATGAATATTGTGTATTTCAACATGACAAATGTACGCAAAAGGAACCGCCTTGTAGTTCAGTACAGTGACACGAGGCACATACGGCTTTGTGCCGTTGCATTGTGGGCGGTGTGCACAGATGATGGCAGTTCTGTGAATTGGCCCAAGATTGAAACTTGGACTTGCTGAAAGTATTGTTGTTGTTCTTCATAAAATACCAATGAAAGTCAATGATTATTAATTATCAACTCTGTTAACCCTAATTATACACAGTAACATTATACGAGCAACACAAACCATCTAAATGAATGCTCTCGTTCTGACAAAGTGTGTCGACAAGCACAATCAGAACTTTCCTTCCATAAGATGAATGACAATGTCAGCCGCGCACTTCTTGTCCTGTCACTGTATTTTTTGTGATTGACCATCCGCATGGTTTTTATCAGCCGGTTTGAGTTTGCACCGTTGCCATGGTGGTCGTGAATGCTAAAAGTGTAATCCATGGCAACAGAGCAAACTTTATCCGACGATGGAGGCAGCGCGGCATGGTCTAAAGTTGACCTGTGTGTTTCCTCTGTGGTTGTTCAGGGTTCAAGGCTCTACTGCGGTATGAGGGCTTCGACAACGACACCAGTAAGGACTTCTGGTGCGACCTTTGCGTCCCCGAGGTGCACCCGGTGGGATGGTGCGCCTCGAGCGGCAAACCCCTCGTACCTCCAAAAAGTGAGTCTCGTACCAAACGTGTGCAGGGTTTGGTTCTTGAATTCCTGTGTTCTCAAAGAGGGGGGAGGGGTTTGTTGGCCATTGTTAACGTTTATTTTTGTGACCTCCCTTACAGGCATACAACATAAGTACTCTAACTGGAAAGCCTTTCTCGTGAAGCGTCTCACTGGAGCTAAAACACTGCCACCTGACTTTAATGCCAAGGTGAGACCCGCAAATACTTTCTTGGTTTGATGATGCTTCTTTCTATTTGTTTCGGATAAAGCTGGTAGCTGATGTATTGTATGTACATTTTTCATTGCTAAACTTGATAAATACTTCAGAAAGAATTTGACAAAACCACATAGTGCTGACCTTAAACGTTCAGTTGAGTTGGACATGAACTTTCACTCAAAAGCACTTGAAAACAACTTTATAAAGAATAAAAATTAGGGCTGGGCAGATTAACGCGTTAACGCAGTGTTAATCCAGCAATCCTTTAACGACGTTAACTATTTGATCATGCGTTAACTGCTTTTTTCTGCATTGGGAGAGTCTTATTATTGCCGCACACAGGTGCTGCACATTGAATCTCTCCCAGATGGTGTAGTTAAGACCTGGGGGTCTTACGGCTCTCCCAGTCCAGCCCGTGTAAGGTTAATCAAAAATGAAAAATAAATAAATAAGATGCACTCCATAAATGCATTACAGCGACACTGCTTTTACTTTGAAGGAGATTTATGTACATGCTCGGGGGCTTCCGTAGCCTCGCCTGACGTGAAAGCACATATCGTTATGTAGTTTCTGTTTTGTAGTTATGTAGTTTTCCGCTACTGCCTCACAAAGCGTTCACAGGCGTTCAGTCTTACAGGAGCTTTACACTGGACTTGGAGCGTCTGCAGGCTACGCGTACAGATTGAAAATTAATCACGCATGCGCAAAGCCCCTGACCCTGGTACACTATGGTAGAGCACTTTAAGTCAGTATCACTTGTGGATCTTTACTTTTCTCTCAAAGAAAATAACTTTTCTCAGACAAGGAGGCATACTCAAATGTTCAGTGCACTTGTTCAAGCCAACAGAGACTGGACTTTTCTCACTGGGAAAGAAAAACTGAACTTAACTGGAAAAAATGAAAAGCACTTATTGCTTTTGTATGAAGTGAATCAATTGCTGGTCTTTAACATAGATCTTTAAGGTAAGCAACAGACTGAACAAAGGCAAACAACTTTTTTTCAACTTTGCCTAGCCCTAATAAAAATCCTTCTGTCGTTGATATAACCCTGCATGACTTTCCTTCCCCTTGTAGGTCCATGAGAACCTGCAGTTCCCCTTTAAGAAGCTGATGCGGGTGGAGGTGGTAGACAAGAACTACCTGTGCCGGACACGGGTGGCGCTGGTGGAGCAGGTAATCGGGGGTCGCCTCAGGCTGGTCTACGAGGAGAGCCAGGACGGGTCGGACGACTTCTGGTGCCACATGTACAGCCCCCTCATCCACAACATCGGCTGGTCGCGCAGCATCGGACACCGCTTTAAAAGATCTGGTGAGGGACTGGTAAAGGGACACTTTAAAGGTCCAGTGTGTGCGGTTTAGTGACCTCTAGTCACTAAACAAGTTTTCCCAAGTTTCATTCACCATCCTCACCTTTTGGGTGACGTAAAAAAGCAAAACGGTTCCCTCTAGAGCCGGCGTTGGGTTGGTTCGTTCTGTGCTGATGTAGAAACATGGCGGACACACCCCGTGTAGTTGCACCTTTGCGCAGTAAGAGGCCTCGGGGAGAAGCACCAGCAGCCCTAGGTGCAGCAGCAACAACAGCGCTGTGCCTTGTTTATGATTAAATGCAAATGTAAAAAACTGTAACATAATCCGCATTTCACTCACCAGATGCACATGACCCTCTGAGGGAAAGGGGTCATCAGTAAGTCCTGTGATTTACCTCTCACCTAGGTCCTCGGTGAGACGCTAGCTTCACTGACCAATCACAGCGCATGTTAATGGTCACGTGGGCCATGTGACCAATCACACGTCCAGGGTCTTAAGAAGGCTGTTTCATATATTTTAACCAAGCTAATCTTACATAAATAAAGATAACTGAAATGTGAAATAATGCTGTTAAATAAGAGTTCTGAAGGAGAGGAACAGATGAAGGCACAGCTGCACAGTGCAATGAGAAAATAAGCTAATAGGGAAAAATAATTATTATACATGCAGTGTATATACTAAAAGTGCGCATTTATGCCACAGACGGCTGTGACGGCCTTTACTGACTGCATGTTTCATTGTTCTTCAGCTTGTATGTTGCTGAAGCATATTTTGCTCAGGCAAGTCATTCTGATCTGTCAATTAATGTTCCAGATGTCGCAAAGAAAATTGAGGGTCAAGCTGATGCTCCTGCGCCGTACTTCCAGAAGGTAAAACCAGCTTGCTCTCAGAATAATCTTTTTTAAGAAATGGTTTAACAATGTTTTGTTTTTTAATACATTACAATAATTGTCCAAATCCTGTTAATAAAAACAAAAAATAGGCCAACATTTTTCATTTAGAACAACTGCGTTTGGCTTTATTGGGCAATTAAAACAAAGCATAACAGTCACTGATAATATCCCAAATTGTTCAACAGTAATAAAAGTGTGTAAACATTGTGGAGCACCACGTGGATCAGAACAACAACCTGTTACAATGCAGAACGCTCCAGGATTGCACACAAAACGAGACATGGGTCCCCGAATCTCTCGCCCTAGTGCATGCAATCACATTTTACCGTCTTTTTTTTCTAAAATAAGAGCCCACTAGTATTTATGATAACTTTATAGAGGATCCCCAAACTGATGATGGATGAGAACCAACAGGATTATTTGAGCCTGATAACAGCATTTAGTTTTGATCAATTAAACCACCATCGGGCCAACAGAGCTCTGCATTCAGCTGCTGCGATAACAAACCCTTAAAAAACCACAGACTTCCCCAACGGCCAACTCATGTCCCTGTTATGATTCAATCATATTTCAGATAATAATCCACAAGTGGTCTTTCTTCCATCCGAATGTGCATCAGGTGAAAGACGTGGACCAGAGTGGGGATTGGTTCAAAGATGGGATGAAGTTAGAAGCTATTGATCCCCTCAACCTCTCAGCCATATGTGTAGCCACTGTAAGAAAGGTAAGTGGGCTTTGATAATGCTGTGGCGGCACAGGGGGGGCTGGCTGCGTTCAGACTGACCTCAGCCTCCGTGGTTCTCCGTAGGTATTGGCAGACGGGTTCCTCATGATTGGGATTGACGGTTCAGAGGCAGTGGATGGATCAGACTGGTTCTGCTACCACGGCACCTCCCCGTCCATCTACCCCGTCGGCTTCTGTGAAATCAACGACATTGAACTCACGCCCCCTAGAGGTACAATATGCTCCACGTCTGTGTTTGTTTTACCCTTCATCATAAACGTAAACGGCGTTTGATCCCATTGAGGGACCACAGAGGTATGGAAGACTTAAAATGCCTAAATAAAAACCATCAAACAACGGGAGGAAAATTTTAGATTGTTGTATAATTTTTTACTTTGATCCCAAATTTTAGAAATTTTATAATTTTATAACATTATAATAATTCCAGATCAACGCTGAAAGAAAAGTGTTTGCCTTACACTGATGAGCTGCCAACGCTCCCTTCACAGCACTGTTACTAGTTTGTCCGTGGGGAAAAGCATCTTCTCTTCCACAGTGCTCTCACGCAGCAGACATATCCATATCAATCACAGATGTAATTAAACGTCCACTTGTTAGTAACGTTGGCTGTTGGCCTCAGGAGCCGTCTGAATGTGAAAGTCTGTCTGTCACGACTGCAACCAGCTACGCCGGTGATGAAGAGCTCTGACTCACCACGCCGTGCTTTGAATAGTTAATTGTTTTCATTTTTTGCACGAACGATGTGTTTCCATCCCTAAAAAAATAAAAAATAATTAAATGAAATGGTTCTGTTGCACCTCCTGATAGAGAATGTTCATTTAGGTACTTTATGTCTTTCATTTCTCATTAGGCCATATTTGAATACCATATCTGGTTGAGGTGACGTTAATGCTTAGTTTGATAACATCTTGCATATGATTTTCCTAATGTTCTGGTCTCAACACTGACTCTGTTCCCCAGGGTACACTAAACTGCCATTTAAATGGTTTGACTACCTCAGAGAAACAGGTTCAATAGCTGCTCCTGTCAAGCTCTTTAACAAGGTAGGCTGGTTTCTCCACTGTGTTTGTGTAGAGATCTTGTCTTTCAGTTTCTGTCTTCTGGTATTATCTTTCTGCTTCTGTAATGGGCGCCACAGGGTTTCATAACCGAGCGCCATGGTGATTAATGCAAAACATTTAAAGCACTCTGGCCAAAGGTTTTGACAATTTGGGGCAAAGCGTTGCGGTCACGATGTTCAGCGGATTCAGTATATTTTTCATCAACAAAGCAGACGTTTGGGATTCATGTTAGTCGATCGTTTTCAATTTAATAATTGAATTCTCCCCACAAAAGTAACAATTAGCTTTTTGTCCACAGTACAAGACGGTGATGAAAATAAATCATTTCACTGTTACAACTCGTCTATTAGATTTGGTATAATACGTCAATCTATTTCACTTTTAGTAGTTTAATGACTTCTCTAAAAAAATCCCTGAGCCCTCATTTTTATTACTTTTAGTTTGGTTCCACATGTAATAGATTTTTTTGGCTTTTTGATGAATTAATTGGTCTTTTAATAATTCACTGAGTTTGTACTTTATTGAATTGCTAGACGTTTGTGGATGTTTTATTGCCGTGGGCTTTAAAAAAATAATTTTTGGGATGTGCTGCTCGCTGCCATGTTTTGGGCTTTTTTGTAATACTTTGTCGGATTGCTCAGATTTCTGGTTGTCGCAGCGTGTTGACTGTTTTTTTCTCCGTCTTGCTCCCCTCGTGGTCGATTTCCAAATCCATTCAAACCCAATTTTTGAAAGAAATCTCATAAAAAAATGACAATGCCACTGCATTGGAAAATGTATAGGTTTGAAAATAAATGATACCTGGTGTGGTCTTATAGAGGAACCACTGTTGATCAGCTGTCAGCTGTGTGCTGATCAAAAGCTCCTTTACTTTGCCGTGGGGTTCAGGCTTCGGTGCTCTGCCTCTGTTCACCAGCATGTGTTCACCATCTGCTTGCTGCTTACTGACGCCTTTGCCTCCATCTTCTGCAATTCTCCTAGGAGGTTCCCAATCACGGTTTCCGTCCAGGCATGAAGCTGGAGGCTGTCGACCTGATGGAGCCGCGGCTGGTGTGCGTCGCCACGGTGACGAGGATCGTGCACCGGCTACTGAGGATCCACTTCGACGGCTGGGAGGACGAGTATGACCAGTGGGTGGACTGCGAATCACCTGACCTCTACCCTGTGGGCTGGTGTCAGCTGACGGGCTACCAGCTGCAGCCCCCCGCCTCACAGAGTAAGAGCCCCGAGACCTCTGGGACCTCATGTGGCCACATGAAATGAACACGCACCTTCCTTCTTCTTTTTTTGTTTTCCCTTTATTCTTTTACTCATTTTGTAATCTTAGTCATATAAGTGGATACATTTTAATCGTACCTACCGTTTCGTAATTATTACTACCTAGTTTCACGCCTCAACTTCTGTAGAAACTATTTCCCGTGGATCGGTCGTGTCATTGCAGATATCCGACAGCCAGTATCAGTGTCAAGACCGGTCACGTTTTTGTAGCTTGTGCTAGAATTCCTACAATCTATATTGCTGCATTTCTTTTGAGACAATCTGCTGGTCTGTGCCTCGCCTCACCGTCCCTTAAACGTCCTGTGGTTCACTGTCTTTTTTTTTTTTTCTTTTCTTTAAGGTAACAGAGAAATGCCTCAATCTGTACCCAAGCAGAAGAAAAAGGCCCAGCAGTACAAAGGCCAAAAGAAAAGTGAGTAACCCGCCTGTCCACACCTTCCTTTGGCTCTTCCTCTTCCTGGCTCCTCTGCAGTCTGACTGGTCAACTGCTCTTTGTGTCGAGAACATTTGTGTCCCTGTGAAGAAAGACAACAGACTGTAGCTTGCTGACTGGGATAGTTCTTATCACGCCTGCATGCAGAGGTTGATTTCAAATGGATACAATTTCCTAAAACAGTTTGTCTGAGGTTGCGAATATGAAAAGTACGTCATGAAATCAGGGCTTGAAGAAGTCATTTTTTGTCAGAATCACTGCCAAATAGTTTCCTGTTTAAGGAACGCTTTTTATTAACCAAACATTATCTGCCCCCCCGATGAAGAATGGACGACAGCTGATGAGATGGGACGAGATCGCCAATGAACAAGCTTGATCATTGTGTGTGTGTGTGTGTGTGTGTGTGGGTGTGTGGGTGTGTGTGTGTGTGTGTGTGTTTTCTATATATATATATATTTATTTATATTTATTTTCACTGCTTGGAGGTCAGTTTAGGAATCCAGTGCAGCTAATAGAAAAGGAGAAGAGGCCAGTGTGTTGGTTTGGTTTTCCTTAATTTAGCCCCTTTCCTCTCATTCTGTACATTTATACCTGAGAGTCTATTTCTAATGAATCTCCTGGAAACCGAAGTGCTGCTTTTCGGATTGTGTCCACTATGCATGTAATAAGCCTCCTTGGTGTTTTGTTTTTAGAGAGGAAGCTTCCGGTTGGTCGGCGGCCCTTCAGTCAGGCAGGCAGGAGGAGGAGCAGCTTCTCCGGGGACGAAGAGCAGAGTCCACCTCCTTACCCCGCCCAGGGGCCCTCCCGGCCCCGCCCCCGAACACATCTCCACCAAACCCACAAATCAGGTAACGTTCACCAAGTTCACGGGGCCTCCCGGTGGAGCCGGAGAAAGCTGATGCAGCGTTTTCTACTTAATCAACCTTGTTGTTTTCACTTCATCGTCCATTTAAAAATTACTGTATATTTTAAACAACTTATCTTGACACTTGCAATGCTCTCTGTAGAGTGTCTCCTGCGGATGAAGGAGGAGACGCCGGAGGTGGACGAGTTCACCTTCTCGCAGGGCACCTCAGACCAGGAGAGCAACGGCTCGGGCAGCTACTACATCAAACAGGAGCCCTGATGTTGGGATGGAGCGGGACGGGACAAGACAAATACAAAACCCCTCCCTCCCCCAGCAAGGATTAGGAACACGGAGAGTCAAACAGACCAACACCTCCGGCCTTCTTCTTCTATGGAGTACATAAAGCTGATGCTGATGTCCAGGACAAGTGGGGCAGTTTCATGCTCCTAAAGAACCAAGTGTCCTGAAGGGAGCACTCCTCTCAACAATGTCTCTGACCTCGTAGCCGTGTGTGTACGTAATCACTCACAAGAACCCCCCCCTCCCCTCCAGGGTCACACATGTTTGGGCATTCTCTTTCGGACCACCCACAGATGATGCAACGGCGTCCTCACTTCCCGTCTGAAGCGTCCAATTGGGCGCAAGCTATTCGGATGGATGGAAAGCAACACCCTCTTTCCAGGAGTGAGAGTCCTGCTCGTCGCCACCAGCCCTCCTGCCTCCGCCACAATCTGGGCTGCGCACAGAGACCTGTAGAAACTGTGAGAAACCATTTATTGAGCCAGGTCTTTTGTTTGTTTTTTCTTTTTGTTGTTGTGTTGTTGTTTTCAGGTCAGAGTCAGCCACTGAACGGCCTGAGGAGAGACAAGAGGCTGGCAGTAAGAGGAGCAGAGTTGTGGATAGTTTTGATTATTTTCTTCTGAACAATATTGCCAGCTGGACTTATACTTTGTTAATAGTACTTGAATTTTTTTTTATTATTATTTTTCTAATGATTTTGGAGTTGTTTTTTTTGTCTTAATGTTCTTATTTTGCATTTGAACGTTTTTTTGGTGGCTGTGTGGGAAACTTGATGTGCATTGTTTTCATAAAAGTGATTATATTCATATAGTATGTGCAGACCTATTCAAATAGAACTTCAGAGTATAGATATAAGGGATTGTGATTTGGAAGAGAGATCTCAGTACAGTGCTGCTCAGCATTACTGATTTTAGTCTTTTTTTTTTTTTCTTTCCTTAGATATTAGCCAGAATATTTCCACAGCTGCAGTCATTTCAGATTCACCCATCACAGAACCTCAAAATCTGACTCAAGTTCAACAAAATCATTCACATCAGACCCAGAAATTGTGAGAGTTTGTCCCCAATGTTCTGTTATAGTTTTGATAGTGGCCATAGTGCAGCTGTGAATAGTACTCCATCATTATCATTGTTTTATTTAATGACTTCTTTGGGCTTTCTACGTACACTTGTACTTCACACAGCTTTTTCTTTACTGCCTGCACAATACTGTCCATCACACCAGCGAGGATGAGCTTAAATCAGGAGCGTGCAGGAGCACGTCTCATGAGTTCACGGAGTCGGTGCTCTTTGATCGCTATCATGTGGAGATCTCATCGGAACCTATCACAGTAACTGGAGCTCCCACCAGACCATTAACTAACCTACTGACCTGTAGTGAGAATTCAGCTGTAATTATTCTTTTGTTCTGTGATGTTGAACAGAAATGATAGCGCTGTGGAGATGAAAAGCTTTTTTTAAAAACCATATATATTCTATATGGTGATAAAACAACACAAAAAAATCACCTTTTTTAGTTTTAAAGGAATACTAAAAGAATAACAATTAGCATAGAGTGAGCTGCAGGGTATGTTGTTGTGTCCACGAGAAACCTTACTGGTAAGATGGGTGCTCTGACTCGTCCTCCCTGGCAACCCCCAAAATATTCGCGCTTCCACCTTTTCACGGCATGGATGTGGCTAAACCTCAGTCTTATTGGAGAGACGCAGCTGACCAACGTCGGCGTGTGCGTGCGTCAGACGCATCGCCCACAGGTCGCGCTCCAGCGGTGATTCAGATTGCAGATACAGGTGTTTGTCTGCTGTGTTTAGACCCCAAAAGGACAGAGCTCACCGCTCCTCACGCTTATGGAGTCTGGATTGTGCCGTCACATGTATAACTTATTCAGTACAAAGTTATAGTCCACTAATACCTGTACTTATAAATAGTTTCACCTTTCTGTTTTGATGGAATGCTTTGACGACTACAGAGGGGGGGAAAGAATGTTGTATTCAACAATTAATATTTCAACTTGTTTATCGTCTGTAAATGATGAATTATTATTATTGAAAGGCAGAATACATTTTTTTTAACTATTGAAAACCCACACACATCTGCCCTTTTTCCAGCCTCGAGACATCACACTGTTATTCATTTGCTTATCATTTAAAGATGTGTAAGCGAACAAAATCCTTTTATTTTTTTAATGATTATCTTAAATTCAATTAATGAATAATTTATTTAAAAACAAAATAGGAACGTATTAATTGAATATAATTAAACACTGAATATGTGGCACAGTCGAGACTCCATACATCAGCAACTGTAGCATCACTCCTGGTTTCTGTCTTTGAAAAGAGGTTGGACTCATTATCAAGCAGTTTTGTTTTCCAAATGCAAACAATATGTTAAATATGTTATTAGAGTAATATGCAACGCTTTCATGTTTTTTTTGTTGTTGCTTAGGTTGTTCTCATGTCAGAGCCATATGTATGCAAGCTAGTCTATGATTCACCTGAGCCACAGAATAACAGGTTTGTTAATAATGAAACATGAACAATGCACTGCTTTCCAATATTCTCTGAGGGCAGCATTCACTCAACACGACAGGATCTACGACAGTGGCATAAAGACATAGGTTTATTTATATATATATATATATATATATATATATATATATATATATATATATATATATATATATATATATATATATATATATATATTCATTCTTCAAGACTATGATGGTATTGAGTTTCAAGCCCTGATTGGTCAGAAAAGACTCCTCTCATTCTTCTCCTAGATCTTTGAGCTGTTCATCTACTACCTCTTGATGCTAGCCACGTTTAGCTGAAACCAGAGCGTGAAATCGACTATGGCAGTGTGTTAGCATATGCAAATGAAAGTGATTACCTAAAAATTGTCCGCTTGAAGACTAGACACCAAACATTGAAAGAATGTTATCGCAGCACATGAGGTAGTCTTCTAATTTGAATGATATGCAATAATAATAGATCCCATATTGTTTTGCTATGTTGAATAAATCTTATAGCACCCTCAAATGTCATGATCACTACATTAATATAATTAACAGATGACATAATTTAACAACAAATGGTATTGTATGACTGACTTTTTGTTTAGTTTTTGTGGGCAAAGGTTCACATGCAGGATACTCGCTGTACGGCTGAAATGAAACGAAAGACAGAGCATTTCAACCTTTCAGAGACTATTAAAATATTCATAACTTCTCTTTCTACCAGTAAGGTTCACCATTAGATTCTCAGGAAGTTTGTGGGTTTTTTTGTTTCTTTTTGGGAGTTGTGACTTAAAGTCTGACTGACTGGGTTTGAAAAGCTCAAATGATCTTCATTGTGTTCGTCTCTCTCCGTGGAAGCAAAAGAGCAACTGAAACGTGGCGCTTGAGAATGAAAATGGGATGTAAACGCCACCGAGCGTAGAGCAGCTTCCATAGGATCTGAGCTGACCCAACCTTAAATCAGATGGTTTTGAAAATTTGCGCCGTTCAAAATGCCCCCCTGAACTCAACAGACAGGAATTTAAACAGACAGAAATTCACCTTGGTGGTTTCCAGAGTATAGTAAATGCTGTATAATAATAATAATTGGTATTTAAATTTTAGTACTAAGTATTAAGTAGTGCCTCAATTTTATGGCTGAATTTCAGGTGTTCTGTTACTATTCTGTTTGGTATTCTGCTCTTTCATGCGCTCTTTTGCTTCCATATATTTAATTCCAACAACAAAGGTCTGATCTCACAAACCATCCGATGCATTTATGTTCACGTGTTTTTGTAGCTTTTACAAATCTGCCTTCACACAACAATTAAGCTATGACGACAAACATGCGGATGTTTGTTGTCTGTAGTTTCATTTGCTTCTTTTTTTTGTGGCTTCCTGCTTTCCTTTTGTTTGTTAACAGATGTGAGTTTTGTTTTCCACCACTTTCCTTCCTGTTTCGGAACTTGTCTCCTGATCAGATTGGCTACAAAGCCGCTGAAACACGACACTTCTCAGACCAAATGAGCAATAAAACGCAGTGTCTCACAATCATTTGAAGCAGATTGGTTTCAGGTCAGGATCTGATCACGGGAGTTCTGTTTTTATTTCCCCTCTGATGTTGGAGGCAGTAGGAAGCATTAAAGTACTTCACGACCAAACTGCATTAATATCTTAGTACACAAACAGGAAACAAAAGACTGTTCTATTGACTAATTGCTGCTACCTTCCTCTAAATACTTAAAATGCACAATCAACACTGTTTTGGATCCTCATTTCTCACTCCTTGTAGATAGTTTACACTTTCTTGTTTCACCTTGATCCCCAAATCTAAAAAAAACTAAATATGGAACAAGTTTGGCCTCCAGCTGGTAGTGTGTGAGCATCAGTCACTGCAGGTGGAGCGTTGATGGTATCACAGATCAGCTGAATGCACGTAGAACAGAGCTCGTTGTGCGCTTGGTTGTTTTTGGTTGTTTTTTCCTTGTTTGTTTGTGACCGTCATTGGTTGTTCTTCAGTCTCTGTGGGGTTTGTTGTTTTTTTTCCTCTTGCGCTGTGATCGTAAAGTGTATGGTTGCTCATGTCTGCCAAGACGAGAAATTAAAAGTGGGGCATGATGAAGAAAAAAAAATATATTAAAATTATGAGATACTAAGTCAATATTTTCGTTTTACTCAGGAAAAATTATAACAGTCAAAATATGTCCGTTTAAATAAAAAATAATTTGACTTTTTTTCATTTGGACTGTCTTTTTTTTTAATTTTGGCTAGGTGAATCAAACTTTTGACACAGTATCTCACAATTTTGCCTCATAATGTTGATGTATTTAATAATGTTGACTATCAAACTTTGAGTTGTCCAAATGTTGATGTATCTCATAACTGAAAACTACATTTGGACTTTCTATTTAATAAGTATTTCTTTTCCTGGCGGTATTGGGCTTCCATAGGGTCTGAACTGGTTCTGCCAAATGTGAGCAGGCTGTATTTTTATTTGTTTTTTCTTGGATACTAACACGGGTCTTTTGTATGTAATAGCCTCCGCCCCCCTATATTAAACCATTATATTGTGGTGCTATATATATTTGATAAAAATGACTTAATGTATTGGGATTACTATTGTCTGAAAATAATTGTTAAGGGTTATTGTGCAAAATTTATTTTGGATACAAATGAAAAAAAAAATCTATGTTAATAATTATAAATCTATTGATATTAACACTGACCCCTGAGGTACATTATTAGATTACAGTTTAAAGTTTGTACATCTTTTTGATAGTGTATACCATTTTCCTTTCATATGGTACATTTGTGCTGTGATCAAGCTTTGATAGACTTTGTAAATAAAGCCAAATGTTTGGATCATAATATTGGTTGTAATGGATGGCTTCTTCGTTTACAGGCATTGCAAACTGTTTCCGCATGGCTGTGAAAGTTTATCTGGTGATTTTGTAAGATCTGACTTTTACACTGAATAAAAAGGCGTATGACTTCAAACAGTGTCAGCACTTTGGGGTCTTTCAACAGCACACAGGGCGTACATTAAAGGGGAGGACCGAGAGTTACAGACTCTATGGCTTTTCCACCAGCTGGAACGTTCGTTGGTTGAACTGGTTGATGGTATTATTGATTTCCTGCCCAGCAGTGGAAACTGTTTGCGTCCAAAGCACAAATACCAGAGCGATAATACGCAAAATGCTCAATTAACAAAACCGCTAAGGTCATCTGCAGAAGAATATGACTCATCAAAATACCTATCATAGAGTTGAAAAAAGTCGAAAAATTGTATCACAAAAAAGAATATTCATAGACTGAAATCTTCGGCCACAGGCAGATGCTATATTTACCCAATATTGCTTTCATTTTTTCCTTACCTTCAGAGTCCCACCGTCCATGAACACCATGCCTCAGCGGTCAGCAAAGGGTTAAAACATCTAATCCATACAACATGCTGTGGACCATGGGTCCTGGCAGGCCCCACCACACTATGACCCCTCACCAGACTACAGATTTACCTTAGCACATGGAAATAGTCTTAGTTCAGCATGTTCTAAAAGTATATTTAAAACAAGTCATTAATAATTTAACAAAAGAAAAATACTGTACAAACAGTGGGGTTTGACTTTCCAACATTACTTTATTTGGATCTTACATTGACAAACCATATATATGCAATTGTTAAACAAAATGTAATTGTATAAGGTTTTCTGATGGCACTTTTTACTTTGGTACCTTAACGTTTTGCAAACTGTCACAAGCCATTTCAGACTCCAGTTAATTTACAAATAGCAAGGAGGACCTTACAAATCCCCAGTCATGTTGTAGAAAGCAGGAGTAGCGTAGGCGTATCCAACTTCTGAGTAACTTTTTTCCATTTGATTAGATACTTGAAAATGTTAAATGTCCACCGTTTCATTACCTTATATTAATCAGCGAATTCATTAGAACACTGTTCTATATTTATTCTTCACATTGTCAAAATGAGGGTTAACACCTAAATCAGAAAACATGACCAAGAGGACGGGACTACTGTCATACTTAGCGCTTTGCACCTGCATTCCGTGGTTATGTTAGAGACGATAAACTGCTTGGAAAAGTACAAACTATAAGTTAATTGGTGTTCATTCTTTAAGTAAAAGCAGCAGTGCCCACTCGTGGTGTGAAGTAACAGTACAAAGAAAGCAGATGTGAAAGTCAAACCAGCTGACGTCAGCTTGTTTCCCTCCAAGTCCTGCCTGGGAGCAGAACATTTACCAGCAACTAATCCGGTTCCTTAGAGGTCGGCAGGTCACTCTTATCATATGCATGCATGCATTTACTGACCAATGAATCAAGAAACTTTTTGTATCATGTTCTTTTTATTGGAAAGCAGATTACCTTTTAACAAAAAAACGACAATCGGAGTTTGTCACCAACTGTACATTTCATGGATTGAATGGAATGTTTCTAAAAATAAAAAAAAAATGAAAAGAAAAAGAGCTGAGGAATGTATTCAAAATGGACCAAAAGCAAAACATCGGTATGATGTCCAGGGGCAGAGGGGTGATGCATGTGAGGACCGAGTTCCTGTCCCCTGTAGGCTACGGACATGAACAGGAAATCTGAGGCAAAAGTTCACTGGTCTCGAAACAGTGTGAGGACCCGGCGCTCAGTAGAGCCAGCTGAAAGCACAGCTGGTGTAGTTTGACAGCTCGTCCTCTTTGAACCACAGGGAGATCTCCTTCTTGGCACTCTCCACAGAGTCGCTGCCGTGGATGATGTTCCTATGGGGAGAAATTTAAATAAAAGTGAGGAATTTTGAGGAAGAGCACCACATTGAAGACTCTGCTAATTCTGTCCATAGGAAAAGCGGACCAAAGAGTTGTCAGCTACTGAAAAAGTACTCACTTGCTGACATCAATGCAGAAGTCTCCTCTGATGGTTCCGGGCTTGGACTCAGCGGGGTTGGTCTCACCGAGCATCACCCTGCCGGTCTTCACTGCACCCTTGCCCTCCCACACCTGGAATGAACAGAACGAGGGGTTATGGTGCGTTCACACCGAACGCGTCAAAAAATTTCGATGCGTGCCGGAGAAAAAAAAAGTGTGGTCACACCAAACGCAGTAAGACTAAGCCCGCTGCCACAAAGGGGCGTGGCTTATCTCAGCTGCTTTTTTTTCCTTGAAAAGAGCGATTTTTTTCCGTTATAGACTATAGATGAAACAACCACTAGATCTGCTTTATACTTGTTATGGCAGTCACAAAAACGTCGTAACATCAAATGCGATGGTGTCTGGGTTCATATTAGTATCCGTAGTTTCACAACAGCCTGAATGAAGCCACTATCAGCTCCTTCCGGGTAACTGGCAGCAGTTTGATTCAGCACCGACAGGACGGCGGTGACGAGTGGAACATCTCAACGCTGATTGGCTGACGCAACTATGACTCACACGCTTTTGCTGCTGGAGTTGGGAGATGACAACTTGCGCGTGGACCCGAGTTTGCGCTGCGACCAACAGGCTATTCGTGCTGCCCGCTGGAAAATACGCAGCTGCATACGCACTTTGCATGTAATCTTGACGCGTTCGGTGTGAACACAGCATTAGTCCTCCGAACACTTGTCCAGCAGCAGGTTCATCAACCCATCTCCTGGTACATTTCTCTCTCCGGGTCAACGGACATACCAGTCTTATACACAACAAATTTTCTCACCATGGCGACCACTGGGCCGGAGCTCATGTACTTGATGAGGGTAGGAAAGAATGGTCGGTCCTTCAGGTCAATGTAGTGCTGATTCAGGAGGTCTTCGGAGGCCTGCAGTATGGAGACAATTTAGAAAGAAACAGACCTCAGTAAGCCAATGGGGCATCGGACATGTGAATGCAATACATGAAACACTGATTCTAAGCCCATGTTATACAGCGGTGCTTAATGGGCGAACTGTATACGCAAAAAAGTTATGCCGTTTATTAAAAACAAATTATACTGCTACAAATTCAAAAAGCCCAAGACAGAGTTAGAGATCCGAGTGGCAAGTCGTGACTCTGGACAAGCCGGTTAAGGATCTGAGGCATCAGCAGACTCATAATTGGGCTACTTTAGTCTCTTTGGTTTTGATAACCGCTAATAAAACTATTTGTATGTGGACAAGTGAAACTTTAAGAACATTTTTCTGGCCAAACGGGCAAGAGAGCAAAGGACTAACTTATTAGGGTTCTAAGTTTTAGTTTCCACGAGGAAGGGCATGCATTTGTTCTGAGGGCAATGACAACTCTATTTCCAAAGATAGAGAGAATCTCTACCCCGTTTCATCATTAAGAGAACTTAGACCGCTGGGAGTTTTTGGCATCCAGAACGCTGCAGCTATCCTGATCTTCTCCTTCCTACACACACCCACCCTCTGACCAAGTCAGTCAAGTAAAATCACTTCTGTTCCAACATCAAACCATTAAAAATACACTGTACCTTGTCCATCCTTCCATTGCTACATTCTCTCTGGAGGCCTTTGTGCGCCTCATTCAAACGGCATTCTACTCCAATTTTACTTCAACTCCTGTTGTCCGTGCGGTTCGTGGTGCCATTAGGGGTTAAGCTTTTACTTCAGTAATACGAAGGGAGACTTTTGCATGCAACGCAGTTTACATGAATTCTTGCATAATGCAGGATTATACATGAACACACTTCACGGTTAAAGCAGCATCCCACTCTGTCCCAGATCCGATGTTCGAGGATCAGAGTCTTTGACTCCGTGCTAATCTATGCTACAGTCAGGAATAGACACGTAGGCTTATCCGCTCACCGGAGGTTTTAACCGCACACTGCATTCAGTGTGTGGATAGTTAACCACCAGAAGCTGTCAGAGAAGTTAATAATTTTAAACAGAGCACACTGTACAAAAACCATGTGCACTTACGTGCTTCATCTTCATGGCCACAAGTTTGAAGCCTTTTGTCTCAAACCTCTTGATGACCTCTCCAATGATGCCCCTCTGCACACCATCGGGCTTGATGGCAATGAAAGTGCGCTCCGTCATATCGGCCATGATCCTGAAACAAAGCAGGAAAAAAATAATATATTAGAACATTTAAAAAATAGAAACTAAAATGCATCACACCCGGAGTGTGACTCACGCCTCTTGCTTGCATTTGACACCGTCAGCAGTAGGGACGGCTGCAGAGGGCCCCGACCCCATTGCACAGTGAACGCATACTAAAGACAGCGGTCGGTTCGGATCTTACAGGTTGATCACCTAATCTGTGACCTTCGTGGGCAAGCCCAGTCCACAGTTATTCTTACTGTTGCTATAGTGCACTGGATGACGCAATCGTCAGTTTTTTGTCAAGTGAATGTAGAAAGTCAGTTGTAAACACATGATTATAATTATTGCTGGAGAATCAGTCAGCAGCAATTTAAGGTCTATTTAGGAGTCAAGTTTAAGTGTAAGATTTGGGTTGGTTTTACAGGTGTTGGCCTTGAATACATTCCTTTGACAGAATGAACCAGAGTTGTGTCAGTTAAAAGCTGAATAACCTGTGCTGCGACAAGTTATAACACATTTGATGCTCATAAGGCAACTTGATTTTTAAGGTATGAAACTCTGCAGGTTTGACTGGGCACAACACACTGGAACAATTAAGAAAACTAATGGCGACTTTGATGCGTTCCCATTTCCAGATTTGGGAATCATGACACTGTTGTAATGTAGAAACATGTATGCTACATAGATTGTTGCATTGTATTACTAAGACTGTACATAATCTTCTGAAATTATACATACTAAATGATCTATCGAGAACAGAATTTGTAGAATGAAAATAGGTTGCAAACTCAGTGTCAACATCAGAATTCACAAATGATTATAATAATCAACTAGTTTCCACTATAATTAGAAACTCATAGTTTTTAAGAATCTCCCCCTAGGGTAAATATTGATAACAGATTCTATACTGACATCTACAGCCCTAGATTAATTTATGCACCAAAAAAACTATCCAAGACAAAGCAATATTAAAACTATTTAAGCAATAAACCCCTGACAATAGCTCCGGAATATGACAGACACTCTGGATTACAGACACCGCACGCAGAAAGCCTCCAATTTGCAGGCGCACCTACAGCAGACTGACTGTTTCTCGCAATGGCGGCTTAGCCCATAGAAGAAGTCATAGCTATGTTCGCAAAGCGCCAATGAGAAGAATATGTACTAGTATAGCATCAGTGGTCAAGAGTCACGTTATGTCCGGTGTACGCGAGAGCGTTTTTCTGTAAACGCTATATTGCACGCGAGCACCAAAAAAAAGCCACGTTGTCAATGACGTTTGATGTGCCGGCTGCGCGCTACAACCGGAATTAACCAGACAGTGAAAACTCAAACCCCGGAACAAAAAGAGGGCTTCAGAGCCTGTAACGACACGTCATTCCAGGAAACTGCCGAAGCAGCAAATCAAACTAACGACAGTCACAGAAAAGGTTGAAACAGACGGTTCTCAGAGGACGTAAGAGGCCCGGGCCTTCTCAGACACACAGCCGCATGGTCTTTTGTTCGCGCTGCCGCTGGACAAAATAAATAATTCACGTCCAACATCACCGACGCAGCCAAACTCATCCTAAACAATAGATATACAGTTAACACGTAGCGCCAGTTATTAATATGCAGTTATAAAATAAAATAATAAATCACAGTATTACACAGAAGACGTTAACGTGTTCAAACCACATTGGCTTTCTACCAAATCCGCTGGAAAATTCCTATGAAACTGCAAACTCTAGCTTTAAACCCCGACCGTGTAATTTATGAGTATTTCTATTAATGCAGACGCCAAATATCCAGGTAAACCGCTGACATTACCTTGACAGTAGAGCTGACGTTGGGTAACCTAGAGAGAAGCAGCTGCACGGGTTGATGTTGGAGGAGAAGACCGACAGAGTTTGCGCAGCCGCAATTTATCCCAGAAGGCGGAGACTGGTGTGCGACGGCAAGACATTGGAGACAAAATAGAAAAAGCAGTTCGAAAAGCAAGTCTCGTGAAGACCCGCCCTTCGGTTTTGGTGTCGCGAGAGCTGCCTATTATGACCCTTTCAAGTGTGGTGTGCCATATCAGTATAGACAAAGGGCAAAAAATGACACTTTAATGAAAAAAAAAGTTAATACAATCTCTCGTGATTATAGGAGTACAGTGCTAAATCTGTTGAGTACGCTTCTAAACATACTGCAACTTTATCCAGATTAGGCATAATCCTCAGTGCTAAAAATATGTTTCTCCTTTATGCATTTTGAAGTTATGAAATAATACTAAACCAGTTTATAAGTGCTGCAGCTTTGGCAGCGCCTGTAATAAAACATACTCAAACATGGATACAGCTTTAAACTGGAAGCGGTTGAAGGTATTGTCAAATATGGTTTGAGGATTTTACTTTGATCTGAGAAAAGCGCCAGCTACTTATCTGAGACAAATGTAAAAAACAGATACATGAGAACACCAATCATCACGTTCCTAAAATTAATTTTAAAAAGGAAGAGAATTTGAATCCACACATTTACATAACATTTAGTCAAGACTCTCTGAGATGAGTTCCATTACGAAACAACACAAGTTACAGAAACAGAACTCTTTAACTTTAAATAAAACCACAGCCCAGGATTGTTAAATATCAGGACTTACTCATGTTTGTTAAATGAAAAGACGGCTCCAGTTTGTTGCAGTGGCCCAAATGCTCACTTTAAATGCTGCTAAATTCTATTTCTCAGTCTCAGCAGCATGTAATCCTTATGGTAGATATAAACATGTATTTTTTACAATGTTGAGCTGTAAAAAAATCTCTTTTTGTTTAGATGATCAATCATGAAGTTTAACTTCCAGGACGGTGTCCTTGAAGTGTCATGGGGTGGCACAGGGCCACTTCATGGACACTGGATCTGATTGACCACCCCTGGTGCAAAACTCATTATCCTAAACCATGATTGGCTACCTGCCCGGCCAGTCTTAAGGCCCAGAAACACTAACAGACATCGATGCGTGGCCTCACGTCTTAGCCTAAAAGACAACAGCCGGGGGTCAACTTTCACCTGTGTTGTGTGCATGTGTGAGATGAAATAATTCTCCTTACCAACAGGCGGACAGTTTTTAGCTGCCTTTAAAGTTTTGATTTGTAGTCTACTTTACAAATTACGTTTGGATTTATTCATATGTGTTTATAAAAAATATATTTATGTAGAAATGTGTGTATACCTGAATCCTTTATTCTTTTTATGTCAGTTTGTGAAGTACATTACTACTAGTGTTTGTTGTCAGATCGAAGAGCCAATCAGCTCTCTCATGTGGCGACAGCCAGGCGTTTCCCATCATGTACTGTCAGGGGAGAGCTACTGTGGCGCCTGGCTCCAAAATTGATGACCGCCTCGCTCTCGTGAGATTATCGTTGACCACGTGTGCATGACGTCAGAGCAAGTCGGGATCAAGTCAGACACAAATCTACCCAGCATGCATTGCACGCCGATTGTCGGCAATAGATTCTGTGCGGAAATGGCTCATCTCAAATGAACCTATTGCTGCTTTTTATATGTTTTAAAGACAGCGTGGGGAAGAGCGCAGCGTTGAAGTTACATGGTTGTGTCTCAAAGAGACACAGAGGTTCACATACAATGTACTTGTTCAGTATGTTACGATGATGAGTAAGATGAACTAGAGGCCAGGTCTGCCAACCATAGAGGGTCACTCAGTTCATAAAGAGGTCGGTCCTTATATTTCAAAAGCTGGTAAATTTCTGACACGAACATGCTGCTGTGCACTTCCATGGTGCTACATAAACTACTGCTATCATGCTAACAGTAATGGTGTTTTGCACACATGTGAAATCTGCAGGCTGTAAAAGGCAGCTTTATGAGGACTTAAAGGTTAAGGATCCACCGCTCATGGCTTTTATGGTATAAGCTGCAGAAGAGTCATAAAATCACCGGGCATTGCATGACATTAATGGGCCCAACCTTAATGCAGCCTTTGATATAGAGGCCAAGAACTGCATCTCTTGCTCAGGGCACTATCGTATCCCCACCTCGCCCACTTCACTTGATGGAGTTCCTCCTAGCCCAACTTCCGAGAAAAAATATTAGGTATGTCAACTCAAAAAACCAAATCTCCCTCTGATATTGAGATATTAAGACATTTTCCCGCTTTGCTTCCTTGGCTGGCAGCCACTGGCTTTCATGAACGCTGAGACAGCAGTGAGGGAGAGCCAGAGGTAAAGCGTGTGTGTGATTAACTCTGGTTATTCTTGGCTTTTGGTTGACACCACTTTGGTTGTGTAAGTGAAACCACACATACACACCAACACACACACACACACACACACACACACACACACACACACACACACACACACACACACACACACACACACACACACACACACACACACACACACACACACACTAAATTCACCTTTAGGGACATATAATAAATTGGCTTTATGGTCGGTTTGACTCTAAATTCTATAATTTACAAAATGAACACCATGCTGTATTGAAGAAGACAAACTCATGTTTATAATGTTTACTGAGGGAATAAATCAAGAGAAAAGTACAGTCATTTTCTCATAAGAGTCATATGAGACAACATATCTGGCAAAAAAAGAGAAGAAAATCACAATCTTTATAATGTCCTGTTCTTTCTTCTCATACTTATTCCCCCTAATTTAAATTTCCCTCCTTTGTCTCTCCTCTAGTCTCTTCTTTCCTCTCCTCACCTCTCGCACCTCCGGGAGCGGATGCTCTCAGGAAACAAATGGAGAGTTAATCCTGTGGCCTAATCTCTTACGCTCTACTCCAAGTCCTATTTTTACCAGGGGTTTAAGGCCAGGATTAAACCATCTTTTATTCACTCTCTTTTTCTTCCTTGCTGTATTTTTCAGGAGAATGAAACTATTGATGGCTAAGTGCTGTTCACGCTACTCTAGATAGCTTAGCTTTGCTTAGCTTAGCTTAGTGTGTGTGTTTACGAAAAAGGCCTCTCTCGGAGTCACTGTACACAGATGACGCAGCGTAAATGGGCCCCGGCGCTTTGAGAAGTTCTCTTTCTTGTGCTCAGTGCAGAGGGCAGGATGCCCCTCAATGCTATAATGGATTGTAATACAGAGTCATTATTTTTGCCTTGTATGCGATCTGAAGATGGATAAAGCTGTTGAGCCCGGACTCCCTGAATGCACCTCTGCACACCTGTCTACACATTCAGTGGAGTCATTTTTCTGAGCCGGATGCGCTTTCATGGCGCCTGTAGATCTCTGCAGCATCCTCCTGCCCAGAGGGGATCGTTACACGGCTGAGAATCATGACTATAATATAACACACACTGTTGTGGGACGAGCCCACGTTGCCATGCTGCATTAGCCTCTGACAATGCTGCTGAAAGAGCAGCAATGTCTGGAGTGTAAAAAAAGAAGCTACCCTTGTGAAACACATAGTTTTTGTTTCCATAAATTCATAATTTAAAGAAATGTCACATCACCTTAATACACAGCACAAGATCACGAACCATGAATTAGCCTTAAGGGGTGTTACAGTCGGTCCAGCTTGCCCTGAATGCTGATCAAGCCTCATCCACTGATCCTTCCTTTTGTCAGGTAGAATGGGTTTTTGGAAATATTTCTCAAGCTGCTTTACATGTCCTTGTATAGGCACACCGCTGCTCTGGTGCCCAAAGCACTCACCGCACACACATCCACACATCCACACACACACACACACACACATGCACACACGCGCACACACACACACACACACACACACACACACACACACACACACACACACACACAGCTGACACTCCTATTTGTATCTCAAAAAGGAAGCTGTTTGAACCCAGAATCCGTTCAGGAATTCCATTACATGTCCACACAGCTGCACTCTGTGATTCACAAACTGCAAGAAACATACCTAAGTGCTTCACAAACTAATACATACAGAGGGGAAGGTGAATAATGGATGCTGTCTGTGTGGCAGCGTGAGAGTGGCACAGGCCCAAGAAAAAAACAACAACCCAACGGCAAATGCCAGAGCTCCATGTGAGGATGGAGCGCTTCAAACTTTAAAACGGGCCCATAGTGTCAGTCATGCGAGTCTGTGTGGCAGCACCTGGCCCACCATTAATGGGCCGGGTGAGCTGGAGCAAGTGAGCTGTCATGCAACGACGCAATACACACATGGGCAACGTGTTTGTGTGCATGCAACACAAATCATGGAAGAATCCCTTTCCCTCGTCCCTGTTCCCCAACACTAATCGTGCTTTTGTAAAATGATTAATTACAGTCCAAAGTTATTTAAAAAATGAAGGTAATTTTGTGTAATTTAATTCTTTTTGCTTTATCTTTTAATTTAAGGGATTATGTGACCGGTCAGACTTATCCTAGGAGCCTTCTTTGGTCCTCAAACCCTCAAGTTGGGAGTCACTGCTTTAATCTCAATTTTGCCTGTATTATTTTTGTATTTTTGTATTTTTGGTTTACAATCTTTTTTGTTATACTTGAGGTTTACAATGGTTCTCTTTTTTAAAACCTGATCTGATCGGTTTACAAAGGTTATCCAGTTCCCATCTGCTTTCTCAGTCCATTCAGCTGCACCAGTATCAAAGCTGGCTATAACCACAGTAATGGACTGGATTATGTTGCTCACAGATCTCAGGAAGACACATAATCTTCAAAATGACCCGCAAAAGGAAAAAAACCCTGCAGCTCGCATTACTTCTTCATATCTGTAAGCTGATCTCTGAGTGCGACAGGTCTCATCATCAAAGTAATTTATATCCAAACAGACTTTGTGCAGCCAGCTACATAACTGAGGACATGATGAGAAAATGACAAATAAACTATTATTATTTTCAGTTGTCACAAATATCAGGCCTAAATTTAAAAAAGACCAAATCCAAAAATATGACTTTACATCTTCAGATTTCGATTTTTTCCCCCCTTGATTTCAGTTTTTATATTTCAGCTTTAATATTTCCCTGTTTATTTCACTTTTAATTTTTCATGTCATTTCATGTCACATTTTCATTTCCTTTTTCTTTTTTGTAATATTTAAATATTGGCTCCTAATTCTGAAGACAAAAAGTGTATTTGCTTTCTTCACTTTAACTTTTCTATTTTTACTTTTGAATTGTTTAATCCTATGTAAAATAATCCTCCATATCCCAGCCCATGGGATTGTGAAACATATTAACATATTAACAAATGACACTGGGGAAAAAAGCATTTTCAATACATCACTGTTGACAGATTGTCTTTTACAAAAAAAAAGCTGTGCCCCTACAATCACACACAAATGGAATATAACTAATACAACTAACAACAGTCATCATCAGTATAAAAATACTAAGCAACTTACAGTTATAAAGCATTTTGGATTCTGTTTGCGTTTCTGATTCTATTGCATGACAATAAACACAGCAACAGCATAAGGGCATGATTAAAAATAATTGAATGATTAAAAACTGTGCAAACTTATAACAGACTATGATAAGAGCCACAGACATGGAAAAAATACCCAAAATGTAAAATAGTCACCAGGCTCCACAGAGTCAGGAGATTTATTATATAACCACAACGTTGTAGTTCTAATCTCCTGCCACAGGGGGGCAGTCTGGCAGCACCCAGGGAGCTCCAGAGCCAGCCACCTTTTCCCTCCTCTCCCTTAGGGAGAAAAAGCATGAGCAGTGAGGAGCTTGCATATTCACTCTCTTGTGTTCTGCTAACAAATCGTCACAGCGACAGATCCACCTTGAAATGAACGTTTTTTAACACTTCCCTTTGAAAGTGAATCCACATTCACAGAGGCTGCAGCAGAGTCTCGTGAGGCTCCCCGCTCCCTGACTGATGTTCTTTCTGCCAACAACACCCGATCATATAAAATAAAATGCTTCTTTTTACTTTTCTTCCTTCCACTCACATGATACTCACACTGAACAATGTATAATGATGCATCACACACAGCATGTGTAAGGTGCATTTCTCTGATAGGATTTAGAGCAACAGCAGAACACTGAGCTGGGCCTCATCACAGCAGCAGAACACTGAGCCGGTCCTCATCGTGTGTGTGTGTGTGTGTGTGTGTGTGTGTGTGTGTGTGTGTGTGTGTGTGTGTTAGTTACAGGAGGATTACTGAATAGGCCCACAAAAAGCTTCAAAATGACAACAGAGGAACCAAATGACTAAAAAGAGAAGTACAACCATGCACACACGCTAGGAATAACATTTTATTTTTTTTAAATCAACACTTGCAATGACACAATGCAATGACACAGGAAAACATCCCCAATGAAATATGAGCGTCACAGAGGGATACAAAATGGTGCAACTTCACCATGTTTGTTGTCATTTTGTGTCTCTGTCATTCAGGTTGTCTTGTTTCCATGTGAAGGGATGAGCCCAGTGACGGCCGGCCAATAGAGAGCCATGGGACCTGGCCCCACCTTCACCCACCAACATATGTGTGTATATATATATATATATATATATATATATATAGAGAGAGAGAGAGAGAGAGAGAGAGAGAGAGAGAGAGAGAGAGAGAGAGAGAGCGAGAGCGAGAGAGAGAGAGATAATATTATTATGCAAATTATACAAATTGTCAATATTCATGTTTTTGAGCTATGAAAAATATACTCAGTAATTTTTGTAAAATAGGATATTTGAACAAAATATATGCTTGTCCTCTCAGCCCGTGCACCTCTCAGCTGCCCATGTGCATGTCTCTGATTCGCCGTGCACACGCTGGCCAGATCAATTTAGCCCAAGAAAGATGGGTCTAAGAAGCAGTTTAGCCAATCACTGATTAAAGATTTAAATAAGTGACATACAATTTATCTAGCGCCCCAAAAAAGACTGACCGTGGGGCCATTTTCCCTTGGGTACACATTCCTTTCTCTCGTTCTCGTCAGGGCAAGTCTCTCGAGGCACCATCACAACAACATGACAGTGGCGAGTGCCAGCACAAGCACTGCTCTTCAAAGGAGACCAAATGCTAACTCTGTAAAATCTCTTCTTTAACCCCCGTTTGTGAGAAGAACTTTGACGGAGACACTAAAGGTAAAACACCTGGTCCCACATCAACCGGACCTTAGTATAAGACAACAGACTGGCGTGAAAGGGAAACAGCTTCTGCAGAGCTGCCAACTTTTCAAAAAACCTTGGCGTGAGATTTTGTCCACAGACAAGGGGTGGGAGGGGGGGATGACAAATACACGCCGCCGCGAACAGCTGTGTGTCGGGAGGGCGTGACTTAAGACCAATGAGTGACAGTCACGTTCAATGCGTGAGACTTGAGAGCCCCGATACCTCAGTCTCTCTGCTCCTCTCTGCCGGCGGTCCCCCAGTCGCGGACACAGTCGCGGGACTGTTTGTTTGGCGTAAACAGGATGTCTACGCAGCGAATAGGTTTACAGATACACTCCTTAGCGCCATCTATCGTCGGGGAGTTTGAAAAGGAACGAACGCGCCCCAGACTTTTTTTTTGGCGTGAGATATTGGTTGTGTGGCCTGTGAGCGTGTGAAAACATGAAAAAGCGTGTGTCACACGGCGAAAGCGTGAGAGTTGGTGGCTCTGCTTCTGTGAAGACAGCTATGCTACACCAGGACGGTTTGGCTAAGCTAGCTGCTGAATGCAGTCGTGCTAACGCCATATTTTACTTTCCATGCTTGCTTTATAAATCAACGTGGACCGATCCAGCATGGACAGCTACGAGAGTAATGCTGCGCTCACGCCAAACGCAGCGCAATAATTCTGCGTTATACTTGTTGTGAAAGTCAAAAAAACATCGGAACATCAAACACACTCATAACACCATCCGTAGCCGCGAGTGGCGGGCAGGGGATTTTGTCGCTACTCATGCTGTGCCGTTTAACAGTTGATTGTGGATTTAGCCAACAAAAGATGCATTACCGCCACCTACTGCCGCAATACCATTGACCAATAACGGCGCATGTTAATGGTCACGCTGAATGACCTGCTAGATGGCCTCATCATATATTTTTTACAGGCTTTTGATTCCAGACAGAAACAGGGGTGAAATGTTATCATGAGCAGAACCTGAACAAGCAGCCGCGCATGCGTTCTGTTGCTCTGCTCTCAGCCGTCTGCATGGTACGGCTGTGCTGCTGGCTTTTCTGGCCGGCAACCAATGTGGGTCGGTTTGATTTGAAGTTTCCTGGCATTTACTATGTTTCCATTTTTCAAACGCATATTTTTAGTTATGTTGCCACTGTGCGTTGTGTGAACTTCTCAAAGAGGTGGTGCATTAATTAAGGGAGATCTTTTATTATCTACAGCAATGCACATTAATGCTAATCTTAACCATGACCTCCAGTGACATCGTCCTTCATTTTATTACATTGGTGTGCACATTTTGCACTTATCACAAACTTGATAGTGTTCTGCAGCCGTGACGCCCTCGGGCGACAAGAGGGAAATCTTTACATGTCTCTTGCATGTCAGGCATCAACTGAGTGCCTTTTTGGAGGTCCGCCCACAGCTTAATTCATTCATTCATATATATATATATATATATATGTATATATATGAATGAGAGAGAGAGAGAGAGAGAGAGAGAGAGAGATAGATAGATAGATAGATAGATAGATAGATAGATAGATAGATAGATAGATAGATAGATAGATAGATAGACAGGCATTATCCATGAGGAGTTTTGGGCTGATTACATGATGTACATTGGAGTTACAACAGGTTTCTATCACATAGTAAATGCACAAAATGGGTGTGTCTTTGGGTCCACGTTACATCAAGGCCGATCAGTGAAAACGCAAACAAAGCACACAATGGTCTTGAGATCATCCCTAAACAGAACTGAAGTCAATCGGATAAAAATTGTAGGAGGAGATACATTTAGAAGAAAGACAAAAAAAAGGCGAAACATTACAAAAATGCGCCAGAAATCGCAAATTGCCCGAATTACTGTAGCGCCCCCTAATGTTTGAATGGCACGACTGATTTATTGCATGGTAAGAGATGCAATGTGCACGTACACAAAAAATTTGCAGTTATTAACACATATACTTTTAATGTTATGAGAATTTAAAAATAAGACACGCCCCTAAGAGGTTAATTGTTCTGATTTTCCTAAACAAAATGAGATATTTTAATCTTTCAATGCAGTCTTCAAGATATAGCTCCATTTCTGATGCACAGTAAGTTTGGTAAGAATGGGACAAGGCGTTCTAGGAACAAAGTGCAAAAATGTGTTTTTTATCAAATTTAAAATGGCAGAAAATTTTTGAAGGTGGACTTTATGAGTCTGAGAGGCTTTTTTGTAGAGCAGGAGGAGCTGGACATGTGTGAATTTTTTCAAGTCAATCGGACGATTTGGGCGCGGGGTGTCGCCGGTCAAACTTCTAGGGGGCGCGAGAGAGCCATTTCTTTTGACGCAAATTTGACGCCTATTTCGTACGTCTATTTAAGATTATTATAACATTTTTTTGCAAAATGTGTCCAAAAAGCAGTCCAAAGTGGAAAAATAAAAATCAGAGGCGTAATAATACCCCTTACAGTTTCAATAGGGTCCTTCAGACTGATTATGTCAGTCGCTCGGACCCTAATAATGTGTAACAGTAACAATGTCAATGTAATGTATGTCAGTGACCAAGCAGCTTTGGTTATTGGCTGTGACACTTTCCAGGGTTGTGTGTGTGTGTGTGTGTGTGTGAGGAGGGGGGGGGGGGTGAGTGATGTCAGCCTGTCAGCTCACAGGGCCTCATGCTTCCTGAAAAACAACATCTTTATAAAGTTGTTGTGACACTCAGCTTGTACTGTCAGCCCCCCCCCCCCCCCCCCCCCCCTCCCCTGGCAGGTATAAATGAAGCTAATGTTCTGTCTTTTATAGCCGGCCCTCCATCACTCCACTGCTCTGTGGGCCCACAGGAGGGGATTGGATATAGGGGGAGCAGCGTTTGGTTTTCCCTGAGAGGCAGCCTGTGAGTGCAGCTATTCTTCTAAACATCCCCTCTGAACGGTGTGTATGTGGCATGGCAGTCAAAAATCAATGCTCTGCTATTAGGAGCGATGCCTCTTTGCATTCCAGAAAACCTATCACCCCAGTTTTTCCACAACGGACAAAAAGACTCACCTCACCTTTTTTTCTTACCATGAAAGAAATATTTGGTCACCCCAATTATAAAGTATTATAAGTAAATATATACTATATCTATATATATATATATATATATATATATATATATATATATATATATAGTAAATAGTCTTACTTAATCTATCCAGCCGTACAAAAACACTGCTATAAACAATATAGTTTTAAAAAAAAGTGTCACATTTTGCAGGTGGGTGACCTCCAAAATCATGTCTCTCTGCCTTATGCTGCTTCCTAAATGCACCTTTAACACTGTGCATGCTTCCATCCATCCATCCATTATCCAAACTGCTTATCCTGTTTAGGGTTGCGGGGCGCTGGCGCCGATTTCAGCTGTCAATGGGCGAACACCCAGGGTACACCCTGGACAAGTTGCCAGTCCATTGCAGACTATGCATGCTTTATGAGCTGAATTTGAAATAAAGGATAAGCTCCTCTCCTTCTGGCAGAAACCCAGCAGCCGATCACAGCTTGTACAAGTTGACAAACCTTTCTGATTCTTAGTCTTCATTAATTTGTTCATCTTTTTAAAGACAAATCATGGGCTTTTCTGAATTTTCCAAGGCTGTGAGCACTTTTTGCATCTTCATTTCCCACGTCTCATATTTCACAAGTTTAAGTTTTCATGGCTTTCGGTTCATTCTCATAAAAAGAGTTCATTTGGGAAGATTATCTCGCTAAAAAAAAAACGTTTCAGGACCATCAACTTACTTTCTGCATTAAATCCAATAGAAAAATAGTGAGAAAAAAAAAATCACTTTCCAGGTTCGCCTACAAAACTACATCCCCCTTAGTGATATAAAGCCTCCCCGCAACACAACAACAGCTGGTGATCACTCTTTGTAGCTGAAGGAACATCGATTGTTCCGGCTTTAAATGATGGGATCTGCACATATGTTCGCCCTCAGCCCTGTCACATCGTCTCAACAGTTGCATCTTCTCCTCTCAGAAACTCTCCTGATCAGACACAACATGTTTTCATAGGAACACACCACCAGCTCTCGCTCAGTATTGATCTCTGACATCTTTCTCGGCACTTGGCTGATGCCTGGAGATTGCGGCCCATTTGGCCGGCCTGGAGGGCAGTGGCTTCATCAGTGTCGCGTTACATTGGGCCGTGAGAGGAGGGCAAGCGGCGGAGCCACTGATCTTCCTTTCGCACGTCCTCCGATATAAATTTCCTGGTGTATCCTCTTAGCGAGTCATAAAAGTAGTTGTGTAACCAGAGGAATCCATTTGCCAGCCTTTAATTGACCACGTAGAATGCAAAGGCATTCTTCCAGACAGCAGTAAACTTTTAACGTACTTGTTAACTTTGCATCTGGTTGGATAGTGATTTATTCAATTGTAATAATGAGACCTCCGGGAATAGCATGCTGTCCCGTCTGTCTCGAGTAATGCACTGGGCCACGATCCTATATATACTTACAGACGTTGAACGCCTTTCTCATTCCACCTGCAGCATGATGTGCTGCAGAACTGCACGTATGCAGAGAGCGCCATGCCCTCTGCGAGTGTGCCACGCCCGCTGTGTGAGGGTTGTTGTCAACCCTACGATTTGTCAAGGACAGCAGAGGTTTACCATTAACGAAGCATTAGTCCGTCCTCACACATGCCTCTCTACTTCACTAACCCTTCCTTTGTCTTCATTAGGCCCCCCCTGACAAGCTCCCACCATACCTCAAAGTGGGCCATTACCGGCCCCCCGGAACACCACAGGGCTCCGAGCCGGTCACTAATGGCTATCTCCAGTCTCGCAGCTCTACCTGTACTCTACTGGAGGCCAGGAGGTAGATGTGGAGTTTAGTACAGTAGATGGTAGGATGAGGTTGTAAAGTTGTCTCATGAATGCTTTTTATACGTAGTGATCCACACGTCAGATGCTCTCTGTCCCATTGTAACCACTTAGGAGGGTATTTGGCACCAGCAGCGCGTGGAGGCTGGCCAATTTGGTGGCGGTCTTGTCAGAGACGGAGCAAAAGAGACAGCAAAAGAGGGAGTGCTGCATAAAGGCCTTTTATTTGCTACAGCGGCACATTCAGGTCGCAGAGGACTAAGCTGCGAGAAAGCCATTTTTAGTAGGAGTCAATGATGCAGAGGACGACAAAAAGAGCTTATTAAAAACATATTTTGGTGGTGTCCGCACGAATGCGTCCGGCAATCGCAACAGTCTCACCTGGTTTTGCTTCTCCTTTGCCGGAAGGTGTCACACCGTGGTGAGGGTAGTCTTGTCTTGGGTTGTTGTCTTGTCATTTCCTGTTTTATTTTGAAGACCTAACTCTCCTCCCGTCTCAGGTCACTTGCCCTTCCTCTTGTGTCACCTGCCCGTCATCCCTGATTCCTGATTGTGTCCACCTGTTCCCCATTACTCTCATATGCTTATAGTCTGCGTCTCTCCTTTGTCCTGTGCCAAAGTGTTCGTCTTTGTCCACACACCTTAGCCTTTATCCATAGTCAAATTTGCCAAAAGCCTTTTTGCTACGCTACGCAAGTTGTTTTCTGGTTCCTCCTTTGAGAGTGTTTTTTTTTTTTTGTTTGTTAAATTTTTCTAGTTTAGCTTTGATTTGTGTTATTTTGTTATCTGTTTTCTTCCTCCCCTTAATAATTGCCCATAATTGACCTCATTTGATTCATTTTGTGATAAACCTCACCTGAGTGGCTCAGACTTTAGTACATTTTTCTGATTTTTGCCTTAAGTGAAAAAAGTTTGGACACCCCTGATCTAAAGTATTACAACTAGAAAGAAAAATAGGATTTTCTACAAAAATTGCAAATCTAAGAGCAAATCAGCTCTTTGGCCAACCAAGGCGTCTCATCATGCATTAGGTCATGCGGTTACAGCGCCCGGCTTTAAAATATGGGGCCATCTCTCTCATCGTTGACTGCGTGTGCATGACGTCGGATGGGCCTGCATTGATCGGCTCATGTTTTACTTTTTACATCGATGCCTTCTGCCTTCTCGAGGGAATAATTGTAGCCTCTTATATTCTACTTCACTACATTTGCCTGACAGCTAACAGTTACTAGTTATGAGTTTATAAACTTTTACAATTAGCTCCACTTTGGCTAGCTGCAACATTAAAATACTGCTTAATAAGGGTCCATTCTGAAGGCAGGACTTATGCTTGTAATAGTTTGTTACATGGCTAAGAACTCCTCTGAATACAGAAACACAGCAAATATGATTCTAACAAAAACTTAAACTTTTCCTGCAGTAATGTTTAGTTATGGCCAACAGACCGAAGAAACGTTTCCTACCAGTTAAGCTTTTACTTCCTGTACCTTAACGCTTTCACCATATACGGTCGAGGTGCTTTGCTGTACTTAACTTTCTCTGTGCTCGTGTTAGACCTTGCTTCTTCCCCCTCTCCTGTTATCTCAACCTGTCAACATCTCCACTTCCAGCCGGGATAGATGGCAACATCACATCCATATTATTTGCCTCTGATACATCCGGGTGATGTCAGGATCGGATCAATAACCCGGTTGAGCAGAAGCATCGGCGCATACGGGCGATGGGTTTTTGTGTTTGGGCTGTGGGAGAACAGGTATGACGAAGAGATAATTGACATCAGCAGAGAGATAGCGGTAGGAGGGATGGGTAAGTGGTAGATAGTGAGAGCTGTCATGCCCTGAACTGTCCTATTGAAAGGGACTCGGTAATGAAGGATACAGCAAACAACTGATGGGATGATCTTATTTGGCTATGCATGTCCTGTCCTGATTTTTTTTTTTTTTCCTCCTGTATGAAACGCCTCTCTCCAGATATCTCGCTATCCAGTCTTTAGTGGAAAAAAAGCATAGTCTTCTGTCTTCATCCTTGCAGATTTAACAGTTTGTGGCTGGGACATTGCTTTGTGCTCAAAAGATCTTGATTTGTTTACTGTCTTTCAACAATTAAAGTATGAGTAATCGTCAACTAAATTATCACAAACAATGAAAGATTGTTAGTTGATATCCGGTCATCCTACAAATAATGCAGCTTGTGTGATTATTAAAATCTTATTATAGCTATTTTATACTTTTGCTGTTCAGTGAAAAGCCCTAAATCTCAAAATCCTGATTAAATACAATTTATTGTTTTAAACGGCCAGCGGGTATTTTGGGCGAGAGAGCCAAAATGGAATATGATAAGATTAAATAAAATGATCCTTTGTCCCGCCGTGTGGAAATTTACAGGATATAAAATCAAGACTTTGTTGTCATTAGTGTATTGTCACTCGACGCTAAGAATTGTTGTTTCCTTTAACTTAAGATCTACTTAGAGAGCAGGTCCCCTTCAGGGAGTCCGCCATGTTGCACCGCCACGTTTCTACAGTAGCCCAGAACGGACACTTGCCCCAGAGAAATTCCTCTGTTTTATGTTACATGATGACTACCGTGGTTCACATGAAAGAAAGAAGAGTGCGACATCGTGGCACCACCAGCCCCCGTGTGACTTCAGTGTTATTATAGTTCGAGTTAGGATCACCTCTGATGCCACCAAATCCTACACACTGTCCCTCTAATCAACCATATACTGACCAATTGATATCTGAGATGTGGGAATGCAGCGTCCCTGCTAAAAAATACATCCGATGTGGTTTGGCTACACATCCAACAGAAACGGCAAAATGATCATTCATTGTGAGTCATTTTTGGGTCCACTTGGTGAAATTTAAATTCACTCTTATTTTTGGTTGGAGTGGTTTATTTTGTAACTGCTGAGAAAAAAATCTGCCTCCTTTAGCAGCTAAATGCTCGTGTGTGTGCACCAGCTAGTCTCTCACTGTCTGTTTGCTGCTGAGCTGCGGGTGTACGGTGGGTTTATCAGAGCTGCCTGCTGCTGCTGGAAATGAGGTCGATAAGTTGTGAGGCTAAAGCAAAACGGTGATCACGAGGGACGTAAAGAAGCAAAAATGACAATGCGGACTGCAGAGCATCACTTGTGTGATAAGTTGGGTGTGGGATTGGCAGTACAAGCGACATCTATTACAATTAAAGAGTAAATTAGTCCATTTTCAATATAAAACAAATATTGATTAGTGCAGCTTATTTGAAAGAGAAAAGCGACGGCAGACATGAACTGTCTTGTCGGCATTCCTCACAGTGTACGGGCTTTAAGACAAATGGAGAGAGCACACCACTCGTCCCCTTTTTTTTCATTGCACAATTTTTCTTAGCTTTGCTGCATGTTAAGGGAAAGTTTCATCTTTAATCTGTATCCGTTTAGCGTTGCAGTCACGTAATGTCACGGCTAATCTGATTAGAAAAATAGGTGAATTTCCCGCCGTTTCCGAAGACAAGTTTGCGGTTTTGTCCTACCGCTCTTGCGAGACCCTTACCAGGTTTTTCCCCTTCCAAATACAAACGTGTTTCACGACTGTTGGATTTCATTGCCGCTTCCTGGCTGTTAAATGCTGAGTAAAAGTTAATCATAAGTGATGCTTTGAAAATTCTAAACGTAAGTTGCAATGAACTGGAATTCGGCTCCTATGGAGCCTAGAAAAACCACTTGGTGTAAAATGTGCTTCTATCTTTGACACAATACAATTATTTTTGAAAGGGTTTTAGGAGAATCAATTTTTAGAAAAACACTCAAACCTTTCCACTTATCTCAAAACGTGAAAGTCACAAATCTGATAAACACATCGCTTTCACTGTACTGGGACAATATGTAAATAATTTACAATAAAGCTTCCCAGGATGCGAGTTTGCTTTGCTGGCGGAATTTTGTGGGTAAATTAAATGCAGGTTTTACATCTTGAATTTTTTGTAGACTCACCGTGACATTTATTGGCAAATCATTTAACATCTGGACTTTATATGGAAATGAGTCCCAGTGTCTCACACATTCACACACACTTCAAAGACAGCTACTCATTAAGTACACCCAATAAGTATTGGCGGTGCTTATGTGGTACTTTGTAGGTTTATAGGACATTATTATTTTTCATGGCATTTCTCATCCTATTTATACCTCTATGATTTCATTGACAAATCCCTTTACTTTTGAATAGTTTTGGTAAATCATAGTCATGATTACCAAAAATTTTCGTGAGACAAATCACGCCACAACCTTTATGTTCCTTTTTAATATTCCAGTCATGGCTGAGATTTTAACAGGGCTTTTGTTAACTGTCATTGTCTTTCCCTTCACATTAGAAATTACTTTTCTCTGTCTTTGGTTGAAGTCAATCAGTTGCCCACAATTGTAAAGAACATTTTACTGGCATGCACAAAACTGTTCAACTATGGTATTGCAGTTTTCAGAGGCTTATAATGCACCAGCTTGTCATGAAGTGATGTTTCGGATCCACAGCATCCAGTTTTTGATTCCTGACTCCTGTCTGGTCTCATTCCCAGGGCATTGATTGCTCACAGCCCTCAGCGTCTAATACTGACGGACCATGCACTCTTTACCCAACAAAGATCAGAGTCCGTAAGAGATGCACAGGGCCTTCAAGCAATTAAAGTATTTTTTTAAAAAAAAGTTGAGCACGGAGCAGACAGAAGGCCCACAAGGTTATGGTGCAGCCTGTTGTATTCTTTCCTATGTCACTGCATGGTCAAATTGCTTGTGACATTAACTTAGCGGTGAGGCTAACTGCTGTTAGCTCGCTAGTTAGTCATTAATTCCCTGTTTGAGCTGGGTTAGATATTGTCTTATTGAAACCATGTTTCTTTGTTTCAAAAGAAGCAATGTGTAAATATAGCTTTTGAGGTACGTTGCAAAACATCAGCCTCAGTATTAGCCACTCAGAGCAACTACTCTGGAAGTAAGGTCAATCAGAGGGTTGGTGGTTCAAGTCCCGGCTCTGCTAGTCCATGTCGTTGTGTCCTTGAGCAAGACATTTAACCCGTAATTGCTCCCCGTTGCTGTGTCTACGGTGTATTGAGCAACAATGTAAGTCGCTTTGGAAAAAAGCGTCAGCTAAATGACATGTAATGTAAAAGGTGACCTCGCATAAAGACCAACACTGTCAGTAAACTAGTGCAGAATACCCAGCGGGGGGCTTGATTCCTCCGTAGTGAAGGCAGCGCATGACCAGGTCATGTCTGCGCGTTGCGGCACATTAAATAGCCTGGAGTTTTTTTTCAGCGTGAGAAATACGATGTGTGGCGGGAGGGCGGGACTTAAGACCGAAATGCGTGACAGTCACGCTCCATGCGTGACACTTGAGAGCCCTGTGAAAACTGCTCGGCATAAGCACTCCTTTAAAATACATCTTAGTGACAACTGCAAGCGATAAATAATTGCCTTACGATTTTAGCCATTGAGGCTTTAAGAGTCTAAACTAGTGTCAATAAAGGTATTAACACAACATATTTTGCATTCCTTTAAAAGAAAGCTGTTGGATGGATGGGACTGCTTGGTGCTTGTCTCCCATATGAAACCAAAACTCAATGTTGCTTTAACTTACATCTCGACAACTATGTAACAAATACTATAACACAACAAATGTGTGACTTTCACCCAAGAGACTGCTGTTTGTGTGTGTTATGTTAGCTATAGCGTGTCGATACACGTAGCCAAAGTAATACACGCTTTCATCCCAAACCATGATCTTTTACTAAACTAAGCAAGCAGTGTGGTTGACACACCACGGGGCCCTGACCAATAGTCCCTTACCAGTTGGATATGGGAACGGGTTGCTGATTCCTCCAATCCCTCCAAATGATTGTTTTTCACCATGGATGCAGGGGGAGCTGCATAACCTTGAAGCATTGTAAAACTGTGTGCGCACGTGCGTGTGTGTTTCGGGTGTAATAGTAATGGTAGTGGGGGTTGGGGTCGTGTCGCGGTAGCAGTGACAACGCTATTATTAACCGTGCTGCTCCCATACAGCAGGATGACAGGTTAAGTGACTACATCTCTCTCCACTGTCCTGTGGAGAGAGATGTGGTGAAGGATAAACTAAAGAGACTCCATTTCCATTTATTATTACTCTGTGAGGAAATCACCCATGCTTTGAGGACGACATGTACATGTAGTCCGTCGTGTGGCGCCTTAAACGCATGGGAGACACATGAGGATGGTAGTAATGAGCGTCGTTTGCCTTCGTAAGCCACAGAAACGATCGTGATGCACCTATCACTGTTTCGCAATGAGGTTGCTTTAAGTAAGGAAAGGAAGAAAAAAAATCACACCCAGAGAAAAACAGCGTCTAATATGTATAGAATGAAGTGACAGCCATTGGGACAATGATGAGAGCCAAGGGGGAAGTCAAAATGACAAGGTCGGGGGGATGGATGTGTTGATCAGACTTTAACACGGGAGGCTGCGAGTCCCAAACGTTACTGCCTTCGTTACCAAACTGTAACGACGGGGTTATTTTTTAGCCATGGAGTACATCCCATAACCTTGACTAAGTAGTAACCCATTAGTAGTTTAACCCATTGATCTCAGGAAGAATTAAGAAAATGACATCCTCTCAATCTTATGAGTTTTTCTTGGACTTTGAACAGAAATAATTAACACTTCTCTAATTTATATGAATTTCTCTTCATGCCAATCCACATAGAACATGTTCCCTCAGCTTTTTTGTGTTCAGTATTGACTGCATTTTCTGCCAGTGACTTAAGTTCAGCCACCGCTCTCTCGTCATGTCTGCTGTGCATTAAAGCCGAGTATCCCCTCTGCCATCAGCATGCGACGGGGACCTTACTGGTCACATAGCTTTGTGAAGGTTTCTCTTTTTTGTCGGCCACAAAAAACAAGAGTTTGAAATCGAAAAAGGATGAATGAAGCTCACCTTCGATCTTGGATTAATTGCCAATATGCTGGTGTTTGCATGTGGCTTTTTCATGTAGCATGTTTTTAATCAATCAGACAGCTGCAGCATCGGTGTGGATTTAATGGATGGTCGCTTCAATAGCACTTATGTCTCTCTTTCAATGTGAATTCCTCGTGAGGCTCAGAATGACAGCATCATAATCACTGATGATTTACACAAGCTTCAGTCTCCAAATGGACCACATGGCAAATCACAGTTGTTAGTGACGGCCCCTAATCAGCTTTGTCTTTGTGTAGGGACACACCTCTATCAACCGGATCCATGGTGACAAATCACATGTCAAAAAGGTGGAAAACAAAATCACGCTTCCTTATCAATGAATAATGTTTACAGGCAACTGTATTATGTATTGTTTCATTATGATCATCGTTTATAAATTGAGTAGCCGTAGCTGATCTTCATCACATTGTCTAATGACCGTTGCATCATACCAAAACAGCAGGAAAGAAATACTAAAATACAATGTCATCATGTTAGCATTTTTTTTGTTAACACAGTAGGACAACTGTAAACTCATGTTTACTTAACATTGTAGTCATTTTCACAAAGAATTCTATACAATTCAGACTTCTTTTTGTAACCCGAAGGGTCGCCCTTCCCCTGCTGGTCATTAGAGATAGTGAAAGTTTTAAGGAACTTTCGCATTGGCTTCACTTTTGCAGAACCAAAGGTTGCCGCCCCAATGTTACTTCTAAATAACAGTTAAAGCAAAATATAAAGGTTGCATTGTTCACCTTGGGGTTATTGGTGGAGGCCGTTCACCTTATTCAAGTCCCCTTACTCCCTTCAACTACCAAAATCTGGAGATCTGACACGTTTCAGGCAAGCCAGAGCAGTGACCACACTGGGCCGATTCCATGCGCGTTGCAGATCAACATGCATTCCTTATGCTTGCTACATAAATAAGTAAAGAGGAGGTGGGTTATCAAGGAGAGAATATGAGAACAGCATGGCAAAGAGAGAAGCATGAAGAGACACATGAAGAATGAATGCAGCCTCTTATGTGACGGCGGGAGCAGCAGCCGGCTCATCAGAGTGCAGGAGATCTCTTGTTCCAGGCAGGTGACGATAGACACACACAACTCTGTGAGCCTGGCTCTCGGATGGCGAGGAAGGGCCCCTGCATGATCACACGGTAAACGAAATGAAAGCACACAAGAGTAGTTAGTATTCACAGCAGTCTATGTCCTTGTAATGCCATGGAATTTTTTTTGGTTTTATCTCATTGGAGGATCTCATCCATTATTTAGAATGCAGGCGCGAACCGACAGACGCTCCGCGATAATTCCTGGGGAGCTCGGCTGCCTCTGTTGCGCTTTACTTTCTCTTGCTCTCTCTCCTCTCTATTTCACACTCTCCTCCTCTTCCCTCTGTTTTTTATTTTTATTTCCCCAGCTGCCCGCTCTTTGATATTCCCTCAACAAGCGTTTGTCTTGGTTGACCTGGCCTGGCAGACACAGCAGTGGGTACACAGTCCCCACATACATACTTAAAGCCTGAGAGGTGGTAAAAGAAAGCGAGTGGTGGAATCAGAGTGTAAAGTTGCCTCAGACGAAAACATTATGTGGAAGCTTGACTGCATCCTGGTTGACTGTTAATTCTCCCGTCAGGCTGCTATATATTATTTATGCTAATACTTGGGAGGTTTGCATGCAGCAAGCGGGGCGCGGAAGGATCGTCGGTACACTCTGGCTGACCTCCGACTTGCATGCACCGGGGTCCTCAAATTTCTGTTGCCTGCCACTTTATACCCCGATGAAGATTCGTGATCGATCAGTGGATTTTATATGATATGATTGTCATTATACAATGTGCCTTTACACTTTGTGATGAAAGGTATCATCCGTGTTGCATTATTTACATTTGATGCATGCCAATCCTGAGCCTGGGTACTGGCATGAGTTGAACAACAGATGGCAATGTTGGTTTGGATAAAAATCCCTGCTGCACAGGAGTCTCTCATATATACACCTGATGTGATGGCTGAAGACATAGCTGGAAATAAACGTATGATTAACTCTGACAGTGTTTTGTAGAGCCATTCAAGTCTTGTCTATGGGGCCAAAAAGATTCACTTTCAGGGTAAAACCTGAAAAAAGCCTCCTTGGAGAGCAAACCATCAGGTGTACTTAAAGGGGAGGCATGTGCAGAAGTGTAGAGGGGAAATGATCCAGTGTGTTCTCATCAGACACGCTCTGTTTATTAGTCCTTTAGCTTATTGATTGGAGCCCCTTTACACTTGTACCAATTAGCGTGGCAGCCAACATTGAGACATGCAGCTTTATGCAGCGAGAGGCAACTGATGCAAAGCTAAGCGCAGCGCCACCCTCCCCCTTTTTTTTCTGTAGAAGGAGTGTGGAATGGGTGCTGTCTTGTTGTCAAAGCATCATACTTCAAGGAAATGACGGGAGATGAGATTTAGGGTTCTTTTTTTTCTTTGCCCTTGAATGAACGCAGGCGTGCTTTGACATTTTATTGTGATGCAGCGAAGAGGAAGGTCACATCGCGATAAAGTCTTTCTTTAAAAAAAACAAAAACAATTGACAGCCCTTCTTTTCCTCATGTTAATGCATCTTCGGCTCGGTTTCATTTCCCAGGCCGGGCCCGTCCTCCGTGTGATGAGTACACACAGGATGATGTGATGTGACATTTCCAGACGATCAATAATTTAGTGTGCAGCAGGTTTTTGTGTCTTTGACTTAAAGACGTGTCAAACCAGCACACTCCCTGCTGAATGTAAATATACAGAGAGCTGTTTTTTTTGGTTTGAAATGCAGCTAAATAGAATAATGCTGGCATCATACCCTAAAACTGTAATCAGCAACACAGAATTGAGAAGCAGTTATGAATGTAACTATGGTTCTATGATTCCTGGATAACACCAGTATCATGGAACAGGACCACGGTGAGCATGACCCACAGGCAGACACAACACAAGGTAATTGGTTTCCAAAAGAACAAAGTTTACTACAAGCACTCACAGCCATCAAGAAGACATCAAGAGACAAACTGGCCCAGGGCAGGGAGTTGACACAGCCTTACACAGGGGAACGAGCCACAGGTGGAAACAATGAGGGCTTACAATCACATAGGACGGCAGCACACGAGAAGGGAGGAGTCTGGAACGAGAGACAAGGTGAGTGACAGACCACAACCGAAACAGACAGGACACAAATTTACCCAGGACATCTGGATGTAACAGTGGACTGGCAGCTGCATGGAGGTGGCGGCTGGGCCCTGGGCCGGCAGCTGCACAATGCAAGGGTGAGGCCTGGACTGGTAGTGGCAAGGAGGCGGCCAACACAGGGAACCGACATCAGAATACAGGAGCTGGGGTCTTGTCCGATAAAAAACAGCTTATGGTTGTTTTATAATGTCACAATCAGAATTTCAAAACATACCGACATACATAATTAATAAATAAGACATTAAGCTGACAATCTTTCCTGCACGTACAAGCAGGACACTGAACATAGTAAAAAAAAAATACTCAATGCAGTTTGTTAAACAGGTAACAGACGACAGAAAAAAAAAATACCCATTCTGACACTGATAACTGTGTCTTTATTAATATAAGTATTTGTTTAAAACCATGAAATAAACTGAAAACATAATTTTTATCAATATTTTAAGTGCATTTTTATTGGAATGTTCGGCTGACTGTGCGGATCAGAAAACAACTCTGTTACACTGACCATGTTTAGAGACACAAACTCCGTCAGCTGTTAAAGCCGACACACAACTGATCCAGCTGTGATCAGCTGTGATCAGCTGTGATCAGCAGTCAGTCTGCCACAGTCATCAAAAACCGATGTTGCTTCACGTGACGCTTCAGAGGAAAGAAGTCTCATGTCTCTTAAACATATTTCTTTGTGTCCTCTCCCTTTGCGTGGTTTCTCTGCGTTTCTCACTAGTGAGAGGGACTAAGATGCAAGGAAAGGACTCAATATGGGAAACAGAGATGCAATTTATAAACTTGGGATGTACCCAAGGTGAGTGACAGACCACAACCGAAACAGCCAGAGAACACAAAACTACCCACAATGTCTGGGCGTAACAGCCAGACCCGGTAATACCCGGACTTCCAATCAAATCTATTCATTACATAACGTTTCTGGCAGTCAGGAATAATGAATGAATTAAGTACCAACAGCTAACTGTTCACAAGTCATTGCTAAAATGCTATGATTAGAATAATTTTGTTTAGTATCCATGCTGGATTGTATCTATGCTGCCTTCAAAGCCACAAGACTTCATTGACAGAAAAAGTAATTCAACCTTATACAACCAGGACGTTGCTGGTCTACTTTTTTTTTTTAAGGGTTAGTTCAGAATCACTTTTTTGTCAAACGAGTCGAGTGGTTTAGAAAACAACATTGGTTTACCGTCAGAAAGGGCAGAATATTGGTACATTTTTTCAAATTATCGTAAAGACCGCATTCATTTTGCCTTTTTCTTGCAATACCCAGCACAAAAAGTCACTTCAGCTGGTGTCACGTCCCCTCCTAGAAAGCAGCAGAATCGACCATATTGGGGCTGAGTGTCGGCTGACTCGGCTGTGTTTTCCTGCTCAATGCGGCCAAATCTGGGCCCGTTTCATTTTTACCATATCTGGTCAAGATTCATCTGTTACAGACACAGGCCTATTCTGGCCGAGATATGGCAGCCGTGTTTATTGGCAACCAGCACCAGAGGAGGTTCTGGCCCATCGGCAACCTGACCCGGCTGACGCGTTTCTTCTGGCGTGCTGGGTTCGGGCTTATGCTGGACCAGGTTGACTTGGAGAACATTGCTTTGCTCCTGTACATATGTACTCCCATTGGTTTCTTCAAACTTCATCTCCTTTCGGTACACTGACCTCATACAACCCCACTTCAAACCATTCCTTTATGACTCCGCTATAATGGCACCTGGAATCTAGAAAATAGAAGATCCAGATAGGGTAGATAGCAAGTTTTAAGTTTTATATCTCATGTCATGTTCTGTTTCTTCCAACTCTTATTGAAGATCAGCGTGTTCCAGTCCAACTGGTTCCAGAACAGTGTCTGTTTTATCCTCCCGGGTACCGTAATCTAAGTGTAACTGTAATAATCCCAGGCCTCCTGATTTTATGGCTTCCACAAAGCACTGCTCCTAATTAACGTGCCTCCTGTATACATCTTTAAACACTACAACTTCACTGCAAGAGCCAGCGTCGACGCTTTAAAAATGATCCTCTGCTCCAACACCCCACTCTAAAACCCATAGTGCTAATGGACTCCGACACGTGTGTGCATAGATTTTACAACAATCACTTTTGAGCACCACTGCTGTTGTGAAATAATCATAGCAGTCATAAATTGTTCAGCAGGAGGGGAGGGAGGTTAAACTATTATTAGTACTATCATGCAGAGGAATATGTGGGATTAAAGTGAGTTCCCTGGAGGATACAAACAGTTTAAAACAAGGCGCATATGCAGAGTTTATGACTGGAAGTATAAAAGGGGATCCAAGCTGCCTTCTTTTATTAGCTTCAGCAAAGTCATTGACCTGTTTTTATCACAACACATGTAACCAGAATGTAAAGACTGATAATAATCCCTTCCATTCATCACTTGATGGTGACAGTAGAAGGACCTTAACCTCTGTTTGACTCCTTTCTTTTAATTTGCTGCGCACAAAACGTTTCTTGGGGTCGACCTTTGGTAAGTGGGTTCGTATAAAAAAAGAGGATGTAGTCATCTAGACGTTACACATTTGTTTGTGGAAGCCTTGAGTTTAATGATTGGAATACTGCAGTTGCAATGTTGTTGTTTTTTTTTTACAACCAATGAACATAAATTACCATATTTGTAAAGCGGAGGAATGACATGTAAGTCTCTGGTAGCGGCAGCAACCTGTCTATCAGAGTAAGCCCTGCCCTAAAGCATACCCTGCTTTATTGTTTGACTTGAATTTTAAATGACCATAATGTTGTATTGAAGAAGACTTGAAACTAGAGATTGAGAGATAAACTCATATTTACAATATAAAGGTATTATCTGAGGTCACGCAAGTATTTCTACAATATCCATTGATATCCAATTACTGAGACTCTACCGGAACTCACTATGCAGATGTCTGTATTCATTGTTCTGTTGTCCAGATTATAATCAATGTCATCACAGTTATAATCTACATCATAACCACAGCTGCATGTTCTGTCATCAAGATATTGTCTCTGGTGTCGTAGCCTCTGGGTTGCCATGACCTCTCTCAGAGCTGGTCCCTCCTCTCCTCCCCCCTTAATAAGGAATGTTAATGGGAGACGTAAAGCCAATCACTTGCAGCGGTAGATGATGATTGATATGAATTAAATGGCAGGAAATGAGCAGCACAATGTAAGGAGAGAGGTGAAATAACAATGAAACATGACGGAAAGCAAAAATAATTGATCAATAACACTCGGCTGAGCTGGCTACAGCTGCAGGTGGATTTAGGATCAATGTGATCACTCGAGACGATGCTCGTAAGGCCACCATATTTCTGAAGCATCTAATTAAAGTGCTTCCACTCTTGCTACGTTAAAAATATGTATTGCAGAGAGTAAATAAACCTTGGTCATATAACTTAGAGGCACAATGGGCCAGTATTTTCCAACATTTTATTAATTTTGTTTGTTTTTAAATAACAAAAAAAAGGAATTCACAATAGGAACTGATCTATGAATTATGAGTAGAGCCTTTTTTTTTTTTTTACTAAACTGCATTCCCGCATCAGTTCCCATTATCTTGAATAACATAAAATAAATATAAATCCCAACTTGATCTTGTCCACGTCTTTTTGAAAAACACCTGCAAAATACTTTACATATATTTTGGGATGGGCCTAACCACTTTTTCCTTGTCATCAGCTTCACAAATAGAATGTATTGCAGCCTGCTCATATCAGATTCAATGGTAATGTTATTATTCAGGCTCTCATGTGGCTCAATGGATATATTCTAATAGAAATTGTGCAAGAAATTCCACAAATTTATTTGGCGGCCTTTACCATCCACGGCTAAAGCGCAGCAAAGAAGGTAACAACAGCAAACACGGGCCGTTGTCCATGGTGAATCTGGCTGTAATGTTCGGTTTCAGTGTACACAATAGCTTACTACGCATGAAACATGACATGGAAATCAATCTCCATTGATTTCATGTAATTGGTTAGCCACATAATACATTTAAAAAAGACATGTTAAGCCTAAAATTCTGTTTTATTTCTACAACGCTGCTCTGGCAGTTTTTTAATGACGATCACATACATTTTTAGTTGGATGACTGATGGATTGTCTTTTGCTTAATAAAAACAACATAACTTTTACTTCTACAAATCTCAGTTTGTGGATTTACAAAGAAATAGTTCAGCAGTTTGAATTGCTTCTTTTCGTTCATCTGCTGGATATGGATCTTTGGATAATTTTTCATGTGACCTGCATAGGCTTAGAAGAGGAAACACAAAAGGATTTGTTTACCTCGATCACTTTCGCTTGTCTAGGTTTAGTAAGTAATAATCACAGGTTTCGTTATTTTACATTTTTTGTACTTTACTTACAGTTCAGCGTAATAGTCTGCCGTGATGATTAATTGCTAGTGTGATAATAAATGACCATTTCAAATCATCCAAACTGTCATGATACATTATTTTAATGCAGGAATTTGTCTTTTCTCTCTCTCTCTCTTTCTCTCTCTCTCTCATAAACACAAACAACTCCCTCATTCTCTCTCAGACCAGTTTTTATTTTGACTTCAAACAGCATTTCTGCTCGTGTGGCTGGAGACGCTGAGGACACACATTGACGTTCTGTAAAGGCCCCAAAAAACAGCATGCTTTGCCCTCCTCGGCCAGCTGTGTCTGTGCTATATAATAAGCAGGACTCACCTGTTGTGTCGTGAACCTGAACCCGCAGGCTACCAGTTTGTGTGTGTGTGTGTGTGTGTGTGTGTGTGAATATGGGGGTGTGAATGAATCAGGCTGTAGATTCTGGGCGTTGTGTTTGGAGGCTGTCATGAATAAGTGATGACATGGTAATACAGGAGACTGCTCTCTGGGACTCAGTGGTATTACATTGCAATAAAAGAAGAAAAAAAAGAGAAAAAAATCAGGTCAGGCCCCTGTTGCCTGTGTTATGTTACGCTGCAGGTCAGAGCGAAGGGGGAGAGGGTGATGCAGATGGGAGAGAGAGAGAAAGACAAAAGAAGAAAAACATCTCCAAGTAGCCCAAGCTCGCTCTGCCTCAAGGAGAAAACTTCTGAACACTTGAGTGTTTACAGCGAGTGCGATGGCTGAAAGAACCATGCCAGAAAACCTGAAGCGCTTATTTTCTGTCTTTACACTTTCAAGGTTTGGTCAAAGTGTTGTGCAGCATCATCTACCAAACACACCCCCGAGGCCAGATGTACCACCCATGTGTACGCAACATGTACACGGGTAGAGTGAACCCTCCACACATCGGACCGGTCGGTGATCTAATCTCAGTCTTTTTTTTTGTTTTTACGGTGGAGGCGTCTGCTTACTATGAAAGCCCATTGCTGCCAGTAAAAGACAGAAAAAAATATTACTTTTTATCTGGTAATTTTGCCTTCCCACTTATAATTATGACTTTTCATAATTCTTTTATTTCATTGTTGGAAATGGGCCTGCATAGGCTACACATTGTAGCCTCATTTCTAACTTTTCTTTTTTTTGTCTCGTAAAAGTAGAATCTCATGTTCTCCGCTTGAAACGCATCCTGTTGTGAAACACTAATACGCACCAAATCAAATTATTGTTTTCGTCTCCAATCTCTCAATTTCACATTTGGGGAAGTTGCACCTCTCAGTTGCCGTTGTTTTTAATGTCATGTTGAATGACTTGCGGTGCAAACAGCGGAATTATATGCAAATGATGCTTCCGGGCTCTTACACATGTGTACAAATTCTCAGTTATTCACATTTATGAAAGGGGATCATGTGCACACACATAGTTGTGAGCATCTGTTCCCCCTGGATTAGCTTCATTTTGAGCAGCAGAATGGCCTTTGGGTTGGGGAGGTGAGTCTGAGTTCACCAAACTATCAACCCCATGGCTTTTTGTATCTTCCACAGTGCCCTCAAGCAACACTATCTGCTCCAGGAATAAGCCAAAAACCAGAGGGCAAAAAGCACAACGTACCCCTGAGTGTTGAATATAACTGCAAGTGTTCTCAAGCACCCTCACATTTACTCCGATTTCTAAATCCACCTTCATTTTCCATGTCCTTGTTTGTCGTGAATTAAATCAGAGAGATGCAGAAAAAGAAATGCAGCTTTTGAGAAAAAAGCATTTAGATGGCCCCAGATGAGAGCAGCACAGGCAAAACACTGCTTATGGGGGAAGGAAGTGCACCCAATTAGATATGCAGGAAAACACGGAGAAAAAGGTCGAGACAAGGAGGTGGGGTGTTTGCTGCGGAGCAACACAGAGGCACAGAGGAAGACCAGCAGCAGCAGAGTGAAGAAGAAAAGCTCCTGGGACGCGAGAGGAGAGGAAGAGGGAGACAAAGACAAAGAGGGGAGTTGCTTAGGGCGAAGGAAAGTGTGGGGGAGGGGGAGGAGAGAGGGAGGAGGAAGCGGGAGACAAGGCGATGAGATGGGACGAGGCGGCGAGCTGCTCCGAATGCCAATGTAGCAGGAAGAGAGTCGGCGAGGGCGCTATGACCCGAAGCGAACCGCAGATCTTTTGATAACTCCTCGGAAAACCAACTGGGTAGTGAAGCTGATGTGAGCAGGCTCGTGATTGAACCAACACATGCTGCGCCTAGAATACCTAAGGAAACGTCTGCGCTTATAATTAAGGATACTTCAGAGGGCGGGAGACGGGGGCAGGGAGACTTGAATCAAATCTGGCGCCGTTGCCGCCGCCGTACTTCTGAGCGTGGAGCGAGCATACGCTGTAAATAATGAAGGACGGATCAGTGTCTCTGCAGGCGATCGCGTTCTTGCTCCCTGCTCGTCGAATTCGGGAGCGCGAAGGGGGAGCGGAGGTTGGGTGGGTCATGCATACACAGGACTTTCACCCAGGAGACCACTGTGCCTGCATTGAATTTATTTTTTTTTACTGTGGATTTGTAACTTTGCTTCTGCATTTAATTAATGTCAGTTAAGTAACACATTCACTTATTTTAGGTAACAAACACTTTAACCCAAACTAGCATGTATAAACATAACCAACCAAAAAAAAACTTTCTTGCTGCAACCTAACCAGGTAGTTTTGTTTCAACCAAAGAAATTAAGTAAACACTGGAACTTTTCTTTGTAAAGACTTTGCAAAAACCAAGAAATATTTGGACTGCAAACCACTCAATCCTAAAGGTCTTTGGTAGAACTTTTTTTTTTATATAATAAAAATGACCTAACATAAAAATTCACTGCCAAAAAATAGAAAGCACTCTGATTTTACTCCTGTGAGGACATACAATCCTCAAAATGGAATTATGCCGGAAGGCATTATCTGTCTCGTGATAGCTCAGGAACGCCTGGAGGGAATCTTATTTTAAAATTTCGTAAAAACGTCCACTTGGACAGAGAGATGAACCGATTACAATTTGTTGGTCAGAGGGGACATATTTTTTGGAATATATTATTTTGCTTTTTCTAGAAGAATCCACATTGACACATGGCACGTGGCCATTAAATGATAAATAATATTGTGAAATGTTTTACTCGTATTCCTAAACCAATGCTTTATTTTCTGTAAAAGATATACAACTATTCATTTCAGAGAGCCACTTTCCAATTCAGACAGGCATTGGATTTACATTTTCAACGCATTACATTTTTTTTAGCAATGCAAACTAAGATTTCTGTGGGTTTAATCGCATGACTATTTTGAAGGTTGGATTTAGTAAAGTTACCCAATAAACAAGTCTCCGGGATTAATAGAAAGCCAACACCATGAATACTGGACAGGGTGTTACATACACCCGACCAACACAACACTATTTAATGTAGAGCACTGAAGTGTAAACGTGTTCTCTTTTCCAGGCAACATACAAAATAAAGGGGCGAAATATTGGAGTTGTATTTATGCAACATATATGGAGTGACATAGACATGTTTTTTAATGCAGATTTTGATAGTTTCCCACAAAGGGCCGAGGATACAATTATGAAGTGGTAAACTGCAGCATGACCAACAGGCGATAAGACACTTTTACGAAAATAAATGTCACGGTTAAAAATGTGTACCTGCTTTTGGATATGCATCAAAATAAACAATCAATCCACGTGAGAACCATTTTCTGGCCACATCCTTACTGTCAAGTGACTTTTGCAAACTGAAGGGGAAGTGAGAAAGACATTGGTTGAACATCACATGGATCTGGGTGAAAGAGGAAAAAAAGATGCGGAGGTGACAACACTTTTTTTTACAAGAAAGAAAATGAGATCATGTCAAAAGAAGCTAATATTTTTCTTTGGTTCGGTTAATGGTTTAAAGAGAGAGAGAGGGCGGTAATTGCTTTTCAATTACCCCCCATATAGCTTCCCACAGTGTCTCCATTTAGTGTCCTTTTATTAGACAGCCTAACAGAGCAGAGGCTGTCCGTGGGCCTAATCTGCAACCGAGATGGGACAATTACAGCTCATCCCCAGTCCTTTCTTCCTCCCCTTCACTCTCTCTCCATCTTTCGTCCGTTCATCCATCCTTTTCTTCTCCTCTTTGTGCTGTCATGCATTCAATTTCATGCTATAACAGCATGCCAGGCAATTAGTTGAGGATTTGACCAATTAAGAGGATAAAAATGGGGTTAAATCTCTTTGTGAGAGATGTTGTGTCTCAGTGAAAACAAAATGTCAAGTTTATAATGCTGTAACCTTTGTCTTGGAATATTAGAATTAAAATTCACATGGATCTGGGACCAAGCTTCACTCATCCCCACACTTCCCTCCTCCTCGGTGTCAGACAGGAATGTTTGCAACGCAAATTAGGTCAATCTAATCACTCTAATGTGATGTGGCATGTCACTTCTTTAGTGTCCTTTCTTCCATGCCGACCACCTTGTTTCCACCTGCCGTCATTGTCCCGCTTAGTTGATGGACATGTGTGTCTTTGGGGTGCATTCAGTAAGAATATGTTGCATTGGCATGTGACATTCCTGTGGTTTCTTTCTAATACCAAATGCAACATCACTGCAGATGGTTGCTCCCCCTATCGGCAAAGATACAACATTTTGTATCGGACCAATCTGAAAAGGAAGCCAAGGATAACTAAATAATCAGACGTAGCTATGAAAGAAAAAGCATAATACATGTCACCTCGGTTACATCCATACCACGACGTTTTAGCTCTGAAATGCATTTATTTTGCTATGTTTACGCCTTTTAGAACACCAAAAATGAAGGCGTTTAAAAGCGCTACTGACACGGCATCAATATATATTTTGTTCACAACTATTGTGACATTCACAAAGAAACTGAAAACGAACAACAGCATGAATGTTCTCCAGTAGGAAAGCGCCTTCCAGCCACCTGGCAGAGCTACGAATGTACAAGCTAGAGACAACAAACGTGATATATTGAACCTTAATCTAGTAGAAAATGTGTTGGTGCTCATTTTTTGGAGTAAATGTTTGTTTGAGAGAGAGAGATGCAAGTCCTGCAGCCTTCTGAGGTTGAAAATGCCTCTTGTGTGGAAAATATAGAGGATCTTAATCATCAAGCACAACCATTTTTTTTTATTCGCGAGTACAATAATACCTTTCTGTATCCAAGCAACCAATCTACTTTCTGTTTACACTTGCATGTCCAGAGTACGTGAATGGTCATATGTTATTTGTTTTCAGACATGTTAGTGTGGACGAACACACACACACACACACACACACACACACACACACACACACACACACACACACACACACATACACACACACACACACACACACACACACACACACCGCTGTAAGCTTCATGAGCCACCCTGCGGGGCTCATCACCAGAGTAGTGAAAGTCCGGATGCTCATGTGGATAGCGGCTTCTGGAAAAGGATATGATGCAAATCTGGCTGGGTCACATCGTGGACACACACTTCCCAGACTTAACTGACGCAATAAACTTAAAAAAATAAATAATGAGTAGCAGTTTTCCTTGCATGTGTGCATTTTGAAAGTATGTGTGATTATTTTCCTCCCAGAGCGTTGCAACATTCGGAGCAAAAGTGCCGTCCTCATACATAATAAATACTATATACCAAGGTGTGTGCAACAACTGCATAAATAGTTGATAAGCATATTTGAGGTTGTATGGACTACGGTTCGCTCCAAGCCATGCTAATAAATGTGCGGTGTGGTGTTTACTTATATAATGTGTTTACTTATATAATTCCACATGAGCGCAGTGAAACACTGGGCTGCTTAGGACTGTGGAAGTGTCGAATAAATGCTCGTCACCTTTTTTCAGAGATGTGCAGTGGGAGTTTACACCGTGTTTTCCTTGATTGAACAAGGACGGAAGACTGAACTCTTCCAGCAGCGGAGAGGCAGAAAACAAAAACAGGCAGATAGACAACACAAATGGAGGTATTGATGAATGCAGGAAGCATGCGTTTTACCCTTACTCACTTGGCACCGCAAACACTCGATTAGTTATCTGCAGACGCGCGGGGTGTAGTCAGGGAGACGTAGCAACACTTCTGCCAGCAAATATATTCAAGTGAGTGCAGGTGAAATGGTCTCTTTGGCCCAACAGACTCAATGCATTTCTCTACTGGCAGACTGCCATCTGTCATGCTTACTGCTTGACATTTTTCACTTCGAGGCAGCTGATTTTTTTATTTGTTAGTTAGTAGTCAACAGCCAGATTAAAGCAGTTTCCTAAACCCATGCTAATTATATATAGTGTCATCTCGCTGTTATCGCATTTGTTTCAGCAGTTAACATCAACGATGTTGAATGTAACTGCAATTTTGAAATGCAAATTCATGTTCACAAATAGATAATGTTTATTTTTCGAAGATAGCACATTCTGAAATATCATGTTCCATTTCCAAGATTTCTTTGGAGCCATTTCAACACCACCCACATTTTGTTTTGCCCCCAGCTTTTACAATTTTTGGGGTGAAAATAAGTACAAATAATAAAGGCCTTTTTTACATGTCTCTAATTACAGAGATAGTTTTGGCCTCAAGTTGAGCAGGAGCATGCCAGGAATTAAAAAATGAAATAAAAACAATTGCAAAAATAAATCAAATACAACAGCCGGGATATCTCAATATGATGTAACGCAATCAAGTAAAGAAACAAACTTTAGTGCATTCCTGTCTTTAACAAGTTTCAGTGACTTAGTGAAGATTTTAAACTCATTCTTCCAGTTGATCAAATAGGGTTTTAGTCTTAAAGTATTTGTATTCATCACAATGGAAAAACCCTGTTCCAATCTTTATATATTTACATCCTCACTTTCACAAACTACACACATCAAATCACATTTCGGGACCTCACGTTCACCTCTGTTACAATTGAAGAAAGTTAAAAAATGTCACATATTGTGTTGTATATGAAAAATTACAGAACATTCTTAGCTATCTATATAATGAAGCACCATTGTCCCAAGGCACAAGTGTAAAGATAAAATGTTTTATTTTGAAAAAGGACCGGATACATCCATCTGTGCGTCTGAACGAAACTTAAAAGTCTGCTTCAACTCTGCCGGTATTCTGGTCTAAAATCAAAGCAGAATATCCTGAGATCGCCCAAAAATATCTGAAAACCTGCCTCTATTTCAACATCCTGTCTTTGCGAAGCGGGACTTAAGATAACCAGATCATGACAAAGAAACAATACTTTCTAATATTCAACCCGATTCTGGGGCGTCATTCATACTGATTTCTTCTAGCGCGCCGGCTTCGGGCCGGTGCTGGCTGCGGTAAGTTTTGATCACGGCCCAGTGACAGCAGTGTCGGCCGCCGGGCCAGTGTGTTCGGCCCGATTCTGGGGCGTCATTCATGCTGAGTCGGAAACAGAATTGCCAGCCGGACCCAGGCCGACGCCTTTTTTTCCGGCGTGCCGGACTCAAGCTGGATCTGGGCCACGTCATTTTGGCTAACTGGGAAAAGTCTAAGTAAAGCAGTAGAACGGACATAAAGGTCTAAGTTACGGAGTAGACCGGACACAAAGTTCACACGCCGAGTGTCTCCATCACTCTAGCCCAGCTACTTGCAGAGAAACCAGCTCAGGGCACCCACTAATTCGGCGAAATGGGGAGTTGTATATTTATGCACTTTATAATTGCTTAATGCCGATCGTATCATTTTATTACGTCATATTTATTACGTCATATTTATTACGTCATTTATTACGTCATTTATTACGGCATTGAAGGGAGTGTGGCTTTACGTTAACGGAGTATGGCTTCATGTTAATGGGGTGTGGCATCACGTTAACTGTACCAAGCGCTCCTCCATGCTTCCCATGTCGGAGTCTCCGGTAAATTCCGAGAAGGGCCACTGCTCCGCCATCCAAAATCTCTGTAAAGTATTCCAGTTCAATGAAAAACGGTGAACAAGTTTGACCAGTGTATTGATGGAAGTTTAAGAGTTCCTGCCTGCTGAAAGTGATCAGAGTAGGAGAGCTGGAAACGAGACAAACAAACAGAAAGAAAAAAAGTATGAGCGAGCGCAGTACCGATGCTGCCATCTGCGACACTACCATGATTGTTGGCCCAGATGGTGGCTGTGGTCGGAAAGCACGAGCCGTCTTTGTCTTTGTTGGCCAGGCTGTTGGCAGTGGAAGTCCTCGTGGAGCACGCAACCTCTTTGCTGGACGGGCTGGTGGCGATGGAGTGGCTGGCGTTGTGGCCGGGGATCGGGAGGCTGCTGCAGCGATGATGCATGTTGTCAACTGGGCCCTAGCAGCTGTGAATCCTCTCTGAAAAAAAAGAACTACTAGTTAGTATAAATTCACTAAAAGAAAGTAACGATTACACACCAACACGCAACAAAGATCCAACACTGACTTGGCTCAAGACACTGCTACGGTAGTAACGATCACGTATTGTGCCGTGCCATTTTTCAGCTAAAAATGCTATTGTAGCGTAAACAAACTCACGTGGGCTACGGTACTAACGAGAACGTGCCATGCCGTTTTCCAAACATGTTACAGAGATACAGCAACTAACGTTGCCAACATAATCAAACTAACAACGATTACGGTAGTAACGATCACACACTGTGCCGTGCCGTTTTTCCAACATGTAAGAAACAACCAGCTATGCTCATTGCACAAGCTCAAAATGCTAACATAGTGTAAACAAACTCATGAGGGCTATGGTAGTAACGATTACGTACCATGCCGTAACAGAGATGCTTTGCTAACGTAAATAGGTGATTGCAAAAATAAAGTTTAGTAAAGACACTTACTCATCTTTAAATGGATCTGGTTGTTGGCGTAATCTTCTTCATCGCCTGAGTTGATGGATTCAGGCTCTGAAGCTCCATTGTCTTCTTCGCTGCTTTGGCAAATCTCCAAAATTGCTTTGCTCAGGGTAAGCACTTTGCTTGGCATTTTCTCTCACACTAAGAACCGCAATGTTTTTATGAAGCTACGGTGGGTGTTTATGAAGCTGCGGTGGGTGTTTATGAAGCTACGGTGGGCAGCTACTTAGTGATTTTTATTGGTTTGCATTTTAAAGAAACAAATTTCCTGAGAGAGTTAAAATTTCCTTTGTGGGTTGCATTATGGGAGAACAGCACACTGCTTTGAGTGTGCTTTATTTAATTCCCTTTCCAACATGAACACGCTGACAAGTTGTTATGAGTCTACATGCAGGTTAACACACCTGGGAAATGTAGAAGAATGTCAACACCGGCATGCTAACAATGAGGTCGTTAACATGCGCCTATACCTTAGAATGTGAACATTTTCTAATTAGTACTAAACACGTAGTGATAGCTGATGGTAAATGTATTTACACTAACTTTATGGGTATTTGCTCATTGTTTAGCCATTTAGCCCATGTGTTTTGGTTCCCGCACAGGCAGCTGTTTACAGTAAAAAGGCAGTAGACGACAGGCAGACACAGTTAGAGACTAGCTGTTGAACACAGTGGAGCATTTAGCAGCAAAAAAAGGCTGATATCTCCCTCTGGAGTTGGTGAAGACTGAAAGAGGAGTTGAAGAGTGAATATCAGACTTCAATCCGGTGGACACAAACACCATTTCAAATGAATGATAATGTGGCTCCGGACGTCCTAGATGTGGAAATAAGTAACTCTTTGCTAACAAGTTCTGGTAGATCTTGACATATTTCACAACTTAAGTTTAGAGTTTGTACCTTTGGGGACATTGGAGCAAATGATAGGTCGACAAAGTTAGTAGTTTATATCCTCTGGGGATAATAAACATGTGTGTACCCTAAAGTCATAGCAATCTCATTGTTCGTGAGACATTTCAGTCTTTACCAAAATGGTGACCAACAGACTAAAAGTGAAGATTTGACAGTTGAAATTAATCCTGCACTCGTTCCCACAGCAGCAACAGGAAAGATATCCTATGGAGAGAAACATCTGAGGTGCTGAATTTTAAACTCTGAGCATATCTGTTGCCTCAACATGGCTTTCAACAAGGCGAGAGCCAAGCTTACAACGCTGGTGCTAACAGACATACATGTATTAATTTACCGAGAGAGCTAACAGTAATTTACCTGAGCAAGAACCAGAGGGTGAGGTCTTTTTTGCTGTTGCGTCTTTCATCGGAAAACAGACCTCAGCTCAACATTAACATTAACATTTTGCAAAAAAAAATAGCTTATTGTTTTCCACAATAAGCTATTTAGTGGTAACTAAATATTAGTTATTTTTTGCAAGGATATAACTTTACTTTCATAGTACTACAAAGTGATGAAAAAAAAATCCTACCATCATTGTTGTGGAAATTGTTAATAATTATTGTGAGGAATAATTGACATTGATATGGTGTATAGAGGTGATTTGTGGAACTTTGTTGTTCAGGAAGTTTGTATCAAACAAGTAGCCCTTCAGATTATTTTGTGTCTCAAAGTAGTTCTCGGTTTACTCAATAAACATCATGCTGTATTGAAGAATACTTCATACTAGAGAATAAGACCATACATTCATGTTTACAATGTTTACTGAGGGAATGAATCAAGAGAGAAGTGGAATATTTTTTCCCCTAGACTTCTATACATCCAGAGGTTGGTCAGGAGAGAAACTGCAGGTCTAAAGACACTTCAGCATTGGCTTCACTCCGCAGAACTGTAAATTGCCGCCTGGTTGGTACTGTTAACCACCGCCAGTACGGCTAGCACACACACGACATGAACTGAAAGGCGATGCACCGAGGTATGTCCACAAAGCTTAGAGAAGCTCGGATAACAACAGAGACAGAGTGCTTTCACTCTCTGCCTCAGGTAGACATCACTGCACTAAATCATTACATATATAATAGTTTGCTGCAACACTAATGCTCTAAATGTCATATAACCTTAATATGGATTTAAATATTATAGTAAATTATATAATAATTAAACTTTTACTCCTTTTAGAACCGATATTGTTTCATTACCTGCAGGAATGTAATGTTCCTGAAATGCAAGATTCTGCTTATCAATTTGAGCTAAACCTACTTCTGAAAGACTCCAGCAACCAGGATCATGTAATGGATGATTCTGCAGACGCATACAGTTAATTAAGATACACATTGGATTACATTTATAATTAGTTAAATTGTCTATTCATGCATCTTGTACTTTGTTGAGTACTTCTTCAAAAAATATTATCCAATTTGATCATAATTCACATTATGCCAGACAAGCAGATTCCCACCTCCTCTCACTCACTCAGACCGACAGCGGGAGCCACAATTCATAGAAATGTGTAAAATAAAAAGAGACGGGTAATATTTAACACATCTCAGTAGAAATTCAAACTGTGAGCTGTTTTTCCTCGATGCATTATTGAAGAGGCAGTGGCTACCTGGCGGGGCAGGACAAGATCTTCTCGCTCACGAGCTCAGTCCTAAAGCTTCACACATCACACGTTCTAATAGGAAATTCTAATGAGGTGCAGGTATTTAGAATACTTCAACCCAGAATGCAGTGCAATTACTCATTAGAGTGGGCATGGTAATGGGAAAGAAAAAAATAAATGATATTTTTTACACCGCTAACATTAAATCATGGGAATCGGCCCCCAGACAACTTTTTAAAAGCGCCCCCTCTTCTTCATGAATATCAATTATTCACAGCTATCTATGCATAGCTGAGATTGAATAATTCTTTTTCGGCAACATCTGATGTGCTTCGAAGGAGCTCAATTACACTTTTTTAAAGCATTTTCTTTTCCTGCAGTTTGTTATACACTTTCACTTTGGTGTTTCTCAGTAAAATCTCTCGAGCTTGCCTGTCTCTGTTGGAGCATTGTTTGAGCATCGAGTGACTTTTTTTATTTAACTTTTTTAATAATTACGACAGGTAGACTGAATGAAAATATTTGCAAAATAAAAGTATTTTCAGTACAACAACAATAGCTAAAAACAAAGAGGGAAGAAGAAAAGAGGCAGAAAATAAGATTGTGGTTTATTTTGAGACGTCGTATTGGGATTGTAAAGAGGAACTGCGAAAAAGGGAGACAGACTGTCTTGAATAAAATCAGATTGCTCTGAAAGCTTGATATGAATTGTTTTTTTTTCTAGATTTGCATGGTCATGGTTCATTAACAGATTGAACCAGTGGGGTATTGATACTTTAGGACTATCTTTTCAGTTGAGTAACATGTTTTTTTTGGTCACAGTTTGTGCAATCAGGATAAGAGCTTGGAGATGTTATGGAACTGTAAGTGAGGAGAGGGAGGTGGGGGAAGGGCTGCTGAGGATCAGACCGCTTTTTTAGTGGAGAATCAGCCTAGGGATGGTTAACAGGGGTCATGAAAAACAGATCAAATCAGGCGTAAAGACTTATTTTATAAATGTATGAATTTTTTTTAATGCCTGAAATGCTGTCACTCAGTCTTATGGCGGAGACGAGTGGCTATATAAAAATCTCAAAAAGTAATGGTCATAATGGGTTTCCCTGGCTTCATGCCTCTGTTTAGATTTAGAAGAAATGTGTCCTTTTGTGATGACATATTGTGAGGGAGTGTTATGACATCGGGCTCAACGCCAAATGTTGGGAGGCATTGAAAAAAAAGGCCACCCTCTCTTGTCAAACACCCATTCTGCATCAACTGTAAATAGTAACTATAAATATATAAGTGGTTCTTAAATGGGGGTACATGGCCTTCACTCACCCTTAGGGGTAAGTGAAGGCACTGCAGGGGGTACGTGAGATACAAAAATCCTTTAAAAATTCTTAGTTAATAAATATTCAATAAAATATAAGTGTAAGTTCATAAACTGCATTTAATATTCTATATTAAATCAAACACTGATGGCACAGCGTATCTTTTTCAACCAACAATGTTTGGCACTGGTTAGGTGGTAAACATCTTTCACAGGGGGTACATCACTGGAAAAAAGATTAAGAATATAAATAATATTACTTATATAGATAAAAATGTGTGAAGATGACTCTTTGTATTAATTTTTTTTTTATTTTTATAAATTCATAGTGCTGAATATTCTTTGCATATCTCCCCTTTTTAAAACCAGTAGGATCCAGGTGCTCAAGTGATGAGATAGCAGATTCCAGTTTTATTGCCCAGGCTTCGCTTATCCTTTTTACATCAGCGTTTATTCGTGATAAAGGGAGGCCGTTGGAACAGTGTATAGGGATTAATGTAACCAGGGCAGTATTCATATAATGGAGAATTTCAGTTATCGTTTTGAAAAACAAGGTGTCAGAAACATTGATCAAATTGTACTGGGCATCCATCCAATCCTAGGGACTTATTGTTGGCCTGAGTTCTTCATCTTTGGTGAGTGGTTTATCTAGATGACTTGAGTAATGTGGAGTTTTCCTCAGGAAGGCGTCGGCCTCTGTAGATGTGGTATCATGGTCAGCTTGTACGGTTTGGTGTCGTATTGTCGGAATGTTTCATTTATCACAGCGTTGCCTTGAGTGGCGTTTCTGAGGATGTCGTCTATTCATATCATGTTCGATTTTTCAGTTTTATTTAAAAATTCGAACGTTTTTGTCAAGAGTCTGAGAAGATTGTATTCTATTCATTTAATAAGACCTTTAGGTTCATGTTTGGTTTTAAGTAATTCGTTGCTGGTCGTGTCTGTGGGCGTTTGAGAGACTAAGGTATCCAGTCACGATTTCGCCTGTTGTCTTTTATTTTTATTTTTTGTATGCTATTATTTTACCTCTTAGAACTTTTCCTGTTTCCCTGTTTGCTAAAGTACTGTTAGTTTCTTGAAAAGGCTGGCTATTCTTGGTCAAAAGACTTTGTAAAAACCTGTTCCTTTAGGAGTTAGGGGGTATTAAATTGCCATCAAGTAGTGTTTGGTGAAATTCCTATTATTAATTCGATATTTAAAATTCTGTGAATGTTGGATCTATGTGAAAGAGAGTTGTTGATGAGAAAATAGTCAATGGGGGAGTCGTTTTTTTCCATCTCCAAATATGCGTTGTTTCTCATTCTGACTTAAATTCTTGAACTGTTGATGCGGAGCAGAGAGACTTATGGGAGGTTGAAATGAAGGAGCGAACCAAATATGGGTTTAATGAAGAGTTCAAAGAATTCTGAAGGGGAGTGCAAGAAAATGTGGAGTTAGTTACAAGTCGGGTTTTGGGCCATACGAGCTATTCTTTTTATTTGTTGCAATATAATGAAGTGCTTTTCTGAAATTGGTTACAGTTGAGTTTTGAAAGGATGGTGTGGATTTGCTCAGCAGGATGGAAGCGAGCCTTTTTAAAGAACATTTTAAGTTATATGGTAGGTCTGGCCGATCCATCTGGCTCGAGTTTCCAAGACTCCGCTGTGAGATGTGCATCTTGGAATTGGCAAATATCAGATTTTAGTTTGTGTGGATGCAGGGGAGCTGATCCCTCTTATAGTCCAATCATATTAAGTGTCGATGTCGTGATGTTACTAATGTGGATGATAGTAACAAGGTTGTGTCAGACAGCGTGGTTGCTGAGGCTCAGTGACGTGAAGGGAGAGAAAAAAGAGACGTGAAGAAGAAACACAACGAAAACGAGACAAACCGACAAGACAAGCGACAAGAAAGGTCTTCAAAAACATCTGACAACACTGAGCACAAAGGGAAAAAAAGATAGAACTGTCACAGTTTGGACAACTGGGCGTACAGTACGTTCGTTAGGTGTTCTATTTTAACACTGAAGTGCCTTCTCTTTGGCGATGTTGTTTTTACTGAAAATGAATAAATAGAAAAAGGAAAAGAGACCCCAAAAGTGAATCACACGAGTGGGGATTTCTTTTTTATGATTGCCTTTTTTAAGTATTTTCCATTGTTTATAGCCCCCAAATACATGTAAATACCCATCAGTCCCCCTTGTCACAAATCACAAATACACATTTAACATTCTCTCCGGCTCCCCTCTCCCGTCGTCGTCATCCTCCCATCAGCTGATAGTTGCAATTCACTTCAGTTAACCAGCCAAATTCTGCCACGATCTTCATCAGCTAAGCTTTTTTGGTTGAAAATGAGGGCGACATCTGATTGGATCCAGGTAGATTCATTTTGAAAAAAGACATTTGCGAATCGAGCCACGGCAGGGAAGTCTCAAAGAAGCTACTTGTAAATGTGGAGCCACACATGCAGTGCGATTCACAAATAAATACATACAAATGCAGAAATATATTTGTGTTTTTTTTTTACAATTATATAAATCATTGGAATGTATTTGTGAATCCTTCTGTGTGCATTTGTAAAGCAAATATATTTGTGAATTGTTCTGTGCGCATTTGTGAATCTTTATGCACATTTGTGAATCTTTCTCTGCACATTTTTCATTATTGAGACTGTCCTGGCTTCATAGTCTAGCTGCTGTAAGGATTTCCACTGCGGACCCCCCGCACCGCACTCACCTCCTCAACTTTCAATAAACACATTTTTTAAGTATTACTCAATCATTTGACATTTGCCAGATTGCAGCTGAGCTGGATGTGCGCTTGAAAAACTGCTCTCAAAGTGTTTTTTTTTTATCATTTCCATTCAATGTATGACTAACTGAGGCTGTTGTTCAGAGCACATATCGCACTGTGAGAAATATAATTCAGTTTACTCTTCGCTCTAATATACCCCCCCTTCAGTCACCAGCTCCATCAAAATTCCATCAAATATCCCGCTGACAGATGTTCTTGTCAATCTGAAGCCATAATCCATCACTACACAGTCTGGGGTGTTATTTTTCTCCAAGAGAGATTGCTTCCTTGTTTCTTTTTAAGAAATCTCAGCAGTGGCACTCAGATAGGGGGAAAAAAAACATAATTTGCATATGAGTTGTTGAGTTGTTAGTTTTCATATTCTCTCCAGTTTCCTTTCCACTGAAAAATAAAGGCAACCTTTTGCTTTTTTTCCTCTTTACGAAGGTTTCGGTTGGCCCCCGTTATCACACACGCACACACACACACACACACACACACACACACACACACACACACACACACACACACACACACGCAGTTAGAATTTGATGGCATTTTATACACTTTTTTAAATACACCGATGGAATTCACAGACTTTATTAAATCCGATATTGAATCTAGATTTGAGATATTAATTCAATATTGTTGGAAGAAAAACATTCACTCTTAATCAGTTACTGTTTCACTGTTATATTCAGACTTCTCATCTTACGGTCTCTGTTTCATTTTACACACAAACTCAGCATGTCTCCTGATAGCCATGAGACTGGGGAATCTGTGTGTCGCTGTCTGAAAGAAGGTGTAGTTCCCTTGTTATCATACCACGCCGAGGCCAATCTACAGACGTCATGGTGGGATGAAGCCGTGAAGACGTCATGGTGGCCTTGGTGTATTGATAACCTTAAGCTATTTAAGAAGCTTGTGCTTCACTCATTCTTTGAGCAGTCTTAGATATGCAATTTGTCTATCACGGTGTACTTCTGACTCTGCTCCTTCCTTGCAACGAATAAATGTTCCTGTTTTAATGATTTTTCTCCGAGGTGTCGAGTGAATTTTTCTAACAAATATATATGTGACAACTGTAGCCTTCTTACGTACATGCCTTGCTACTTAATCAAACTACAGGAGGATCTGCGAGATAATACAAATTAAAAAAAACATTGGAACCCATGAAAGAACATTTTTGTATTCTTGTCTTACGCTCCTAACTTCAGATAACCGAGGCAATGAACATATGACCATTCAAACGGAACATAAGGGCACTGTGCAGGAATGAGGCTTTTGGTGAATGGGTGTTTGGTAAGATGAAGAAATTAATCAAAGTACAAAACACAAACAGGTTTGTCAATACATTTATTAAAAACAGTGGGAGAGGTGCTTGCTGTTTTGTTATTGTTTTGATTCATATACTATGGAGATTATTTATTCGTATATGTGATCAGAACTATTGTTAAGGTCTATAAGTCCGCTCAGCTTTTGCTTCCCAGCCCGTTTGGGCTCTACACCATCCCTGTCTGTTTGTTTCCTACAGCGATACAGAGAAACTCAGTGAGTGAGTGTATGTGTGTGTGTGTGTGTGTGTGTGTGTGTGCGTGTGTCAGGGAAACATTGAAAGAGGCAGAGAAAGGCACATTAATTGTATTTTCTAATTAAAGCGTTGTGTTGTTGACTTTGGGGGAGTCTCTGCTTTCACGGGTGATTACATGCCTAAATGCCTCTGCCTGATTTATAAATTCTTTTGTAGAACAGAGATGTAGATTTGACTTTCTTTCATTTCCTTTACAGTTTGTAATCAAATACCAGCACTACTGTCAACGCCTAATGAGCTTACAAACATATATTACTGCTCCTCCCAACGGTGGGGAGTACACACACTTCACATGGTCTCCTCACTGACACAGAGAATACTTATTTTCTGTACAACCGACTGAGGGGGGCTCAGGAACAGCAGTGAAAAGGGCATGTTAGCTAGAAAAACGCAATTAGAACCTTTTTAATTGTTTCAATGGGTGTTTCATCACGAAAAAGTGTGGCGGCTTTGAGGTAGTTAACCATAATCTACACCAAAGAGAGATCTGTTAGTTTCAAGAACAAGATGTAGCAACATGGTGAAGCAGTGAAGAGTAGGACATGCTAAATATTCTTGTGCCATCCAACGACATTCTTGCAATCCGTAATGGCAGCTCATCAAGAGTTTAAAAATAAAAATTAAACGTAGCAGGTGTCCTGTATATATTTGCAAGCCAATGTCTTAAAGAGAAAGGCACTAAAACAGAGTGTTTAGACAGAGGGGTAATTACGTAAACATGTTCTAGTAGAAATTCAAAAATAAAGGTACAAACCTACAAAAGCGTAATATGTATCTTTAAATAAAAAACAAAACAAGTAGCAGGGCCCTCGGACCCTCCATCAAAGCCAAGAGTGAGTTATTTGTTATTTGTTGACCTGCTCAAAGGCCAGTTTTCTTTTCCGTAAACCTGTTGACAGACAAACCAACTCCACCAAAAACATAACCTCCTTGGCCGAAGTCATAAGATTAGATTAAGATTCAGATTTATTGTCATTGCACATAGCACAAGTACTGTGACAACGAAATGCAGTTTGCATTTGTCCAGAGTGCAAAAGAAGCAGTTAAGGTGCAGTGCAGTGTGATGATAATATGATAGACAGTATAGACAGTATAATATGCAGTAATATGATAGGCAGTATAGACAGTATTACCAAACCAATAAACACACCAATATCCAACTAAGAAGTCTGCCGATGACGTTGGCTCAGCCTCTGGAGCTGCTTCAGCTTCCTGCTGTAATCCTGGTAAATGGAGACACAGTGGCAGTTAAAGCAAGATCTGTTCACTTCTCAGTGGCTTGCATTGACCCCTGTGTTTTTTTTTCTTCGAGCCTGCTCTGTCATTTTCTCTGTGTATATTTGTTTTAGTTTAACCAGGATGCGCTTCGTGAGCTCCCAGTGCTCCCTGAGTCAACATTGGTGATTGTTGAGGGGTTTAAACAACCCTCCAAGCAATTTGTTGCCTGGGATGAATTAATCTAATGAATTGGCTCGAGTCAATTAGATCGAAGGCTGGAATTCTTTCTTATTTGGCGCGGCGTGCTAAGTGCACACCTTGTCGGCCGACACCATTAAATCCCCATCGTTGTGGGAGAGGCAGGGAATAAATAAAACTTCAGGACGCCACTTCACTTCCGCATATCTGTTTGAGATGGCGCTGTGGCGCTCGTGTGCATGCGTGTGAGGAGTCCGGCGTGCTGGTTATTGTGATAGATGGTAATATGTGGGGGGGCGGGGATGATGTCGCTTTGTGGCGATATTGCTGCAGTCAGTTTTGGTCATTAGTGCACAATAATGTACACTGGCACAAATCATAGCACAATATGTGAACATTCTCTCTGCGAAGGTTGATTTTGATTTGATTTTTTTTTTTTTGATTTTTTCCCTATATTTCATTTTTATATTACTTATGGTGTTTAATACATCCAAATACAGCAGTTTAGGGCATTTTTTCTCTCTCCATAAAACAAGCTATGATTTACAGTTTTATATAACAATCCCTCAGTCTTCTTTCCCCTTCCTTTGTCTGTTATGATGTATGTGGCGGACAAACTTCTTTCCCAGAGATCCCTCTGTCTGACTCTCATTTACATTCACTGTCATGTAAAGCTCAGTTTAAACTCACCGTAGTAAAAGGGGCATGAGGCGCGCTCACAAGAAAATGACGTAATCACGGCCAGCGTTCGGTCGTGACTTACAAATAGTTTACTGATAAAAAGCACTATTTAATTACATTCCCTCCTCGTCATTGAGGAGGATGGGCTGTGATTATTTGATGCCTACAGTCTCAGGGCACATCTCTGGGCTACACTCGTGGTCTTCACAGTTCATTTAGTTTGTACGCAGTCTGGCGTTTCAGAGAATAGTGCAGCGCGTTTAGGCATAAACGCTTCCGTTCGTGCTCGGAGCGGAGGCCCCGCACCACAGAGCAAAGCGGGAGTAGAATCAAAGCTTAAGCTTCTTAGACAGGGATCACACAGATGGAGGAAGTGGGACACTTAACATACAGCTAAGCTGCTGAATGGGCTGAGAGCAGGACGTTAGTGGGCCAACACAAACCATTTCAGAAAAAGGTTAGTCTAACCAAGACGAAGAAATTTCAGGTTTCCAGGTTTCATGCAAATCTACGTTCCTCACTTATGAATGGGTTAAGTGTCCCATGTGAGTTATTTGTGTGTGTGTGTGTGTGTGTGTGTGTGTGTGTGTGTGTGTGTGTGTGTGTGTGTGTGTGTGTGACATACGGAGGGGGTTAGACGGGAGATCAGAGCGGAGGAGGATCTGTGAAATGTTACTTGTTACAGCAGTGAACTGGAAAGATCCTAGCACTGCAGGCTGTGAGGAGCAACAGACAGTGAGAGCCAGCCAGGTTCTCCTGCAGCAACACATCCGGTAGTGAGCTGGTGACATTAGGACAACGGATCTGGAGACCCAGGGGGCCGCATATCCTTCCCCATTTTGAAACAAAGGGTCAGTGTTGATTTATTTGTCAGTGGCCTTTTGCGCTGCTAACGGTGGGTGAAAGATAAAGACTCTTTAATGTCTGATGTTTTATGGTGTATTCTAATGAGCCTGCATGTGACTTGGGAAGGAAGGCCAAATCTGAATCACACGTTCTCTGACATTGGTGGCCCACAAACCGGGTTTATCTCATTTTACTTTCTGAGTTGTTCGGCACTCCAGCACTGAAAAAGTAAGTTCATGAAATTCAATTCAATTAAGTTTATTTTGTATTGCTCAAAATCACTAATTGCAAATTTGCCTTCCGAGGGCTTTTACAATCTGTACACATACAACATCCCTGTCACAGGACCTCACATCAGATCAGAAAAAACCCTATTCACAGGGATATGAACCATTTCAAAAATAAGGTATTAATCCTTCAAATGGCTTCAATTGTCTGAAGTCATTCACACAGACCGGGCATGTGCCAGATGAATGTATTCAGTGAGAGGTGCTAAGATGTCCAAGAAATACACACTTGTTTCTGATGTGTGTGTGTGTTCCTTTGTGCGACGGGATCAGTGTCAGTATCAGTGTGAAATTGCCGGCAGCCCGCCTCCCCAGGGCGCGTCTGTTGAAAGCGGCTGTGGTGACAGCAGCTGCTGGTGTGGCAGTGCATCCCGGCAGTCTGATGCTGTTGTGGTGAGGCTGCTTTCCCTGTGATGAACGGCTGATGACACAGGCTGAGAGGCTTGGAGGGAGTGGAGCGATGCTACAAGAGAGTAGTGCCTTACGAGGGTTGTATGATGAATAGGCCGGGCAACAAAGATCAAAAGAAGAAGGGTATTTACATATCTGTTTGTGTGTGTGTGTGTGTGTGTGTGTGTGGTGAAGTGTTTGGCGCAGATGGAGGCAAAGAGTGACTCAGGACTTAAGCTTATCAGAGGAGCAGAAGCAGGCAGTTGTTGCTCATCGTGAATGTTTCTACCCTCGAAGTATCAACCTGAGCTCCATTATGCTTATGTACATTATGATATACATTACTAATGTAAATTATGATATTACGATATTGGACAAAAATGATTTGAAGGGTGGATTTCTTTCCCTTCTTGCACACAACAGGGTCATCTAAAATTCTCCAGAGAGCATTGGAGGATCTTCCAGTCATTAGCAGAGAGACAGGAAACAGTTTTGATTTTGTGGTATGCACCTTCACCATTAAGCTTCCAGGTTTAATCTTTAGCAAATACAGATTTTGACCTGCTGAAAATAAATATGAAGAAATATGAAGTTTACAAGGACATGGACAATAATTTATTTATTTTCCCATATGTATATTCTCACAAGCTTTACAGCATTGCAGCACTTTAAATAAAGTTAATAAACGTTGTGGTTGCGGAGATAATTAAGTTTATGTTTTTTAAAAAAGAGAATTGTTTAAAAAACAATCAGGCACTGGGAGGTCAGGGCACAAAAAGTTTTAAAGTGCTCTGCCACAGTGGATCACACTGCGGAGTCAGGAGCTTTGCACATGCGCAGTTAATTTTCTGCTGTTGTAAACAATGTAACTATAGGTCGTAAGGTGAACCCTGTTATTGTTTCATCATGCTCCACAGTCGTGCATCTACGCAATCTTTAACTCATAAAAAGAAAAAAGTTTGTCGCTAAAATTTCAGTCAGTTATTGATGCAGCGATGTTTTACGCCGAATTAGTTTTTTCATTGCTTAACAGGATATTCGTCACGAGGGGAGGTGGTAAGTCTCAGTGTTGCCAGATTGGAAATGGATAGGTATCGTACCAAAGGCTCAAAATGGTCGTATTTGGAGGATAATTATTGTGTATCTGGCAACACTGAGATTGGTCGACTAATGACAGTTCTCTCTACAGCCAGAGCTCGCGCAAGAAGTTGAACGTAAGGGAGATACCGTTTCCACAACTTGTAAGGGCGTAAGAACTAGTTTGTGAAAGACCCAGAGAAACACAAATAACCAACGAGGCAAAACGAGCCCTGCTGGACGCATTTTTTAGGTCTCGAAAAGAGGACATGTGGGGAAAAAGAGGACATCTGGTCACCCTAGTTTAAGGCACTACTTTTCAGAAGCAGAGGTTGCCCAATTGGTAGGTATTACTAGAAAGGTTGTCAGCTGTACATTAAAAAAAAGTCTTGCGGTAGAATGTAAAAGAAAAACTTTACATGCTGCTTAAAAATACTTTTAGTACACTGGAGGGTTGAATAACAATAAATATGTATCCAGAGATGAGCTTTTATCTTTTTTAAAAACCCAATATAACCGAATTACCCAATAAAATAACTTTAGTTCAGTCCATAAGAAATGTACGTCTCCTCTCTGCTATTGTTTTGTATGAAACATGGGTCATTGATAAAAGCATCTAATTTTGCTGCGTTACAAAAGCCAGAAAGAGTGGTAATAATGTAAAGCTTTATATATTTTTTTTTTAAAATACAGGACTGAAAACAAATAACTTGAATATAGCCTGCACTATAAGTGCAAAACGTCAATGTACTAATGTGAGAGAAGATGATTCTCTTCTGCCCAACTCCCTTAGGGCGGGTGTGTCTTCTTCCTAAAGTGAGTAATAATGATGGTGATTACCATAAAGGGGTCTAAATCCAACTCTGACTGATATGGCAATACCAACACGGGAAGGCTGGCTGCCATGTTAGTCATTCACCAGAATGATAAAGTTTACAAATATGAATGTTTTTCTATATTATTTTCTTTCTATCACATTCAGCCTCAGCCACAGATTGCCTGCAGGCGAGTTTATATTTCGATAAGGCTGCTGGGAAACTCAATTGTGTGTGTGTGTTTGTGTACTTGTGCGTGTGTGTGTCTACATAATAGAAGCAGAGAGAAGTTATTATCACTGCTGTATGGATTGCGATCAATATTCAGTATGGAGAGTTCAAGGGTCAAGTTACAGGATACCCAACTTTGATGTGGACCTTTGGAGCTCAAGCCAGCAACTGGGTTTGCCAGAACAATCAATGCAGCTCAGGCATTTTCTTAATGTCACATATAGTACAGAAAACTGGTTAAATAACCTTTGTTGTATCAATTTCTTAATGCTTTCTTTTCATTTTCTAATTTTCTGTTTTTTCAACCCCTAATTTCTATCAAACATCTATCACAGGCGGTTTGGATATCGTTTCTGTGGTTTTCAAGACCCACTTCAAGTTATGCCCCCTTCTTAAAAGGTATTTGCCTTACTGAGGGCTTGCTGGCCTTCATCTGTTTCTTATTGTCTTGTATAACCAGTGGTTGAATACATAGTTTTTGCTAATGACAGTTTATAGCAACATAAATCGTTTAACTGTAATTACATGCAGAGGTTCATCAAATCATAATTTTTCAAATATATTCTTAAACTAGGTAATTTAATAATTTTTTGTTATGTTCAAAAGGCAAGCGCCTTACTGGACTAGGACCACATTGTAATGAACTCTATTCACTGGAAAGAGTCAAACAAGGGAGAATGGAATTATATCAGGACTAATTGATGGAAAACACAAGACTACATAGAAGGATCTGGCTGGAAAGACTTTGTGGAAAGTTTGTCATGTAATTATTTCACAGTAGCAGGATTAAGTGAGCTTTTTATCTTACTGCTCCACACTCCAGCTTTGTAGGTGGCAGTAAGGCACATACACGATGATGAAGACGTCTTCAAAACTCAATAGAGAAACATAGTGAAACCAGCACGGTAGCTCGCTAGCTAGCTAGTTAATGAGTAGGAATTTAACAGCTTAATGTGTCATCCATAGTTTTGCCACAGCGTAGGGAAATCCCATTGCTATTGAAACTTTGTTCGACAACTTCATGGTGGAATCTACTAGCTCGCTACCTAACAATCCAGCTGCAGCTTCAAATCACGCTCCCTTCACGCTATGTCCCTCTCTTCCATTCCAGAGACGGACCCCAATCAATTTTTAGCTGAAAACAAAACACTTACAACGTGCACGGACATGGGTAGATCTAATTTAGTACTATTTACAGTCACTTGCATCTCTTTGTATGTAGCCTCTCGCATTGTCTCTGTGTTCAGTCTGAACACCACTGAGGGAAATTATATGGACCTGGATTAAAGAAAACACTGACATGTTTCCTCCGGAACATATTTGGCAAATCCAATTACATGTATTATAGAGTTGTTTTTTTTTCATTTTCTCCATTGTCCCCATTGGATTTGAAATAGTCTGCAGAGCCACAGATTTCTGCTGCTGCTTAAACAAATTAAAGTAATATTTCTTCTGGACTTTGCTTGTAGTAAAAAAAAAGAAACTAAAGAAAAAAACAATTGGAAACTGCAGTGTAAAACAAATAATATAGAAGCCTGGTTTCTTAGTGTATTTTTCTGGATCACTGTTTCTGGAGCACTCCAGAAGACCTTCTTTGACTTTGTGGTGGCATCAGCCATCTTTTCTGGAGTGGTCTTCTGGAGCAACAGTGTGCTGGGGTGTACTTTGGATACTGTGGAGGTAGTGGGGGACAGGAGGATGATGACTAAACTCTCATCCATGATGAACCACGCCTCCCACCCCATGCAGGACACTCTGGCCGCTCTGCACAGCTCCTTTAGCCACCGGCGTCTGAGGAAGCGGTACTGCAAGTCCTTTCTCCCCGCTGCTGTCATGCTGCACAACAACCTGAGCCCCCAGTAGGCCACAAACCACTTGAAGACACTGAACACTTGTGAGTAGAGTTGGGTACCGAGAACCGGTGCCAATATGGCACTGGTTCCAAGACGTCCGGTACCTACACGACCGAAACATAACGCAGATTTTGATGCTTTCTTTCGGTGCTTGGGACATAACTTTTTTTTTTACTTCTCTGATGAGTGGCAGCAGGTAACACAATAGCTTTTCTCGTTTGTGTTGCAAGTGACGCAATAGCTTATCGTTTGTATCGCTCCTATCAATCTAACTTTAAAAATGCTGAAAGGTAAGCAGTCTAAAGTGTGGCTGTATTTCACCCCAAAAAATATATTCACAACGCAACATGCAGCAAATGCAAAAACCAAATATTGCATGTAGAGGGGGCAACATCCAATTTGATGAAGCATCTGGCAACGCACAATAATGACAACAGCAGCCTTACCTCAGGTCAGTAATGTAACGTTGATTGCAAATCTTGCGTTTATAAAAGTAGGCGTAACAACAATGCATGATACTTAGTCTAGCTTGCTAGCGGGAGGCTAGCTAGCTAGCTTAAACACGGTTCCTGTTAGAGCTGTATAGTCGCAGAATGCCCTTTGATAACAGCAACCTTAACTCAGTTTAGTAATGTAACGTTGATTGCAAATCTTCGTAAAAGTAGGTGTAATAACAACGAATGATACTTATAACCGTGTTTAAGTTAGCCAAGCTAGCTAGCCTCCCACCAGCTGGCTAGCTGACTGCATGTCGTTATCATAGAAAGTCAGTATAATGTTAATGAAACTATCGATATGATGCTTTTGTTGCCTGTAAAATCAACAGTGACGCCATTTACCTTGGCAAAGAAGGCTCATTTAAGCAACGACAAGTTGAACAAACTCCACAGGTCTGTGACAAGATTTGTGGTCAAGGGAAAGCATTCATTTTCCACTTTGCAATCCCCATGGTTCAGGTAAAAAAAAAAAGTGATGTGAAAACAATATTTGTATAACATCTGTTCCACAAAAAGACTAAGAAAATATCCTCAAATGTATTTTATACAGACAGATGACCACTGCCCTTAATCCTCGCTACAGACCCCCACCCAGGGATGATTTCTCTAACGCACTAATTCCTGCATGGTACTCTGTGGAGAAACATAATCTTATTCAGGAGTTAGCAACAGTTAATAAGGTTGCTATTACCTGTGATCAGTGGACCAGTATGACACATGACCACTATTAACAGTTACTGTACACTATACTAGTCATGGGTTAGGGTTAGCAGAAGGTGCTAAACACCAAAGCTATGTATGAATCACAGACAGGCCTGGTTGTGGCAGACTAGATAACTAGCATTCTGGTGGAATTCTCTCTGAGCACGAAAGTTGGAGCTGCCACAGTAGAAAACACCAGCAATATGGATGTCGCACTAAAGACATTAAAGTATTTAAAGATGGAGTGCTTCGCTTAAACCCTAAATCTGGCAGCCAAGAAGGTTTACAGCATCAGTGCTGTTACAAACTGGTGTGCCAAACTTCGAGCTGTTGTGGTCTGGCTAAAGAGGTCCACCAAGGCCAAAACCGTCCTGCATGAGAAGCAGCGAGTTCTGGGTAAGTTAAGTTGGTAGCCTTGTTATGAATCGAAAAAATATGTTTGTTAAGGGCAGACTTGTGTAAGCTTCTGTTGCTGATGCTTGGGACAGGTTGGCAAAAGCAGCAGTTGGCAGAGCAACAGAACAGGTATTTTATGTTAATTCTTGTTTCCCATGTGTGCCATGTTACAATTTCTATGATGAAAGATTGCTATTTATTTGTACAAAATTGTCTCTGCAGTTTCCAATTGAGGGCCTTCAGAATCAGGAGGACAATGATGAAGAGGGTTTGGTTGACCATGAGGACAAAGCTGAGAAACATGCAAGACCATAATCATGAAACATTTCAAATTATTGCATTTCTTTTCAAGCATGTTTGTCTAAACACTACTTTTATGTATTTTTTTGTGGCAAGCATGCTAAGAAGTCAGCCCTCGAGAAGCTGTTTGAAGATGAGGACAGAGAGCGTCTGGAAACAACCACAATGTGCAGTGCACTCTCCATCGGTGAACAAGTGAAGAAGGAAATGGAGAGCTACACCAGTCTCCCTTCAATTGCATCAAGCCAAGACCCTGCAGACCCTGCTGAAGCGGGACAGCTTCCCCATTGTGTTTGCCTTCTCAGAAAAAATTCCCCCCACCACGATTTGTTAATTTTACTGAACGAGATTCAAAGAACCGAATCGGTAAAATGATCATCATTAGTGCTGCTATAAAGACATTCACAAAGCAGGGTCTGCAGGATCATGTCTTCCTCCATTTTGAACACAAGCAAGACATGCTGCTTTTGATTCCACTGATTTACTGACTAGAAAGTGTTGGGTTGGGTTGAATCACCTTGAAGCGTTCAGCATGGCCCAATCCAATCTTTTAACTCCCGTTCATGTTGCGCCAATGAGCTTTATCGTCAGTGATAACATGCTTGGCTCTCGGTGATTCTTTGTTAAGATTTTAGAATCTCTCCGTCTTGCTCCCTCCTCCACTTTATGATCTAAAATTGATGCTAAAGCCCCAGTGGCCTCTCCGGTAGATGCCAAGAGACTTTGAAGCGGGAGAAGTTTGACAAAACGGCCTGAGGCAAGTATTTCATGGTACTATGGGGAGGCAGCTTCTCCCTGAGTTACACCAACACGGAGGAGGTAACACAGCTTTCACACGGGAAGGGCATTGGTGAAAGTTTCTGGAGGACATAAATGCTGGATAGCTTTTAACAATTCAAGGTTTGTATGTGTTTTCCCTTTTTTTTTTGTTCCTTTTTTAAACCCATATTCTGAATCATTAGTCCCACATCCAACAATAAGGCACAGTACAATAATCATAAAGCACACCGTTTTGAACTGAAATTGTGTCTCCTTCAGGATATAAATGTCATTTCTTAAGAAAAGCGGCATAAAGCACAGCAAAACAATGCCGTGCATGGACCCCAACATGGCCGCCAAAGCTTGTTGTGGTCACATGGGTGAATATGCTCTATGGGAATCCAGTCTTACGAGGATAGATCTCTTATGATGATGTTTGTAATTCTGTAAAGGGCATGGCAGCAATGTAGTGCTGTAGACTTGGCTTGTTGTGATCCAAAAGTCATACAATAACACAAAACACACTAAAATGGTTCACCCAGTAGGTGTGCTGGTTGTCTGTTGTTGTTGTGCAAACGTGCGAGTCACCGCAACAACAAGATATCCATGAACATGCAGCCATAAGTGAACTTTTGTGATTTCGGCAACTTCGTTTTGTCAGCCCCCTCTGAAAAGAAATGTTGTCCCCTCCCGCCATAGGGTTGAACAAAAGAAAATAGTCCAACATCTGGGATCTTTGCTGACTCTCGGAACATAAAAAAACAAACAAATTGAACACTAGAAGTTATAATCCTAAAGGTTTTTTTTAAATAAAATCTAGTCCATTTAATTATTCATACTTTATTTGATAAAATTAATTTACTTACTGGATTGCATCACGTATCGATTCATAATATGGTTGAACAGCATGTTGAGAAAAATAGCACAATTTTCATTTGAAGTATGAGAACTTAGGCCTGGCATGGACCCGTGTCAAAATAAAGGTTTAATCAATGCAATTCAAATGATTTCACACGTAATAGAAATTGAACGCAGTAAACATTGAACCATGAACAGCTCACGCTACGGGCAAGTTATTGCACACAATTAGACTCATGCTAAGCTCTGTGGATAACTGGCATGACGGGAGGAGCAAAACACGTGAGGAAATCTATGTGCAGCTGACTCTCTGCGGAGTAGTTAGAGGTTAACTCCTCCAGATTCATGTGTTCAGGCGTTGATTCAGTGCTTTGTAGTTGTGAGAATATATGTAATAAAAGAGGGATACTGGGACTGTATGTACACAAGGACTAGGTGTTATACTGCGCTTCTGAGTGTGTGTGTGTGTGGTCTTGGAGTCTCGATGAAATTGTGATGATTTTTTTAACCTAGACTTAGATTATACCTTGGGTCATATCATGCACCTATTAATACATACATTTTTATTTTAAGATTCAATCGTCACTTCTTGTGAAAAAAAAATATACAAACGCAGTCTCATGGGAAAGAGTGTAAATTGCACAACATTTCCATGTGTCAAGATTAAGCATTCCAGGCTGCTTTTCGCATTTCATTAAACACCATGTTGTTATTTGTGAAAATGTATTTTAGCCTTAGAAGAAAACTTAGATTTAGGTAAAGCAGGTTTTTATTTCAGGCTAAATTGCACACAAATTGTTGTTCAAGCTTTTAGCACTACTTGCTGCAAGCCACCGCCATGTTGAGAGCCACATGGAGGCAATAGATATGCAGTCTGCTGAGCAACGTGTGTTTCTCTGGGACTGTATCAGGCATGAAAACGGGTCAGGGGTGAAAAGGGTGAGAAAACATTTAACAACAAACATTTGATGCTAAATATGAAACAGAGTGCAATAAGGAGGGAGCATGGATATTTAATTGGGAGTATTGAATATTTACAGTTGATTCTGCAGGGAATAAAAAGCAAAAAATAAAAGAATAAAAATAAGGATAAGTAAGCACGGGATGCATGAACGTGTGAAAGTGACACATGTAAAAGAGCATTACGATTCTATATGGAAACACGATAAATACGCCACCGAGCGCCGTGATCAGTAAGCAGACTGTAAACAGAGGACGCTCATATATGACGTTATGCATTTTCAGTCGCGTACGGTGACGTTTGAGGACCTAAAACTCTGTTTGACCGAGTTGGTTGAAACACGAAAACAGAGTTTTCATAGATCTCTGCTTTGGCCAGAGTTTTTAGAAATGATCGTTTTTCGTAATAAAATCTCCGTTTTCGTGACAATGAAAGGCCAAACCGCATGAATATATATGCGTTTTCCCCTCATGTAAACGGGGCCTCAGTCTCCTCACCTAAAAATCTAACTCCTGATTAACGGACGAATCTACACGATTCACGTAGGTCACCTATTTTGGTTTCAAAACGGCGAATTTTGCCGAAAGGTGAGCGATTTTCATGCCTGCTATATGGATTTTGAACAATCACCAAAACAGACTTTTAACCCTTCGGGGTCTTGCGAAGCGGGTCCTCGCTGAACGATGTTTATGTTTAGTAAATATTCATAACTCCGCAAAGAAACGGCACAGAAATAGGATTTAGCTATTGTTGCATGCGCCAGACTTGTGAGTGCCTACGTGATTCTCACTGGTGCTCTCAGCCTGTGGAGTTTGTGTTGAGCTCCGCCTTTCACCGTGATTTGTCAATTCAGGTGTCCATTGACAAACTAACCAATGAACACTCATGTAGTGCATACATAGAGTACATTTGTTGTTATTGTTCTGAAAACTTCTGAAAACTGTTCTTGCGAAACTGAAACTAAAACATGCAAGTCTTGTTTTTCTTTTGTTACTTGCCTGCGTCTCAGTTGTGATATTGAGTTTGTCTGCAGTATAAAGCGGTCCAATTTTATCTTAGTCACAATTTTTGATGTAACAGATGGGTATATATATCTCATATGCAAGTGCCTTTAAAAGATGAATTTAAGAAAGTATGTCAAATCAAGAAAAAGGCCTAAAACCCTGTAGGGTTAACTGATGACCTGCGAATGTTTCTCTTTATTCCACCTGGGTATGAAAATAAAAAGTCATATTATCAATTTCCTTTTTCTTTCAAAGAAAAACAAAGTTCCCAATGTCCAAATGAATAATTGCTACCCGCAGATTGCTAAGGCTGCATCTGTTATATTCCATCTGTGGAGGTGGGTAATTTTGAAATAATTGCTTGTTTGTACATTTAGTCCGTCTCGAAGCCCTCGAGGCAATGACCCGCTGCGATCATGTCTTCGGCAAATTGTTTTTATTCGTCATAAGGTTTAGCAGCGCCAAAAAAACAACAACTACAACTCACTCTGCAGGCTCGGGTGGTGAAACCACATTGAAAAGGAGCAGGATATTGTTCTATTAATTTCGCATTGTAGAGCTTGTTGCTCGTAATTACATTATTTTGCCTGCGGCTTCTTCTTAAGGTTCCTTTCAGCTCATACAGTATGTGTATATTATTAGTTGTGTTTGTCTTTCTCTCGACGGAGCTATTTGAACCCTGCACTGAGAAGACGAGGAGCCTGTTGGTTAATAACCCCGGTGATGGCGAAACAACTGCTGTGCGACGAGAGTGCTCCTCAATTTGCCATCACAGGCTCAGTCAAACAATCAGCCTGGCTCGGAACAAAAGAAGCAAACTGTTCAGCAGTGGCCTCATGCGTGCTCTTGGACGAGCAAGTAGTCGGTGTGATGACAAAAGTTTAAAAAGGAACTTTCTGATTTAAAAGTCCATGTAGATTTTAGTATTCAGTGTACACAGGGACTTGCACATGCACTTAAATATCATCCCTTGATCCGCAGACATGTTACGAAAAGCACCTTGTTGGTCAGTCTCCCCAAGTCACGAGCATGGCTGCCATTATAATGGTTCACTGAGCAGTGATCAAAGCAGCACACTGAGCGTGCTGAAAAAAGAAAGGTGATCAGCCTCTAACTAATTCATCACACCATTACACTGAGAGAAATTAATTCATTAAACATCGCTTTATAGAAAATGCAAATGCACGCTCCACTCATGGGCTTTCTCCGGTCCATAGACAGTGGACTGGTGTGTGAAGAACCCCGCCGCCGCACACGAGATCATTAATTTTGCATCGTGTTACATTGCTTCACATGGTGACATTTTGACTGCAGTGCAATCTTCAGTGAATATTAATTACACTGATGATGGAACTAAAATAAATACCTTTCTGAGACATATTTCCTGTTTTATCCTTTTCACAACATATGACTGTTCCTCTCAGTTTTAGACACCAACAAGTAACTTGAAGAGGAACTAAACTAGTGCCTCTAGAAAAGATTGAAGTATCACAGGGCTGAGACATGGCTGGTCCCGTCTATGTCTCCTTAAGTTCCAAAACCAGTGTAGCATTACAATCACAGAGCGCTCTCTTGAAATGAAGCCATCAGAGATTGAAACCATCTGGTGAGTCAGTGTTGAGTGTGTGGATGAAGCGTTGGGTAGTTCAATTTCACTCATTTAGCGACTGGCTGTTCCGCCAGCAAGAGTGCCAATTTCACCACGCTACATTTACAGACATTAACAGAAACTGCTGGGCCTGGTCTGTGTTACTTTAACATGGAACACAATAGTTGTTCTTGTCCCAAATCTCAAGTTGTAGTCGAGTCACAAGAGTGTGTGCGACTTACATGGTACCTGGATTTATTCCCTAAATAAACATTGTAAACATGAGTCTATGTCTCAATCTCTAGTTTCAAGTCTTCTTCAATACAGCATGATTTTAATTTAATAAATTATGGTCATTTAGAGTCAAACAGACTATAAAGCAAAATATGATTTAAGGCGTGTCTACCTTGTGATTGACAGGTCGCTACCACAGTCTTATCCGGTCTAGGAGCTGTCAACTAACTAACATTTTTATCATCTAAAAATTGTTTTGTTTCATTGTTCTTAGCTCTATCCTCCTTTTGTGTTACTTCTGGTTGCAAATACACAAGATGGTGACAGCCAAAAACTAAAATTGGTTAAAATGCCAAACTCAGGGCTTCGGAATAACAGTCCATAAACCAATCGGTGACGTCATTGGTTAACCAAAATCCACTTGTTTTGTATAGTCAGTCGTTTTATTTTATCATCCCCAAAATATGCTTGATATTTGATGAATCACATGTTCTCCTAGAGCTCAATTCTTTAAAGTTTTGTTTTCCTGGCTATCCACTGGGTTAATATGTATCTTTCTCACACCATTTGTTGCTTGATGGATGAGGCCGCCTTTGGGTCAGGATGCAAAAAAGAGTTGACATGCAGTTCGTTGGAGGTTAGAGCCGAGGGGAGGGGATGAGGAGATGTCAGTTCTGCACGACTGGCTGCTGTGGCAGCTCACTCTCCTTTGGGTGCAGGCACCTCTTCACCCCCACCTGCGCCCAGCATCCTCTGCCTCGCCACAGCCGTCTCAACTCTGCAGTGCACCGCCGGACATCGTTCTCTGCTGCACACTAACTCCACCGACCCTGTCACACCGAAGGCTCTGTTTACATGAAACAAACGGTTTCACTAATCTGGTTGAAATGAGTGATTGACACCGACTTCAACTGATCCAGAGCTCTTCAGCACAGATTATCACTCAGTCCAATGAACGTACCACACCCCTGCTGATTCAACTACCGGTGTTACAACGGATTAACTTGACATATTACAAAGCACTTCAACATCTCTCCCTTGCCTTTATCATGGACCTCCTTCAGACTCACGCCGCCACACCGCTCCTAGCGGTCTTCCTCGGCAGGTCTACTGGCACCTCCAGTCATCAACCTCAGCACAGTGGTTGGCATTTTACCTCCACTGCACCCAAACTTTGGAACTCACACTCTTCTCCTCTCCCGTCCCCCCGGACGCCATTACGAAATTCAAAACTGTCTTTTAAACTTGCGCATTCACTTTCTATACAGCAACTGTATCTTACTTTAATTGTTGAGCTTTCCTCTGTTGCCCATGAGGTGCGATATTGTTGTTGTACTTGTGGCATTTTTCTGTTTCTTGTATTAGTGTATTATGTAATGTCACCTTAAGTGCTAAGAAAGGTGCCATACAAATTACGATGTCTTGTTATTGTTACTATTATTTGTCAGTTCAGTGATATTGTTAATGTCAACGTAGTCTGACAGAAAATATATATTTTTTCTTTATTATATGTATGAACATGCATCCAAGTTAATCTAACAATGATTTAAATTACATTTATACACAAATCACCCAGGACACACACACACACACATATATATATATATATATATATATATTAATATATATATATATATATATATATATATATATATAACTACGTTGATGCGCTACGTTGATGCGCTACGTTGTTGCGCTACGTTGTTGCGCTACGTTGTTGCGCTACGTTGTTGCGCTACGTTGTTGCGCTACGTTGATGCGCTACGTTGTTACTTCTAACCAAGTGGTTTTGCTGCCTAAACTGTAACTAATTTTATAACATCAACCATGTGTCGTTTGGTGTTTCTACAAATGTGACTCAATGCTGAATCAAATTTAGGAACCTTCATAAATGTTGACTTTTTATGCAACTTTTGGTTTGCAGAAACGTACGTGCCAACCATACTTATTTTTTCTATTTCTCTCCACGACTTTTGGTCCTCAGTGGCTTATACAGTTTGTGTCAGTTTGAGTTCAACAATACATTTTCTTTAAAACAATTTTACCGGTCAAATGAAAATAGATATAAAAAAAAACAAATGGCAAGCAAATGGGTGAGAAAAAACCCGGTCCTCTGTCTGCTTTCACCTTGGGACAGAAACATGATGACAGCAAACAGTAATTGATAGGGAGCGGGGTGGGGGGGATTGGAGTGTGAAGACAGTGGTGTATCCAAGTGGATCAGCCATTTCTCACATGGTTAAAGATGTGAGGACACAGCCACATTTACCTGCTCTCCTCTAGTTCCTTCTTTTCCCCCTCCCACTGGCATTTCATTTATGCTGAATGCGTGTGTGCGCGTGTCTACATATTTTATGTTTCCACATACACATGTTCCTTTATCGTACATTCTATGTGTCTGAGTTTATGTGGATGAGTGTTATTTTCCTGCACCTCTTCCATTCCTCTTGTATCTCACATCTCTTATGTCGCATATGCTGCTGGATGTTATTCTGTTTTCAAGCCAGGGGTCATTTTTATGCATGTTGAAGAGTGACATTAGCAAACCTGAACACTTCAGACCTCTGTTCGTTTTTTGTTTTCCACAATGACTAAGTGCCACGTGTTCATTTTTCACAGAGCTGCTACTTTGTGTCCTCAGGCTGTCAGTGGCATTGAAAGCAAGGCTGCTGCACATAGACATCCGGGGAGAACCGGAGCTGCATTCTAAACAGCCTAAATGCCTCTTTACCTGCAAACAAAGTCTTATAGTAAATATCCCTCCAGCCTGACTCAGTTCGGCATACAGTAAACAAGTGCACAAACCAGTCAAACAATAATATTTCATGCATTCACGCTCCTGCTCACTCCTTACATATTTTCTGCTTACTGTTGCATCAGCAGCAGCCTGACGTAAAAGGAAAAAGAAAATATAACATGCTGCTCGCTTCTTCCCCCTAGCCGCTGCTTTCATTTCTCTCACCGGTAGCCTGCAAACCCAAATCATCTATCTACTGTGTGTGTGTGTGTGTGTGTGTGTGTGTGTGTGTGTGTGTGTAATGTAATACTTTTGTAATTACTTTTAGCAGTAACACTAAAAGTGTAGTGTAGCAAGTTGCTCACAGTATTTCATGTATCACATTTACTATGTCAAGCAACGCGCTAATGAGTTTGTCGTTTTTGACATCTCGCCATTTTCGTAAGTGTGTCGTAAGAAAAAAAACACAATTGGTAATACAAGCGGGCGATTTCAATGTAAAGTTGTGAATGCTACAGAAGAGTGCGTGACCGCGACTGGAAAAGGTGTCCCTCTAACGGTAGCTCTCAGAAGATGTGATGATATTCAACATATCGTTGTCTCCCCAGTTCCTGTCATATGTCATGTGATCACGTCCTAATTGTTGCTCCATGGTTGTCAGATAGAGGGACAACAAAATAAAAATAAAACAGTAAGAAGAATATTAAATATACAGACGGAATAAAAAGAAAATGTGTATAAAAATACTTAAATGTATTAGATATTGCACGTATTGGATATTGCACCAGGTGAATGAGTTAAAGTGTTCAGAAGTGTACAAAGTGTTCATGTTCAGAAGTGTTCAAAGGGATTTTGTGGCCTCCTGCGAGCTCAGCTTTTGGTGAAGCCTGACAGCAGCGAGAAGAAAGGACTTGCGGTACCTCTCCCTCAGACACTGGGATGAATCAGCCGCTGGCCAAAGGAGTGTCCTGCATGGTGTGGGAGGCGTGGTTCATCAGGTTGTGGTTCACTTTAGCCATCATCCTCCTGTCTCCCACCACCTCCACAGTATCCAGAGGACATCCTGGTACGGCCTTCCTCACCAGTTTGTCCAGTCTCCTCCTGTCAGCCGACGTGATGCTGCTGCTCCAGAAGACCACTCCGTGAAAGATGCCACCACAGAGTTAAAGAAGGTTTTCAGTTGTGCTCCCTGCATCCCAAAAGACTCCTAAGCAGAAAGAGTCTGTTCTGTCTCTTTTTCTAAAGTGTGTGTGCGTGGTCAGTGCAGTCCAGTTTGTTTGTTGGGTTGAGTTCTCTGTATTCCCCCTTCATCATTGGCGGAGATGAGGCCGACGATTGCATCGTCAGAGTCGAGTCGTCAGAGAACTTTCACAGGTGGCAGTTGGCAGAGTTATGTTTAAAGTCTGAGGTGTAAATGATGAAGACGATGATGAATAAAGACAATGACAGCAGCACTTAGGCAGCACTTCGATGGCTCTCACTGATAGCACTTAGTATTTTGTCTTTATTTGAGAAATTGTTCTGTCTTGATTCTTGCTGTTCCTACTTCGTACTTACGGTTGAATGCACTTATTGTAAGTCGCTTTGGATAAAAGCGTCAGCTAAATGACAGGTAATGTAATGAAGAGAAATGGAGCCAGAACGATTCCCTGCGGGGCCCCTGTGCTGCAGGACACCCAATCTGACTCACACCCCCGTACTGTAGACGGTTGGTGAGATAGTCTAGGATCCATGCAGTGAGGTGGTCCACTCCAGCTTGTCCCTCAGAAGCATTGGCTGGATGCTGATGAAGGCGCTGGAGAAGTCGTAAAACATGATTCTCACAGTACTTTATGGCCTTTCCCAGTAGAGAGAGGCATCTCTGCAGCAGGAAGATGACAACATCCTCCACCCCAATGCCAGGCTGGTAGGCAAAGTGAAGTGGGTCCAGGGACGAGCTCACCAGGGGGCAGAGATGAACAAGAAGCAGCCTCTCCAAGGTCTTCATCAGGTGGGATGTTAAAGCCACCGACCGGTAGCTGTTGAGGTCCATGAGGCTGTAATTGATCCTTGACAAGTCATATATCATCCATTTTGACTGTATTGTAACCAGAGACATTAGAAATGATGGTGGAAAATGAGAGAATTATTTCGCAATGAAGAAATGGAATGAAAACCACAGAAAGAGTCGGATGAAAATTGTCTGTGGGTTTATAACTACAAGACAGTTTTATTGTGTTCATATTAGGAGTAGTAATGTGATCTATTGTTAATAACAGAAAAACATTAGTGCCGCAATAAGGCCAGATAACTCGAATATGTTTCACAGAGGCCACCGTAGCCACAAGTGGCAATTAAATGATAATGACACGTACCATTTAATTTCCCACGATTCTCTGGAGTAAGCTGTTTTAAAGACATTCCCATTAGACGATTCGACAGAGAGCGAGCGGAATGGAACCACAAGCAGGAAACAACAACCATGCATGCCGGTGAGCTACGCTGGGCTAACTAGGGTGGCTGCAACCGCAAGGTTCACAGTTCGATCCCTGGTCTCCCCATAGTTCGCAGTGTGCTGCCCTGTGAGGCAGCACACTGCTCCTTAGGATGGGTTGAATGCAGAGAATAATTTTGCCAGAGATATGCCCCGTCTGTGGGCATATCTCTGGGTTAATTTTTAATAAAGGATTCTTTCCTTCTAATTTCTTGTTCTTGTGCTCCAGGGAGGCTCGGTGCAGCAGGGGTCAGCGCTGTTGTGTTCTGTGGAGTTTGCATGTTCTCCCCGTTCAAACAAGGGTTTTGGTTCCCAGATGCTTTCTCCAATATTATGTGGAGGATGGTTTATGTTTTTTTGCAGGTTACAGACTCCGTCTGTGGGCATATCTCTGGGTTACGCAGCCAGGCACAAGTATAAACTAGCTATAAGCAGTCATTGCGATTTGCATAAACTATTCAGTAGATTTAATGAAGAGATTATTTGGGCACAATCGATGCTTTCTCAGTCACACACTTATTAATTTCGTCAAAACTTTGGTGAGTGGCGTGATCCGTTTTCTTCGTCCCAGCTAATTTGATCCGAGCTGCACGGAGCTCGGCAGCTGTCATTCGGGGAAGCAGCCGTTTCTGTGGGCAGCACTGTCCATCACCACTGTTCAGAAAAAAGTATATTAACATACAGCCTTATGACAGTGTCTCAACACTAAGTGGTCAGCTATTTTAAGTATCCATTGTTTAATCACAATATCAAATCATGTTCAGAGCAGTTCCCTCACCTCTGGTTTCCACCTTTCTCTGCATGATTGACAGCGCCTGACTGACGGCGCTCCATTTCTGTTCTCTCTGTTCTTCCGCACACATCCACTATCATCTTGAGAAACAGTGCACAGTGGGTGGTGACTCAAGTTAGAAAATTAAAAAGTAAGAAAAAAAAGACCAGTAGCTTTTTAATTAGAATAACTAATATTTAAGCCAGTGGTTCTCAAATGGGGGTATGTGTACCCCAGAGGACATGTTTCCATCCGTTTCAGCCAATCGCATTATTGCAGATGATTGGTGATGATTTAATATGATCACCTGGCGCTACATGTGCACAGTCTGCAGTTAAGAACAGGAGGACGGATGTCAGACCGACGACCTCCAGTTCTGCCCTGAGGTCAGAGGTCAACCTCAACATGTCGTCTGTAAGTGGCGCTCCGGCTGTAAGTGGTAGCTGTTGTGGCTCTGCATGACTAAATGTGTTAGAGTTTGATGTTGCATTTAACACTATGTTAGCTGATGAGTTAGCTATTTAATGCGAACAGAAGGCGGCCATCATTTGTGATTTTCGATTACATTTAAAAAATATATATATTTTCTGTGCAATGAAATATATATTTATTGGAGAAAGTCATATAAATCCACAAATACATATGTGAATCTGTTTGTGTGCATTTACTCATTTTCAGACTGATCTGCCTTTTGTGGACGTACAGTGGGAAGTCACTCCAGTCTGTTTTCAGGCTGCCATTGTATGGCGGTCAGGCAGAGATGATAGTCAGTAGCTTTGCAAATGAAAATGTGCATATATTGACGAATACATGGAAATGACTATGCCTACACCATGTGATACATCTCTGTGTATAGCAATCATGTACAAAAGGCAGTGTATTAAAGTGTTTTTTTCCACTGGTCTAGCCTCAGGCTCAACATTTCTCCCGGGCCATAATCATCGGCTCATGCAACACACAAAACAACTTCAATTTCAGTTTGGACTTTAAAACCCAACAACATAAAGCACCTGGTAACAGCAATTAAACCAAGTTCAGGTTATTCCAACACAATATGCATCTCAAGAGGTCTTAAAAGGGCAAAGCATCTTAGAATTTGAGTTTCCTCTCCGGGTGACTGCCATTTCCACCTGTACCGCCTTGGTTCCCCCTCAGTGTGCTACTGTACTGAAAGTATCTGCTAATCTTTCTAGTTACGGCTAAATTGACACAACAATTGTATCTTGAAAAGGGGGAAGGGGAATGCCATTCTAAGTGTCTACTGGTGAATGATGGTAAATGAACTTGTAACTTGTATAGCTGTTTTCTAGTCTTTTATCATTTCAAGTGCAGATTAGAAAAATACAAGATATATGACATGTTAAATAATGAGTTATAGATTGTGCAGATTGTTTTTAACCTTTTGAGCAGAGCTTTGGCCCTGTTGCCGGTCTTTGTGATATGCTAAGCTACGCAAAAATGGCCAAAATGCCATTTGTACCTTTACTGTGTGCCAGACATTATGCCTCAGCTTCCTTGTTTGGAAGATATTTTTCACTTTGACCTCTCTTGAGGTTCTTGGATTCATTCCTTGTTAAAAAAAAAAATCTCTGCAAATGGAACAATATGTTTGTAATGAAGAGTCGCGATTCACATTTATTGTGATTTAAGTCAGCAGTTCACTTTGATCTCTTGAGTCTTCTGTAAGTGTACTTCCTGTTCTAGCAAGGAGCTCAACTCAATCCACTGGATTTGAAGTAGTCAAGTTTGTGTGTGTGTGGTTCATTAGTGTGTTTCCATTTGCTCTTTCACTCCAAGTCTGCAGTAGTACGAATGTGTAGCATAGGCCACTAACACAAGTGTAAATCTCTTTCTAACCTCCTCACCCCTTCCCTCCAGTGACAGCTCACAATTCCCTCAGCAAGACCGAGAAATTGCATTTATCTAACCTTTAGCACTGTGTGTTCCTGCTGTGCACTGGTTTCAGAAAAAGCTAGCACATACTCCAGCCCCATGGCCCTGGATGTTGTACACGAGGTGCAGGAACGTCCAGGGTTAGAATGTCAATTGCAAAAGGGGAGTTTTTTTAGAAGTAACAAATAACAATAATCAAGGCAGCGTTTCGTTTCAGTGTTTCAGTCTGATGGGCTTGCTGCGCACCTTTTGGTGTAAATCATGAAAAGACAAAACGCTGATGTTACTAAAAATAACATTAAAAGGCTGCATTTCATTTAGTACGCAGCGCCTCTTGGTCGGCCTGACTGACCCACCTGACCGGCTCAACCCCGTCAGCCCACCGGGGATTTCCCCGCATCAACAACCACACTTAGTTATAACATGACAAAACAATCCATGATCATAAAAAAACAGCACCATAGACACATCATCACAACACCACTGCAGATGTAAAAACACAAAAAGCACTTCACTCACCAGATGTTGACTCTGTCTCCCCCAGGACCTTCCCTGCTCTCCCTGCTCTCCCTTCTCTCCCCCGCACATCTGTCCACACCGCACATTCAAGTCACTCGCCACTTTACTCATCACCTGTAAATCTAAACATTCATTACCTCATTCTGTGCACTTTACTTTAACTTTACCTTTACTCTCATTATTGTTATTATTATTGATCGTTAGCCCTTTATTTCTTATTTTTTAATTGCATTGATAATTATTTACTGAATATTACTGCATCTTACTTACTACTTATTACTTGTTCTCATCCAAATGTTATTTTATACTTTCTCTTGTACAGTTAAATTTCTTTGTTGTTGCTGCTCTTCTTGTTGTTGTTGTTGTTGTTGTTGTTGTTGTTGTGTTGTGATGCACATTACGCCAGGACAAATTCCTCGTTTGTACTAACTCACGTGGCAATAAAAAGTTTCTGATTTCTGATTCTGATGTTGTGCACTTAAGGACAAAGTCTACCCGCCTCTCCTTGTTAACAACGTTCAGCGATGTGGTTGTATATTGGTGCGCCTCAGTTCCACCAACAGGTGGCCATGGACGCGAGTGAGGACAGCAGAACTCTCCCACCGCGCCCCCGGAACACGCCGCCACGTTTTCCAGGGCAGAAAATATTTGCTCGACAGCGGGGTCATCGCTGCAAACATGAATTGTCACCAAATCCGCCACCAAGTCCGCTTCTCCTCCTCCTTCAGCCACCGAGCGCCAAAACAAGCAAAAACACTAAACATGTCTAAACTTCTCTCGCTTCAGCCCAAATTATTCCAGCTCCCACTGAGCTCCACCCTGTTGACACACTGACCAATCACAGCACATGTTAGTGGGCACGACGGGCCACCAACCAATCACACGGCCATGCTATTTCGCAGGTGCTGCAGGTCAAAGAATACATCCAGCTTGTCAAACTAAAGATTGTATGAGTTGAAGTCCATGACAATAAACAATATAACGTCCACTCCCACTTTAAATCTGCTTCAACTGATTTGCCTCCACAGCGACACAGGAGGAAAGAATCGGATGAAAAACTCAGCTGCAGTGCTGCTGGCTGAAGGCAATGAGAAAATAAGCTGATAGAGATTTGTGATTCTGTTTAGGCCAGCAGAGAAGGGTTAGCAGGCCCTGATGGCCCATCACTGCATTTAGTTATGCCAGTTCCAGTGCTGTGGTTTCATCCATTATGAAAACATGATGTTAATATGGAATTTAGGTCTATTTTGTGCATTCATTAAGTAAAGTTCCAGTTTCCTCATTGGTCCACATAAACCTGGGGTGCTTTTCAATATGCCAATTTGTGCTTCCTCGCGTCCTCACTCCTCGTTTCACCAGAACATCGTTACCCCGTCCGCCATCATGGATGTTCTTCAAATTGCCTAAATGCACCTTCGAGGAGACAAAGAGGGAGCTTCTGAAGGAGCTGTGAGCTAGGAAAACACCCGTCAACTTTAATGTCAGTGTTTTGCAAGTGCAAGCAGCTGCTGAGACACGCATCATAATTACATAAAGTGGCTTCATAATACAAATAAAAAGTCTCTGTATTTTGTTAAAAGCCTTTTGCTTCGATTCCTCTGAAACCTGCATCTCTCGTGGGCGGGACTTCGTTAGAACTGCTCTCACCTGAAATCCAGACGATCCAGGCGGCCGCTCGGGAGGCGTTCATTATGAACTGCCATCAAGTGGGAAAGTTTTCAGCTGCCTTCAAAGTATAAACAGGAAGTTACAGAAACAAATATTTCCTGTGAGTTAAAAGCTTTAGACTACTTGTCATGTTTGGATTTATTCATATGTAAAAGTCCGATGGGCTTATAAATATTATAAATATATTAGATTAGATGATAAATAGATTATAAATATATATTTATGGAGAAATGTGTGTGTAGCTGCATCCTTTGTTATTTTTATGTCTGCCTGTGAAATACATTACTACTAGTTTTCATATGTGTTATATGAATACAACATTGTATTATCAACCACACAATATATGTTTTTAGATTAAATGAGACTAACAGTCAACAATAGAGCGTTGAGTATTACAACTACACATAAAATAGGGATTTGTTGCATATCAAAGAGCCCAGCTCTCAGATGTGGCCAGGAGTTTCCCATCATGCACTGGGCCAGGCAGTCGGTGGAGAGCTGCTGCATCGCCTGGCTCTAAAATCGACGGCCGGCTTGCTCTCGTGAGAGTATCGTTAACCACGTGTGCATGACGTCAGAGCAAGTCGGACACAAATCTCGCCGTCATGCATTGTGCACCGGCCACCGGCGATCGAATCTGCACAGAATTGGCTCATTTCGAACGAACCTATTGACAAGAACTTTCAGCGACTTCTACTGCTGCAGTGGAGTGGAGGTATGAGTGGTATTAAATCACATGCTTCCTGTTTCTGTCCTGTCCTCCCATTATCCATATATCTCCCTGCAATAATTTGACTCTTTGAATTAAAATATTCTGAATTCCTACTTTTTTTTAATGGAAAAGAACAAATTGATGAAACTCAGGTGGGTGAGGTGCACATGAATGGAATTACATATAACCCTGAGGTAGAGACAACTATATGCCGGAGTAGATACACGTGGGTGAGCTGATAAGAAGCAGGTGCGCTTAACAAGCTGATTGCAGACAGGTGTGTGTGATGAGCAGCGCGAGGAGAAAAGCCCGCCCCTCCAGGATCTGTCCGCTGTAGGCTGGTCGCTGCTCGAGGCCCCGCTGGAGTCTGAGCTAAAGGGGTTTCAGGTTGAATCTGCAGGATTTCATCAGATTTTACTGGAATCTGACCGAAACAGCATTGGTAAAAGTTCAAAGTGCCACTTGAACTTGAGCTGCACAGCACTTTTTTTGAAAGCCAGGGGTTCATCCCAAGTCTCTTAATTGCATCCATGTACCTCCAGGGACACATGGAGGCACAAAGAAACGAGAGTCAAATGAGACGTCCTTTTTCGGCGATGCATCGCGTGAAGGGAGGTTTTCCATCGATGACTGTGGCACAGCTGATCTGCTGACAGCGCAACCGCTGAGAAGTTTTCCTTCAGCGCTATCTTGCACAATGTTGAGCTGAGATCTGTATTCTGTTTTGAGAGACGCAGCAGAAAACCCGATTTCACAGAAGCTTTTAGCAAAACGACAAGAATCATGAAGTTGCGAAAGTGTAACGTAAACATTTCCACGTACAGGCATTTCGCCATTTATTTATTCATGACGTTTTATGTCTGTGTATTTTGTACTTTTGTACTATGAGGTTATCATGTTCATGGAGAGAGTGTTCGTCCTAAAACACAAGCTGTTTTCCCCATAGTTTCATGTTGAAGTGTCCTTGAGCAAGACCCTAATGCTGTGCTCACACCGACCGCGGCGCGAATTTGGCGTGCGACCAGATTCCATGTAATGTCAATGCAAAGATGAACCGCCGGGCGAAAAAGCGTTTTTTTTTTTTGCGCGAACAGCCCGTTTGACGTCGGGCGAATTGGCGTGAATGCTTCACGACCCACTAGAGGAGCGCTCCCCACAGTGGTTGAGAACCACTGGCATATTTTTTTTTTTTTTTAGAAGAGCCTTAAGGGAGCAATAAACAAAACATAATTTCTGTCAAAAAAAGAGCTCATTTATCTAAACTATCCAGAACCCCTCTGATTGATATTTCCTGGATTGCACTCCCAAAAACTTCTAGTCTAATGCTTTATGAATGGTTGTACCAACCAGATCAATCAAATATGTTATTACTTGGAATAAAAGTTTTGAAAAACTAGGTGTGTGAATTAGGGGTTTGACATAAAGGCAGTAAATGCGCCGCTTGATGCCCATGTGCGGTTCCTCACTGTGTTCTTTGATGTCACCCCACCCGCCATTGATCAGGACTACCTGGGAAGGGCCTCTTTAGTAACACCTCTGTGGGGTATCCTGGCATGAGTCCTGAAGAACAGCAGAACCCACAAAGATGCTCTGTATCCTCCCCCAGATAAGGCTGAAGTAAGTTCATAAATCAATAGCCATCAACTACTCAAAGAAATATGAATTAATTTAACTCTCTCTACAGGATACTTTATTTTGGGTGGTGGTGGCCGGCCCTGCATGGCAAGACCTGTGGCCGCCGTCCCCTAGTATAGAGAATCAATGCAAAAAAAACTTGGACCACATCTGACCGATACAAGATATTTTCCACAAATTAACATTGATCTATTTAAATGTCCTGACTAAACAATCGTTTCTTGAACAAAAAACTGTCAAGGACATTACATTATAGATGAATATTGCTTCAATTTTATGAAGTCAAGAAATATGTAGAAAGTATTTAAAAATTTGACTTTTGAAATGTATTTTACGTCTGCACACCCCCAATAGTCCAATATTTTTATTTTACCGAAAGTCCTATTGTTCTGAAGGCTGATTACTCTGGAACTTTTGTTTCAATTGTTCTTTCATGACTACTTTCGCCAGCGTTTCCCGATTTCTGGAGAAACAGCCGATCTGGTAACATAAAATATTCGCTACGTCGAAGTTTATTCGGCAAAAGCGTTCCCATATCCCATTGACGCAACGACTATCAACAAAGGCAAACGCCTCAAGCGATCGCAACATTTTTTGCGTAAATAGGAAAGTTTAATCGCATGTTATTTCCAAACAGCTTTTCTAATGCGATACTACAAAATACCATTGCAGCTGGTAAGAATACCAGCCACACACTTGTCGCAGCTGGTAATGAGGCTTTTTTATTGGCTCGACAAGGGGCCTGTAAGTATAAGGGAGTCGAGGGGAATTAGGCATGAAAGTACCAAACGCAGAACGTTCCTGTTCTCATTCTATGGAGTTGATACGCATCTGAAGCCTGAGGGTCACAGCTGAATCCTATTTGAATGTAGTTCGTAATTCTTTGCCTCCCATCATTCATCTTGTGGGTGATATTCAAGATCTCACTTATTCCCATGAAAGACATTTTACACTTAGTATGCTCCGGTTGCTTAATAAAAGCCTTGGTGGTGTTGAGGGAATTGATCCAAAAGGATTCAGCCATGCCGTCCAAATCTCCTGTAATGTGTCGAGGATTGTCTGCCTGAGGGTTCACAAAGACGCGCCGCACAAGTTGACTGATGATGTCAAACAAATTACCATTACTGGTTATTCTTTTCCGCATTGATATGAATACAGCCGACTCATTCTCCATCGCACCTTACATGAAATACGTGCCTTTCATGCGTGACTTCCCCCAAAAGCAACAATTTACGTCCATTTAATTGGCTCTGCATTATCAAGCGACGCTGGATGAAGGCAAATTGCCAACACAAAGTGTGGCTCATTTCGAACATAAAAAATGTCGGTGGACTACAAGTGAGCTGATAATCCCAGTCTATTTATTCATTACGCGGCGCGAGGGGGAAGACGATAGGGAGGAACCTGTGTCAGGCCTGATAATAATAATTCATTACAACGCACAATTCTGAAGATGATATGAAAATGGCAGATACGACATTGTTCCTAAAGTGCAGTTTATTGGAATGCAATTATAATGCACTGAAGGAGTGGCTGCCATGATGAATATTACATTTTTCTTGACTGAGCCTTGACATTCAGAGCAGTTTCTCTGTTGGTAATTATTGATGTAAAAGACAGATTCCTCCGTCCAAAGGGCACTTAGCTCAGGTCACTGCACAACAGCTCCCACCAATGCACTGGAATAGTAGTTTGCTGTGGTAATACACTATATGAGGCAGACATTGGGGATTTTCATGAAAACTGCATATTGTCCTGTCATGTAACCCTTTACACCGAAAAAAGGACGGAGAAAAGAGCGCAAAAAACAAGCTGAAAAGTTAGGAAACTCCTAATGAACACAACCTTAATACAAAATACTGGGCGTATTAAAAAGGGTCAGTTCAACGATCACTAAAATATTATTTTCTCTTTTTGTATCTAGCCATGCATAAACAACATTATAACAGAGCCGATGTCTCTATCTCATCTGTGAACTTTTCTAAAGATAAAGAGTTTATGTTTATCTTTAACTCAACACCCAATAAATTAGCTCTGATGTCCAGGTTTTTATTTCTGAAAGTGGTTCCAACGATGAGCCTGATAATCACACTGAATTTCTATTTAATTTCACTCAATCAGTAGCTATTGATGTATACATGCCGGCGCTAATGGAAGAAGCTTCAGCCAGGAAGGAGACAAACGGAGACGCAGAGACGAGCTGATACAATAAATGAATAAGTGTAAGACGTGGCAGCCATTCTTACTAATGTCAGATTGGGGGTGGTCACAACGGGAGCTTCGGCTAAGCTAATGTAGCACGCGGGTGCAGATGAGACATGCGAGCATCGTGTGTGTTTGTAAGTGTGTCTTGTGTGTTTCAACCGAGTCGGCCGGTATTAACAAGTGCTCAGGACCTGCTGCAGAGCGCCGTTTAGAAGGGGACACTCGCCCGTATTGACTTTTGACTCTGCAGGTTTTACATTCCTGCTGAATTCAGCACAGTCTCTGAAGAGATCCCCAACCCAACCTCACCCCTTTGTTTTCAGTGCAAATGAAATATTGATGAGAGGCCCCGGCCCTCTTTTTTTCCCCATTTATTCTTTCACCCATTTCCACTCCGACTCACACTCTTTCTCTCTCTCTATGTTTTGCCTTTATTCTCTCAGCCCCTCTTCATCATTTCAGCAGATGGTGGAGAAAAGGACGACGCTTTGTTGTGTGTGTGTGTGTGTGTGTGTGTGCGTGCGTGCGCATGTTTGTGCGTGAGGTGAACCGTCGAGCATTCAAAAGCAGGCTTTACAAACATCTTTACGTTTTACATTCCAAGAGCGTGGTGGTGATTAGAACGTCGTCACAATCAATATTGCTCACACGCCCCGACATCAGCAGGCATTAAACAACAGATTCACCTCCAGAGAGATGAACTAAACTGGTACAGCTGATGCAAAAAATACTTCAGTTAACACGTTCAGCGTGATGAAGACGTGATGATTTGCTTTTGCTTATAAATATGGCTAAATATTTGGCTGATTCGCTTTGAGTAATTACCACTAACGGGGTGGTGGGAAGTGTTTTCTTTCAATAACAGAAGCACAGCAGGATGAATACTATTTGATGGATTAATAATTGGATTATAGCACCCTACAGTTAATCCGGGCAGTGGATGATGTAAATAGAGTAAAATGCAAACTCGGGTGAATTGTAAGTTTGTTGTCCTATTTATGAGCTTTGGAGGTTTAATGGTCTGCTCTGGGAGATCTACATGTAGGTTAAAGCTGCACTGAGCAGCATTTAAATGTAAAAATAGACGTTTTATGGGTCTGCAATAAAGAAAGGAATCCAAGCTGCACTGACTTAGACTTTATGGATTCCCTTTATCTGCCTGCCTGAAGAAAACTTGTGCACTTCTTGTCATGGTTTCTAAATAAACTTCAAAAGACATTTTACTTACACTAACTTAAGTACATTTGGTATATAACTGGCGTTCGTAAAGTACTAATGTCACAGAACAAAACAATTCCCTGGGGACATGAACAGAGGTCTCCTGAGTTGCTTTAACGCAGCCAACCTACCCTCCCACTCGCCCTACAGACATTAGAGGGCCTTGGTGTGTCGGTTTAAGCCGACGAGAGCTGACCGGTAGTATTTGTCGAGTTGGAAGTGTGAACGGGTCGTCTTTTGGTCTCCACCAGTCTAGCTTTTGGGGCGCCTGTAGCTCAGGGGGGGATGAGAGGTCGTCTCGTTACCATAAGGTAGCCGGTTCGATCCCCAGTCCCCCCACAGTTCACACGTCGAAGTGTCTCTGAGCACGACACTCAACCCCTCATTGCTCCCCGGGCGCCTCACAGGGCAGCCCACTGCCCCTTCATCAAGGATGGGTCAAATGCAGAGAAGAATTTCCCCAAAGGGATTAATAAAAAGTGTATGTTGTTTTTCAATCTTCTGTCAGCGAAGGGTCATTTGAAATAGATGTTGCACTGCAACTCCTTGCAGTGCAGCATTGACCACCCACTTTAAATTATTATTGTCTTTGATTGGCTTGAATTAGACAACAATTAGCTATTCAGACATATAACCATACAAATATTGTGCTCATAAACTTTTCTATTTGTTTTCCCTCTTCTTTAAAAATCCATTTGTAAACTTCTCCATTAGGAAGACAGGCAAACGGCAGCATTATCAGTGTTTGCTACTTGTTTATAATCTAGCAGGTGTCTCGGTTGGTAATGAATTCTTCTCCACCAGCGCCCCATGTACACCATTACTCTTATCCCCTAGACCATGGCATGCTAATTAACATTTATAGAATACAATTTGCTTCCAGAGAGCGTGAGAGAAGAGAAAGTGAGAGGCAGGAGGAGGAGGGAGGCTTTTTTTGATTTGATGGAACACATTGACAGGCACAAAGGGGCAGGAATAGCAAAGCAGTGCGGTCCGAAATTAAAAAAGGCAACGCATTACTGACTATAAACAGAGGCAATTAACCAGAATACACAAATAAGATGAAGGGAGAGGCCAAAAATGCCGACAGCCATGAAAACAAGCCGGCAGGCGCTTCAGAGGGGAGGGGCTGGAGTCTCTGAAAAGACACTTTGAACAGCATACTGAAATATTATGTTATTAGTATGTAAGGTAAGGTTTCGCTGGCACCTGTTTGAAATGAGTAAATTGTTGTCATCTACTTCTAATCTGATAGATATTGCTCAGTTTAAGTAATGCCGATTCATTACATGTTCAATAACTTTCAATCTCCAGTTGTTGTTCAGTGTTTTGATGGTGAATATCAATGTCCCGAGACTGTCTGAATATGTTTTCTGGTGGATTTTACACTCGACAGGATTTTCTACAGTGGACTTAGAGGTGAAGAACAACCATTTGTCAATATTAATGAAAATGAGACATTGAACAGTCAGAAATGTAATACATTGTCAGCAAATGCCTCAGACTCATTTTTTTTAAGATCTCACATTGATTATTTTAACAATGTGAGAAGACACACATGACACTATCTTCATTTCATTATCTTATAAATAAAACCTTTTGGCTCAGGCGTCTTCTGTCTCGGGCCAAACAAGTCTGTAGCCATGATCATCTTAATATAGACCTCCCTAATTAACTTTTGAATGGATCCCTAAAGAGCATTGAGTAAATCATAATAAAAAAACACTTGTGCTAACACCATGAGAAGATGTTGCACTAAAATGTGGAGCCATGTGCCCTGCATCAACAAACAGCTGACCTGTTGGGTAAAAGGGGTTTTTCTTTGATCCGTCCTTTTGCCCTTTCTCGCTCTTTACTCCAGGAGTTTATGCCCCATTTATACTATGGGGTCCATTTAGTCTAAGAAATGTGGGATTGCAAACCGTCCAACAAAAGCTGTTACCTTAATTCACTATGATTCCAAAATATGAAGAATAAAAAAAGACGGCCTCTTGGTTCACGTTGCTTTCTTTGGGTTTTGAATTAATTGTGTTTCTGAGTTTGGTCCTGACGGTTAACAGGTACTTCTGCTTCTTCTGCTTTTTTTTTTTTTTTTTTTTGTTCGTCTGATAAACTCTGTCTAATTCTGCCGGGAACTCTGAGAGGAGACTGCATCAATGCCTTGAAGTGGAAATTGAAATCACTTTTAACAACATCACTGATTTATGAAACCTCACTGTTAACAAAGGATAACCTTCTGGCAAATATGTCCAAACATCTACAGCAGTCTGAGTGTCTTTCATTGTAAGCCAAAGTAAACACTCATTTGTTTGTGGCTCCTACCTAAATGCTACAAAGTGGACAAACCAGAAAGCTTTTACGGTCATTTGTTTGTTGCGTACAGAGATTTCATTTTTCTTCTTATAACCCATCGGCATTACAAGCACACATGAAACACACCAAACCCTTTGCTTATTATTCAATAACGAACAGACTGCAAACAACAATCCGATGGAAAGATATATTCCTTATAAAATGTTGACTGACAACTTGCTGACTCGATCTCACCTTTCACTTATGTCTGTCCATTGCAAGAAAGCGTGGCCTATTTCTAGCCTCAAACGTTTTCAGAAACACATTTTATTGTTGTCGATGTAGATGGTTTGTGACCCGGGCCGCCACGTTAACAACAAATTTCCCCTTGGGGATTAATAAAGTATATATCTATCTATCTTGAAAACAGTCGGGCCAAAACCAAACCTCGCCATCCTGCCGGATCGAGCAGGACAGGTTTCTGTTTGTTGGCCGGATTTGGTGGATCTTCACCACACAACCCATGTGGCTTCATTAGTCACAGGCTTGCAGCCCTGTTCATAGTCTGGACACGTTATAGAATCCTCAGTGTGTGATTATTTTTGTAGGAATCTTAAAAACATAAAAATATGTCAGATTTTTAAAATGCATCTGTTCTGCTCTGCAGCGGCAGGAAACGGAATGATTAGATCGTGACTGTGAGGTTAGTGAAAAAATGTGTGTGTGGGCCAAGACGCTGCCTAAATTCTGCACTTCATTAGTCACAAATGTATTGACAAATGATATTCCATTTTCCAAACTTGCCTTATATTAGGGTTGCGGGGATGCTGGATCCGATCCCAGCTAACATTGGACAAAGGCAGAGTCCACCTGGACATGTTGCCAGACTATCGCAGACGTTCACGCTCTCATCCACATCTACGGACAATTTCGGGCTGCATGTCTTTGGACTGTGGGAGGAAGCCAAGAGGGTAGAACCCAACACGCTGCCTTGGGGAGAACGAGCAAACTCCACGCAGAAGGATTGGCCTGGATCGGGGGATCGAGTCCGAGCCCCTCTTGCTGTGAGGGCAAAGAGAAACGGTTCCAGGGGAGCAGCTGGTCCTAGACTACCGAGAGAGGCATTCTGTTTAATCCTTACCTGACAAACATGAATATATGATATATGGACAGGAAATTGTTCGTAGTTCCCAATTATTTTTTTTACTATACTGACATACAGAATATACTTGTAAGAGTCGGATGTTGAATCACACACTGCTGCCACTCTGGGAGGAGCCATTATGCATATGACCTATGAAAAAGGTGAACATAAGTTTGTTATCAACGTCAAAACTGTTGTTGGGAAGAAAAAAAAAATGCAGCTACAAAAAGTTTCCTCCACAGAGGTCAGCTTGGCAGGAAAAATAAAAGTGCATCAAATGCAATAAAACAAATGTACAGAGACCCTAACAGTTCTACGGGCTTTGAGAAACTATTGGCCTGCTCAGCAGTTAATAAAATCCTTATCCTGAAGCCAAGAAGACGACTAAAGTGTATATGGTGGATTACTCGGGGTCTTGCGGAAATTGTTTGCTATCATTCACTGTGCTGTATGCCAGCAGTTAAAGTTAAACTCAGCGGCTTCAACAAATACTGTGTCTACCCTAAACCTGCATTTTACTTCACCCAGTATCCTGATATCCTGATAACTTTATTTATACAGAGCTTCTCAAAAATGATTCAAAAAGTATCTTACAAAGAGACACAAGCAATAATATGTAGGTGGAAGAAATTAAAGAATGGGGTCGAGACATAAGACAGGAATGAATAAAGTTAAAATTCCAGAACAAAAGCGTTAAAATAGTTGCAATTCTAAAATTATGTTTGCACAAGTTGTATTGACTGAACAATATTACTTGTGAATTACAGTAATCTAACCTGGATGATAAAAACACAAAAAGCACATTTTCCATGTTGGTTGTATCATGAGAGTGAAGCATCGGTCACCGTAGCTGTTTCATTGTGGTTTCACAGCTTTACCGAAACGGTTATGATCACATGAAACTGTTGGCTTTAGATCCAGCTGGTTTCGTGAGTGCTTGTGTCCATTCTGGTGAAATTACCCAATGTGAAGCCACATTTTTTGGATTGACGTGTATGAAATAACCCTGGTTTTATCCATGCATGGGGCCCAATGGAGCAAGCGTACTCGCGTTTACCTCCCAACTGTTCCGTCTCGACCCGCTCACATTAGCAGCAGTTCATAATGCTGTGGGAAAAAGCTTCCTCCATTCTAGGAGAGAATGACTCTACTTCACACTTAAATTATTCCCTCAGCAAACATTGGAAACATGAAATTATGGTTTTAAGTCTTCGTCAACACAGCATGATGTTCATTAAGTAAATTATGGTCCAATTTAGAGTCAAATAGACCATAAAGAGTATGTTTATGTCGGGCTTACCGTGATTGACAGGTGGCTGCCTCTACCAGAACTGTATACACTCTCTCTACGTCACTCCTCCACATCCCAAACATGGTAACTTTGGTTCCGAAAAAACAACAACATGGCAATGGTTGTAATCCAAGATGGCAATGGCAAAAATAGCTGAACTTGAGGCTTCAAACCAGCAGTCCACAGTCAATGGGTGACGTCACGATGACTACGCCCACTTCTTATATACAGTCGATGCTGCTGATGTAAAGACGTTTCCATCCAAGTGGACGTCATTTTGTATCACATTACGGACCCAGAAGTTGTAAATACCTCAGTTTGGACAAGCTACCTTCAGAGCCCAGGGCTCTTCTTCCGGCCATCTAACTGCAGCGCCTTGAGTTTGAGTTTCGCCTTGGAACCGTTGTTGTGTGTCAAACCCCTCTCTCCCTGTCCCCCATGCGCTGTCCTCCTGTCAAACTAAGCATTGCAGGTATTCTTGCGTACTGTTTTTGAAAATCGTTCTACATTAAATCCTAAAACCTAAGTATAATATAATAATCATAACTGTGTAATTAATGGAAATGAAATGCTAATGAATTCTTCTTTGCAGATATTTTTCTTATTGTGTTGCTAACTGTCGACCTCGCGTGCACGATTCCATATAGTTAAGCCATCTTTTTACTTCCCGCTTTACTTCCTAGCTCAGGCTTCCACATAAATCACCCTGATAGCGTGGTGACCTTGCTGCGGTTCGGCTTATCTACTAGGCTAAAAACAACAACACGCTTTTAAATTTGTACAAGCTAAGAAGGTCTTGTGGTGCACAGTGAGCCGATATTTCGACACTTCCTGGCTGCTGTATTCTTCTTCTGGCGAGACTCAACTGCAGAACAAATAATCAAAGCCATAAGAAGTGGCTGAGATCAAGCAAACACGGCAGGGGCCTTGTCACTGAGTAATGGGGAGGAACAAGTGTGATTGTAATGCCTGCACCCGGGTGGAAAATCAGTCATCAGATGACAAAAAGCTTTTACAGCCACTTACTTGAGAGCACTCACTCACTGAGGAGTAATTAGTGCTTTATGAAGAACACTTGATCTGGCAACATATTGATTCTATGAAACTTGGTAACTCCTCACAGAAATCACTACTGGGGTGTATTTATGTGCGCACTTTTGTTTGTGTTAAACTGTATGTTTGTGTATACATCAACATAGATCTGGTTCATCTGGTGCATTTTACACTCACAGAATATAAATATGACAATTTGTTTTGTTTTCCTTATGCCTCTTTGGCACCAATTTTTTTTTTACTGTTACTGTTTACTTGGACTCAAAGAATGAACTGATTCAAGTTTGGAGGTCAAAGGTCACTGTGGTCTCAAAAACCCAAACGACCATAACTTACAAATTCAGGTGTTATTTCTTACAGGTTCACACACGACTAACAGGTTGAAATAGTAAAATGACGACATTTTTGAGAGACGTAGACGCAAACTGCAACTTCGGTCAGTGGAGGCATTCATCATTGAGGCAGTCATTTTCTAGTTTTATGTGTTTTCAGACATTTTGACATTTTCCCCCGACTCCATTTGTTGACAATGGAACAGCTCAACATTGCTGGAAACATGTTGTTGCTGTCTTTTTAACAATGACAAAAAATATTGATCAAATTCACGGTTGTGCGTTGACTACGGAGCTGGAGTTGAGATGTGGTTAGCCTAGCATAGCACAAACACAGCGGTAGGGGTAAATAGTTAGCAGGGCAATGCGTTCTTCATGATTGTTGCGTTATAAGAGACAGAACTTCTCTTTTTCCACTCCTTGTTTCCAACAATATGTAGTAATATATAAAGCATATTACATGTAAAGGGACTGCATGATGATTCCAAGAGTCTTCACAGTGAAGTTGCCAGGTTTGATGCTGTCGTGCCCGTTCAAAACCCAAATCTGTGCTCCCTGACAATATTTGGCGTCTCTGTACTGAAGACCCCCACAAATGTTCCTTTTAAATTTTCTGTTTGTGCAGAAGGTTGAATATCTAAACATGCGTTTATATATATATCACAAGGTCATTGTTATTGTACAGAAGGGTTGCTTCAATACAACACACAAATTAACACACAAATATATATATATATATATATATATATATATATACATATATATATATATATATATATATATATATATATATATATATCATAGGAGCCTGAGGAAATAAACTGTTTGTTAATAGCCGAATACATGTTAATATACTTTAACTCATGAAGTACACTTCAATAGTAATCATCTAAATGTGGACATATTGATGCTGCTTGGTGAATCATTGTTTCTTCAAAAAGTTGCTTTTTAAGAACTCCAGAAAAAACACTTGCTTCTCTTTTTCTCCAGCAGCATGACGTGCAGCGTGTCAACGGGGATAAGATGGCGCTTGTGTAATTGACATGAATCCGATATCTTCGACCGCTTAGAGTTGTAGCCGCGCTGACGTATTATGAAAGCTCGTATGAGCCGACAGGCGCTTGTCACAGCTTCACATAATTTCACCCGTGGCTTTTCACGTCCTCGTCCACTGCCAGTTTTTTATAGCCGGACACACTTATGCCCTCTCCCCTCCACTGCCTGACCGCAGAGTTATGAGTCTGCTATTAGAGGCCATTCCTCAGTTCCGAGATTTATACAAGCCCCTAGGCCATTGGGCCTGCATTATTACTGGATAATCAATGGTGATGGTGCTGAGCGTGGCTTGTAGCTTACGTTTACGAGGCGATGCTCGCAGGTGATGGATGGGTGATGGATAACGCTTCCGTGGTTTTGAGCCAGCTGTTTAAGGTGCTCACTGAGTTTAAGTCATACATTATCATACTGTACTGAAGTTTGTATGACCGCTTGAACACACAAGATCTTACGTCTGAGATTATGGTACCATTCAATTTATTTATTAATTTTCAGTAAACAGGTACAACTCAACTCTTTTTTTGTTGACACATTTCTATCTCTTAAGAAAGTTCCATTTGGTGGCTTTTTTCCCTCCAGAGCTCCATTATTACATGGTATCTCTCCACAGAGGACATGCACAACTTGGTAGCTGTTCTAATTGCAAGCAAGGCACTTTTAGGACTTGTCATTCATGCTGGCACTACTTCTCCTGCGCTGAGTATATATCATTCGAGACTTATTACATTTTTTCAATGTGAAATTGTACGTATTGTTTGTACGTGTTTGCTTTGAAAAGTATCCAAGCTTAGTATTTTTGTGTAATTCTAGTCAAAATATATCCCAAGACTGCGAGAGAGACGTGTCTTTGATTTAGAACTTTTTAAAGACTTTTTTCAGTTTTATACTGTAAAATGTATCTTAGTTGGACAGCTTTTTTTATTCAACTTTTTGAACAAATGCTGCCTCAGTCTAATATTTTGAATTGCCGTTCAGTTGGCACAGTGTGCACAACGTTCAAAATGTTAAGTTGGCCATAACTTTTTCTAATTTATAAATGTAAGTTGGCTAAACTAATTTACTTCTCTTGGGTCAAACTGAGCCAACTTTTTTTCAGAAATGTAAACCTCTCACTCTTTAAAATAAATAAAGTTAGTTCAACTTGTTGGTCTTAGTCGTTTTTCTCGAAAGCCAAAGTTTTACCTTGCAAGTGTCCATATTACTTAGTGTTGTCATCAGAGCTTGTGGTCTCTCTGTGGATGCTAGCTTCCGGACAAGCTAATGCTATTCAATTTAATAAACTGCAACAGTGATAGAAGAACAAGTACATAGAGCTATTTCAAGAGGAGCAATTACCTTGAAAATATCAGTCAGTTGATGAAAAAAAATACAAATGCTTACTTAATGTACAATCTGCTTGAACACATTTACATTAGAGTTCCATCTGTGGTGAGCTCCAGGAGCTGTTAATGACGCAGTTCTGTTCTCCTTAGCTCTTACACATCTGCTGTTTGTGTGTACCATATTGAGCATCGCTCAAAAAACAAAGGTATGGACTGCCTCAAATTGCTTTTCATAATCCACATTTCATATTAAGTGTAAAAGAAGCCAAGCATCACCTCCAAAATGTGTTGCAAAATCCATCAAAATACTAGCTTAACAGTAAGGCTCAAGAACACTGAATTATAATGCCATCCTTCACTTCATTTGACAGCACAGACTGGCAGTAACTGTGAAAACAAGTGTGAGCTATCAGCAAATTACCTTCAATAAGGAGATGTAAATAACTACAAGTTCTTTATTAACTGTATCAGTACCAAATGGGGGTGTAACAGTGCCTGTAGTTCAGGAAATGTAAGCCATTGTGGAAGTGTCTTAAACGCGCATTCCCTCTACTTGCCAAAACACATTAGACTGTAAAGAAGTCTATGAGAAATGACTTCTTTCTTGATTTATCGCTCAGTAAACATTATACATATATATGTATGGTTCCAACTGCGAGTTTAAAGTCTTCTTCAGTACAGCATGCTGTTCATTTAGTAGATGGTGGTCCATTTAGAGTCAAATGGACCATAAAGCAGCACATGCTGTACGGTGGTGCTACCTTGTGATTGACAGGTTGCTACATGCTAAACGGAAAGGCTTCAAAACCGCGGTCCGTGCACCAATGGGTGACGTCACGGTGACTTCATCCACTTCTGAGATACACTTTATAATTTGAACTGAACTGTTGCATTATGCAACTTTTCTTTCAGAGGTTTCCTCGGTTTGCTATGCCCCGTGACCTGAACAATGCACAAACAAACTCCACAAGGTTTGTGCACCAACACTGTGTGTTGTCTATCAGCCATTGCATGTAATGTTTGTACCACTCCGACTATCAGAATCAGCTTTATTGACCCTGCGTGTTGACACACACACATGGAATTTGACTCCGGTTACACGTTGCACTTACATACACAATATACAATAAACAAGTAAAATATCAAAAACACATTAAAGACAACAGTAGTCATGAATAGTGCAAAGTAGTACAGATGTAGGTGTCTGATTAATTGTTCATCAGAATGACGGCCAGTGGGAAGAAGCTGTTCCTGTGTCTGCTGGTTTTGGTGTACAGTGCCTTGTAGCGCCTACCAGAGGGGAGGAGTTGCAACAACCCGCTTCCTGACTCTGGGTGTACAAGTCCAAGATGGAGGGCTGGCTGGAACAAATAGTTCTCTCTGCAGACCTGACGGTTTGGTGGCCGATCCAAACCCCAGTGATGGAAGAACAGAAGACAGACTGGATGATGGCGGCGTAAAATAGGATCAGCAGTTCCTGAGGCAGGTTGAACTTGCTGAGCCTATATTATATTATACCATATTTATTCGGCCTTCACACATGGCCAAAACCTGCAACGTATCTGCTTCACCATGCATCTCAGAAGCCCTCCGTTTGATTGTGTCCCACCGTCAATGCTGTGTGCTGTCCTTATCCGAAGCAAGGGTCAAAGGTCAGAAGATGTTATGTGCTGTACTTATTTTTAAATCAGCTTGAGGATGACCCGACAAGAGCTTCTCAAAGGAGTATGAAAAATGCTTAGAATTGGGCAACGCTACTCTCTCCTCTGTGTAACAATGCATTCCACCCTCGAACAACCTCCAGACCCCGGGGAACTGACCCGGTGTCTCCGCCATGGCGAGACATTATTTTGCCCTCACACTACCTGCTCGCCCTCAGTGCAAGTGGGATTGAAAAAACAGTCCCATACAGACCTTTATGTTGGTCCTCCAGTGCAAATATATCAGAGCACCATTTTTTAATGAACTGACATCTGGCAAATTGTGAGTGGTCGCAGAGGGAGAGACGTGCAAAAATGCAGTGTAAGGGTCAGGAACATCCAGGTGTTTGAAAACCGGAAGTTAGTTGCAGTTGTAATTTGGTCATTAGTTGAAGCTGCACTTGTCTTTGCCACTTCTCTGAGTGGGGGCACCACGATGTCCGACTCTTTAAAACCTCTCCTGTCAATGTAGTGTAACATGTCATTCTGGGACCTGTATGAAAGTACAGTTGCAGACTTAAATCTCATAATTATTGTTGAATAATTCCCAAAAAATAGCTCCCTGCTGGGAGATGGAGGCTAGCAGATGTCATCCTGACTGTTTTTATCGGTGCCAATCCATGTTAACTGGCATGTTCCCCTGTGGAGTTCTCTTTATCGCAGTGTTTCTCACTAAAGCATTTTTTGTTTATGCTTGAAGCCTGACGCACATATTGAATCCGTTCCATGTTTCATCCTTTTTCCCTGCCGCTGTTGGCACACTCCTCTGTCCATGGCACGAGTAACACCTGCAGAGCAGTGGAATAGAGTGGACATGTTTGCATGAGCGTGTTACTCGCCATCCACTCGCACAGGTGCAGACCAGAAGACAAAAGTGCTCCAAAGTGCAAAAAACAGGGCACCTTTAAAGAACTGCAAATCTGTGTCATTCGAGTACCATATAGGCCAGGGGTGTAAACTATTTTTAGTAAAGGGTCCACATGCTGCCAGTGGGCCGGACCAGTAAAATCATAGCATAATGATGTATACATAACAACAATATTTCTCTGTTTAAAACATTGGTGAAGGTTTTGGATGCGTTATTTTCCTGTAATTTTAACAATTATCCGGCGGATTCATTGTGCTGTAAATCAAATTCATAAACGTAACTAGTTCTGAGCGATATTCACGTGGATGCGTTTGATTCCCACGTCCACCACGACGAGGATCTTAATCGACTCCGTGGCATTGCCGCTTCGTTTTGACATCTCACGCTGCGTCGGGGACGTCGTAGTGATTACACCTATTTCCATGAGATGAAGTTGTGTGAAACCCGACCTCCAAGGGGGTCAGTGTGTAAAACCCAAAGAAGGTGTGGGAGTCCTTAAACTCCTCTGCATCTGTTTCCTCTCATCACGCCAACTCTGTCAGCAAAGCCAACACCCCACTTCCATCTCTTTTCACCTTAAGTACAACTCTTCCTATTCTCAGCACAGCTACAGCCCCATCTTCCTTCCCCACACACACCACCCCACATTCACCCATATCTCTCTTGTAAAGGAATGTGCCCTCATTCTTATTTCCCTTCTTCCTCCTCCCTCACTCCATTCTTCACTTACTTTATCTGGGTGTCACTGTGTCAGAATGTATTTGGAGCTAAATTATTCATTAGAGAACTGGAGGACAATCAAAGAGACTGGTACCCAGGCAGGGCCGGTGTGCGTGTGTGTGTATGTGTGTGTGTGTGTGTGTGCACATGCTCGGCGTAATGTGTAGCTGAATGCATACTTGGTTAGGTGTGCGTGTGTTTGTGTGTGAAAGCAAGTACAGAAGGGAGTATAGCAGGCTGGAAGAAAGAGATTACATAGAAACCCGAGGGAGACGAACACAGAGCCCTGCAGCTCTCCTTACAGCACAGAGAATGCTAATTTAATAGGAGTGTGTGCGTGTGGGGAGGGGTGTTAGATAAGGATTTTCCCCTAATAACCAATAATGTCAGTGTTAAAACATGAATTGTCAGCTGTCACCTTCAATCACCTTTCTGCCAAAAGCAATGTGAGTTCATGCATGTCAGAAAATATCTTCTGCACTAAGTGGCGCCATTCGTATTTGTTTGTATGTCTGTATTTGTGTGTGTGTGTTACACCACCAACCCCTAGTCCAATTAACAAGTTGGTTGTGCAAGGCCAACAGCAGACGAGAGCCCCAGCAGTCATGACGAGTTAACATTTGGGTGATCGCAAACGCAAGCTGATCTTTATTGAACCAGTAAGGTGCCAGATTAGATGTGCTTCATAAACGTCTAATTACCCCCAAGTTTTAATAACACGTAGAGACGCACAAATGTCTTTCCATACTTTTTAGGACCCTGATTGACGTAATGCATTACCTCGGCCGTAACATAATGCTAAGCTTAAAACCAAGTCGTAGCCTTCAAACAGTCCTTTTAAAGTGGTTAAGAATGTCCAAAATGTCCTCATTTAGGATGCGGTCCTCACAAAGATACTAGAACACACATAAACCATCTATATTTAAACATCACTATTTAAAATTATCGTAAGTTTCATAACAATTTCATATTTTGTTGTAAATGCTGTAAAGATAACAAAAAATGTTTTACGCCGGGTCTCGTTGTCCCCGTAGTGCTAATTAGCAAGGACACACACAGTAACACAGTATAAATATGAGCGCTGGCTTTTTTAGAAGTACTAGAGCCTACAGTGTATCCCTGACCAACATTCCCTTCATTTCATCCAGTCTGTTCCGCTGGACCGCTGGGGAGTTCCTTTGCAGGATGATATTCCACCCCACGTGGACGATGGGGAGGGTTGGGGGGGTTGAGTTCAGTTGGAGAAGATCATGCTAGCTTGTGGGCAGACAGGAAGGGTGTTAACGCTTTCCATAGGAGCTTTCATCTGCAGTCTGCACAGAGAGAGAGAGCGACCGCCCACACCGTATGCTGTGAATACTGATTTTAATGACGCTACTGTAGATTCATCTTCTATATGCATACGACGCAGGCAGACACTTATTGTGTGAACAAATGAGCTGCAGGACACGAGGGCTCTTTGATGCGAACGGAAATGAAATTAACTAGATGCTACGGCCTTCACAGTCATTAGATCTCAACCCAATTAAAGCCCTGGAGCTGTAAACTTCTGAACTGAAAACGCATTGTGAAAGGGTTAAAGCTAAGATGAAAACACTGAGGTCATTCAAATCGGTCAACACCACCCTGGCGACCTGTCAATCACAAGATAGCCCCGCCTATAAAGCATTACTGCTTTATGGCCTATTTTACTCTAAATCGGACCATAATTTACAAAATTCGTTTTTTAAGAAGACTTGGAACTTGCAATTGAGACTAAAGCAAAGTTTTACTGAGGAAACAAATCTGAAATGTGAACAAGCTTATTTGTGTCTCTGTGTCTGTTTGGTCCATCCTTCTGTCCACAGTTAGAAGATATAACTACTACTTGTCAGATGGCCATGACATTTCTATGGCAAATGACGGATTAGCCAGCACCGGCCGACGGATCGCCGCAGTCTGAGCCTTGATGCACACTTTATAAGCTGACTCAGCGGTTCACAAAGGCAGAGTATATAAGAAGACACGAAGCTGACACTTCAGTGTGCAAGGTGACATGTTTTTTTAGCAGCATTTTTGTGGGTCTCAAGTGATTGACAGGAAGCCAAGAGCAACATAACGCTCAACCGACTCGACACCCGACGATGAGTGATCCATCTGTGTGGAACAAATCACCCTGATAGTGTCGTCAGAGGAAGTGCTTTTGTGCACTTCATCTCTACACATCTGACAATGATGGGATGTGGAGTGCATTTATTGTTAAGTTCAGGAAAGTTGTATTTATTTTGTCTATTTGCTGTTAGTGATGTTATCTCGGGATCCTCGGTGTCTGTGAAGAGGACCCTTTCCTCGTGCTTCATGCAGTGTGCTGTTGTTTCAAGTGAGGGGGGATGGGTTTTAATCTTTAGCTTTTACATGTGAAGAGCAGGGAGGAAATAAAATAAAAGCACACCTTTCGACTATATATAAGAAGTGAATGTAGTCATGGTGACCTCACCCATTGGTTTGTGGACTACCGTTATGAAGCCTCGAGTTTAACAGTTTCGCCGTGGCCATCTTGGATTGACTGCTCTGGTAGCAGCAGCAACCTGTCAATCAAACTAAGCCCACAAGCATACTCGGCTTTATCGTCCATTTTGGGACCATAATTTACCAAATGAACCTCATGCTGTTTTGACGAAGACTTGAAACTAGAGATTGAGATCATAAACCCCACAACCCTATACACTCCCACACAACCAGAGGAATTGCCTCCTGGTGGTCAGTAGGGAGAATGCAGGTGTTAAGACACTTGCACATCGGCCTCAATCAGCAGAACCAGTTTGACGCCAACATCTCCGTTATATGGATCAAATGCTTATGTAATATAAAAGTGGTCAGTCGTATAGTGACAGACCAAAAGAGAGTATTCACTAACTCTGCAGTATCCCTCGGCTGAGCAGAGAGGTTTTGTATCTTTCAGCTCATTGATTTTACATCCCACAGTGTTTCTGTTGGGACTCAGACTGATCGTTTTCATCAACCAGCATCAACCTCCCAGTACAAAAAAAGGCTCTGATAAACCCAGTCTACCTGCCCAACATCACAGAGCAGGTATGTTACTGTAGCAACTGGCTGGCAAACATCGCATCACTGAACAAAATACCGGGTATTATTTCTCTGGCCTTGGTCAAGACAACGCCAGAGTGAATATTGGATTACCAGAAATATATACATCTAAATATATTTTATTTTGACGACAAACAAAAAGAAAAAAAAACATGAATTATTGTTCCATGATATCATGCTCATATCTCTGTTTTAAGTGTGCCACTAGAGCTAGTAGGAAAATATTGTGCTTTAGGAAAAAGTATATTAAATAAATAAATAATTCACATTAATGTGAATTTAGTCAGTGCATCGCCTCCACTGGTTCCCTGGCAACGACACAACAAGCACTGCACTGCACCAAGAAATAATTACAGGATGCAACGGCCCATATTACTACACATTGTTAAACAGGTTAGCTCCCCGCCTGCGTTCTTAATGCTAACCTCATGGTGTGTTCACACCAAATGCGTCAAGATTTTTCTCGACGCGCGTCGAAAAAAGGGTGGTTACACCAAAAGCAGCGTGACTAATTGCGGCGCCACAGTTGGACCGGCGGATGTTTGATTCAGCACCGGCAGGACGGCGGTGACGAGCGGAACGTCTCAACGCTGATTGGCTGACGCAAGTATGACTCACACTTTTTTGCTGCCGGAGTTGGAAAATTTCAACTCGTGCGTGGAATGCGTCTTTCGTGCTGCCGCAGCGCGTCTGTCACGCAGCGCGTCTGTCACGCAGCCCGCTGGAAAATAAGCTTCTACGCAGCTGTGCATTGACTTTGCATCTAATCTCGACGCGTGGCAACATCTTTACGCGTTCGGTGTGTGATCAGACCATAAGGCAGGTCAATTGTGTCTCAGCTCCAGATCTTAATAAAGCTTCTCAACTACACTTTGGAAGAAAGTGAATGAACACATTTTTCCCCAAATGTCAAAGTATTCTCTCATGGTATGTTCCCAACTCCCAACTCAAATACCACTTAGTCAGTGCCCACAACAGAGGGCAAGAAATACACAGCGTGAGTGGGATGGGATACACAGGACTATCACCCAGGAGACCAAGTCAAAGTTGAGTTACTTTAGTTCACTTTTGTTATGCAACTTAAGAAATGCTTGCTATGAGACAAACATACTTATTTAGACCAAAACCACCGTCCTTTTCCTTCACCTCACAAAGTAGTTCAAGACGTTTATTTAAAAAAAAGACACTTTGCATGTAACGAGCGGAAAATGACACGTCCAAAACGGACACTAAAGGGGAACCTAGAGCGTTACACTTGTGTGTGTGGGGTGGGGGAAACGGACCAAGCGAACGTATTCTATTTACGGGTTGGACGTGAGAATGTGAAGCCTGGTTACGTTTACACAACCAAAGTTACTTAGTACGTTTTTTTGGTCTTTTTTTTTTTTTACAAAGTACGAGTATCAACTGTCATGAACTCGTCTGGTAAAGTGGGCAAAACTAAACTAAATAAAAAAAAAGGGGCTGCCGAAGTGTCTATCAGCAGGCTGGGTGTGAGTATCTAACACAATAAACTCAAAAGAGAGAGAGAGACTGAAACACAGACACGCATCCACCCGCACACACACACACAAACACACACACACACACACACACACACACACACACACACACACACACACACACATTCCATTTCACAGTCTGCTGGAGTCTGACAATCTCTCCAATCTGCGAAGGCTCATACCCTGACTCCCAGTGACCCCCCCAAACAATTTTAGAGTGATATCTCTGAATGCATTACACAGCAGCCAAACACCCTCGGAAAGGGTGGGGCTGCAGATTGTCATACAGGCTCGCTGCTTGCCACGTGCTGCTCGTAGTGGCCCGGCAATCCACTGCAAAACTAATTGAATTCATCCATTAATCCATCTTTCGTTAAAATAAGGAATTCTATTTCCATAGAACCCATGCAGATATTGTTTGCTATTTTGCACCATCACTTTCCTATCAGCAAGCTGAGATGGGGGAACTTGGTGAAATTGCTAAGAGAAGTCCAATTGGGCAAGAAACACAAGCAGTCAGACAATCAGACAGCTTGTAAACAAACCCCCGGGTTAGACGGATTTAATTATCAGAGGAAGTGAAGTCAACCGGTAAATTATTCTCAGTTCACAGACCGACTCATATGGGTAATTTTTAAACAGGCCTGAGGGATTAACAGAAAACATGGATCGGCGGAAAGTAATTGAAAACGTAATTTCCGTTACAGAAAAATTAAAAATCGCATCCAATTACAAACACATTAAGTAAAAACTGGGATTACTGGCATGATTTAAATCTTACAATACATTTTTAAATAAATATCAACACAACATTCCACGTCACAAGTCGAACACCTACAAAAGACAATAAAAAACAACTTCTGAGAAAAATATCTGCCTCTTTAGCTGCAAAATACTCAATTGTATCCACTTTGTAGTCTCTGACTGTGTTTGTCTCTCTGATGCGGAGCAGGAAGTCAAAACTCACTTTTCTTTCAAAAGAAAAAAAACATATTTGATTCAGAAAGTAAGTGAAAATGTACGAACGCTAACAGGTTGAAAAGCTTAAACTTAATAAAAGAACTGTTTTATAATTTGCATTCTCTCTACTAACCAGCATTGGGCGATTCCTCTGGTTGTATAGAAGTCTGTAGAAAATGACTTCTCTCTTGATTTATTCTCTCTGTAAACAAGTTTATGTTCTTAATCTCTAGGTTCAAGTCTTCCTCAATACAGCATGATGTTCATTTAGTAAATTATGGTCCCTTTAGAGTCAAATAGACCATAGACCACGAGATGCTTTAGGCTTACTGTGATTGACAGGCCGCAAATCACAGTAACTTAGAGAGTATGCTTTAGGGCGGGTTTACTGTGATTGAAAGGCCATCTCTGGTAGCGACCACAGATGTATAGGGTGTCACTAGGTCAGTTTTCAACATTTCAAATATAGTAACTTCCATTCATTGGTTTAAATATGGCCATAGCCAAATTGACGAAGTAAAGGCTTCAAAACATCATCGTGACGTCACTCAGTGGTTTGTAGACGATAACACCCACTGTTCATATACCATACACAGTTGGAAATCAGTCAATGCCTTAATGTGTTTGTATGGGATGCCAAAGGATAATTTTAGTTTCACTCATAACCCAAGAGACGGTACATTGAAAACCCCACAGCAGCCGTAACATACTTTCTCACTGAAGAATACAATATTAACATTGCATAAGAGCCTGAAGGTCTTGTGAAGAAAGAAGATTTTTTTTCTCTTCAGCAAGTTAACACAGTTTGTCTCCCTCCTGTTGAGCTGTGGGCAGTTTAGAGCCACTCAGAAAGGAGCTGAGGTCGTCACATTTTCAAAAGGGATCGTCAATAAGATTGAATAAGTTGTCTGTGAGGAGATAATCCGAGTTATGAAATGGAATATAGCTCCAAATTGTTTTGCGAGGCAGCATTGACTGTCTTTTCTTACACATTATTCTTTTTATCTCAAACATGTTCACCTCTGGCTTACAATGACAACACAAAGAAAGACACGCTCACGCTCGAACAATTAAACACTTATGCAACAATGCAAGGTTTGAGCGACAATTTGAATAATTCACTCACCATGCTGTGCTCGCCAATTACCTTAAAGTACCAACTCCAGTGAATTAATTACCCTTAAGTGCAGAGAGTTACCCTTTAATTATGTTGCCGTTTTCCTGCTGTCCATTTGTGAATGCATTTGCAAGAACAAAGTTTAGATCCATGCGTTTATTTGCTTAAATTAACTGTTGTTTTCCGTTATCACATTATGCAAACGAGGTTTGTTAATAGAACAGCAGGTACACTTCTCTCTGCCCGGCTGCACCCCGCACCTCACCATCCCAGTGTTAAATCAGTGTCTCACAAAGGCTCTGGCAGCACTTCCCTCTCTGCAGGTGGCGGGTTCGTTTGGATTACAGCTGCCCCGTTGAGCAGAGAACACCAATAGCTAAATCACACATTAGCAGCGGATACATTTAGAACATTCAGTCACATAAGCTCGCCCTGCATATGTTCACGGGCGCACTCGAGATGTTTTGTGCGAGAAAAAAAAAGAGTTACTTTTGATTCCAGGGGTCGAAAGTAAGCAAAGGTAGTTGATTGGAAATTGGAGCTAATTGGGGCAATGCTCAGATGGAGATGAAACCCTCCCTGTTGACTCATCAGTACATTTAGGACAAGGAACTGTTTTCGAAAAATATCTGGTTCAGTCAACGGTATAACTTGTCGGCGCGGCTTGACTTGACTTCTACATCAGCATGTTGTTGACCTGGTACTTTTTTGGTACAAACTCCGATAAGGTTTCAAGCGTGCGGAGTTAAAACACTGCAGATCACTGATTGTTCAGAGACAATTGTCACTTATCACTCACAAAACAGAGGACGTCTTGCACACACCCGCCAACTAGGATCAATACCATCGGCAACTATTTCCCTCACTAGACATGAGACGAGACTAAATGACGCAACCACACCATGGCCAATTGACAAAGTTCTGTTCTTTCTTAGTTGGGTTGCAGATAAAATGATGTTTGTGTCACGTTGAAGACGATGTCGCTGTTAGCTGCTCAATGGCCATACTCGAAGAACCCCGCCAACATTAAAGGGGTCCTATCAACAGTGCAAAATTATGTGGCGCTAAAGGTGAAACGAGCTATGCCTTAAAGTGAAAGAATATGATTCCCAAGGTGGATTTTCTGTTCAAGGATTACTGTCATAATTTTGGAAAACATGCCTATTCATATTTCTTTCAAGAGAAACAAGACATCTGTCATATTGTGTCTTAAATATGGAGCTAGCTTAATTTGGCATAAATACTTAGCATAAGGATTGAAAGCAGTATACAATCGTTCTACAAATAAAAAACAGTTTGTTGATTGAAGTTAAATACTGAAATCCTTTTTGTAATGCATATTTATTTGAGATTTGTCTCCTGTTATTGCCTTTTAAGCAGAAATTAACAGACGGCTAGCTTTGTATTTTTTGACTTTGAGTTTGTTTTACTCTGATTTTGTTTCTCACAAACGACACCACTTGATCATTTTGCAAGTTGAAGCCCTCTTGTCTTACAGGCTCCAAAGTTGAGTTAAAGCGTTCAGTTTGGCCGAGACATGATTTGGTGAAACGAGCGACGTCTCTCACAACGGCGCCGCTGAACCCTGAAACCCATCGTTTCCAACAGCTCGAGCCCGACCACCTTCTTTGCTGCGATGAGCAAAGTCCTCAAACAAAGTGCTCTTGTGCACCAGAAATGGCATTTAGTGTCGCCGTGTTATTGTCCGGGTGGAGAGAGCAGAGCTTTTTTAGTGCCAGAAAAAGGTTGCAATAACGGAAAAAAGGATGTGAAAATGTGTCATGAATCTCTGTAACCTACTCTTTATCTCTACTTGAGGCTGTAGGCTACATTAGCTGCTCCTAGTATAAAAACCCCAACTCAACCAAATTGTTGGAATTTTAGTTGCCTTCTGGGTAATGTAGGCACCCGATTTTTTTTACAAGGAATAAAAATGACAATATCTGGTTCTGCTGTTGGTTTTGATTAAGTTTTTGGTGGGATTTGGTAACTGTGGGGTTTAGTGTTTTGTTCCTAATTGCAACTACAAAATTGAATTGTGCCTCTGACTCCTTTATTTCTGTAGAAAAGGCAGCTAAAATCTATATTAGTATTATGTTATTTAGAGCCCTTTGCAGAAAGAAAAGAAAGCTGTATCATTAAAAGACGGAACCCAAGTAGCTTATGGAGGGAATAAACACTGGTAAAAATATGATTTTACATTTAATGTAAAGAATCTTGTATAACATGATTCAATGGATGGATGGCATTTGTTGTATAAACAAGGGAGCTGACATTACATGGTCGAGGTGAGGCTAGCTAGTGATGGCACATATTGCCTCTTTTTCCAATGAATAGAGAACTTGTACGAGTGTGGGAGAGAGATAAAGGAGAAAAGAGGGGGAGAGATACACAAAGCCTCTCGCACACGGTCGTTTCTCTCATTCTGGCCTTGAACCTTACATGCTGCTAGAGAGCAAATAAAAAGAAGCAACATCTATGACAATCCATGGCTCTTTAACGTCTCATTCTTTACTCCTGCTGCAGTAAAATGATACGATTATTTTTCTTCTATCTTTTTGGACAATTTCCTTAAACAGTTATTAGTTGGCATTGTCTTGTCTAGGTTTGTAATGCACTTTAATAATTCATGTCTTAAAAAAAGGACATTTCAGTTTGACTTGAAAATAGCTGTGTTTGGTTCCTGCGTGCCTCCACTCATAATCTGTGTTGAGCAGTTATGCATGTCTGAATAATATGATTACCTTTGTCAGTAACTTCTAGTCCAATTTACGATTTGAAACAATTCTTTCATCAACGTGAACTCATTCCTACTCGCCATATTCTGTGTTGTGGAGCGGCCGTGATTCACCTTGTGTGACATGTGGTATACTATTGTGGTTTGGTTTATAATAAGAGTTAAAATAAGTAATGATATTTTTATGTGATTCACTGACTCAGGTTACAATGTGATAATTAGTAAAAACATCTGGTTTCTTGGTCCCCCATGGTGAAAGTCCTGTTTGTAAGTAACCTGTCCCACAAAGATCCTAATACAGCTGTGCAGCAGAGCACCTCCCGCTTCTGTGTTACACATCAGTTTGGAAGTAAATTGTCTCCGTGACCTGCGCTGCCTCGTACTGGCTGGATGGCCATGTGGTCCTCATCTCCCCGTACACCTGTCGTTAGTTTCAAACCAACGTCTGAACAGCCTGAACTCCCCGTGTCTTCCATCAGTCCACATCCCGGTCACGCCAGGTGCTCCTCGGAAAGGCTGCGAGGGTGCAATTATTCCTGCATCCACTGCACCTGTTATGACGTCTGAAATTAGCTCGGCGCAGCATGGCTCTCGGCATTTTTCTCTATCTAGCAAATATTCTTGGGGACTTGGGAGGCGTGAGCAGGAGTGTAGTCACACCTTGTTGGCTGCATTTCGCATTTTGGCTGCGATCGTCCCAATATGGAAGTTGGCCGATCAAGTCGGCCGTTAGTCACACCACACTCTCTCCCTCTGGATAAAAAGCAGGTGTGAGCGTTTGATACATACATACACACCCTGTTAGAGCCGCCCGGAGAGAGAAAGCTTCATCATTGAAGACAGGATGGAAAACAGACACCAAGGCGTAATGTTGTCTGCTTTCTAGTTTATTTGCTGTCCCGGCTCCTCAATGGTGGAATGAGCTGCACATTGACATCAGGACAGCAGAAAGTCTCTACATCTTCCGCCCAAACTAAAAACACATCTTTTTCAACTATACCATAAATAGGGAAAGTGGCATAGTAGTAGCACTTTAGTAGCACTTAAAGGCACTTACTGATAGTACTTTGTAGCTTAACTTTATTGAAGAAATTGTACTTGTTCTGAGTTTATACTCATGGTTGAATGCATTTATTGTAAGTTGCTTTGGATGAAAGCATCAGGTAAATACAAAAATATGAACTGTATTTTAGAAGCATGTAATGAGCAGAAAGAAGCCGAGCATGTGAAGGTGGTGACCAGAAGAAATGCAGGACCGCTGCTTCAACCACGTTGATTTCAAACATTACGCAAAGAACCGAGATGAACGTCATGCAGGATTGGACTATAGCTCAGGCTGTAAAACAAATGAGATGCCAGGTCGCAGTGAAAAGGAAATAATAATCCATGTGATGAAGGAGGTGCTTTCAGAGCCAACTGGCATAGAGAGCGGACAGAGCGCTGACGGATGAACAGCTGCCACTTGTGCTGTGATGGTTTTTATGCCTTACCTGGGAAGACTAATGCATACAAGCCTCCAGCTCGCACACCTGGGTGGATTTTTAAAATCCTATGGTCAAGGAGCTGGGGGTCGGAAGTGATGTGACTTTGTACATGTCCTGATTTATTCTTTGATTTCAAATTTTTGCCTAATACGTTTTATATTAAGAATCTGCAAACCAAAGCCAATCCAATATTATTTTCCATTTATTTCCTTCTTTGACATACAGCAGCGCACCATAGTGAGGCACGAGCAGTGGCGGGCCGTCAGGGCCTGCTAAACCTACTCTGGTGGCCCAAACAGAATCACAAAGTTATAGCTATTTCAATATTACATTTTTTTTCTTATAATTAAAAGTTATAGCTTTTTTTAAAATAATGTAATTGTTTTTCACAAATACACTACATTTATTATAATTGTTTCCCTAGCTTATTTTCTCATTACACGTCTTCCTCTGTTGCTCTGCCGTCACCCTGCAGCTTCCAGCCTGCTGCGTGGCTGCTGGATCTGGTTAAGAGCGCTCAAGCTCCATGTAGTTTAAATTACAGCTCACCTTGTTTGGCCAGCCGAGGCGCGATGGAAAGCAGGTCAGCTCGCGAGCTAACTAACGCTCGTTATTAGCTCACGAGTTAGCCACCGGTGCTGTGCCGCATAATCAGACACTTCCACCTTCACTCGCTGCCCTTTCTGGACTACTGTTGAACTGTTTATTGTTTTTCTGTGTCCTTAATTTCTTTTTTTGTTGTTGGTCTTTTTATATTTATCTTTTTTATATTTAACTATTGCATCGAAAAGAATAACGAAGTGCAGAATCCGGCGTCAAATTCCATCTACGTGAAAATATACATGCTATTAAAGTTGATTCTGATAATGAGGTGAGAGACTGCACTGAAGGCGCAGGTAGAAAAAACACGGCCTGCCACTGGGCTACAGTAACATGTCATGAAGTGCAGAAAATTGAGGATTTATATCTTAAAACCAGAGCAGAATAGCTCTACATAGAGGGATGATTCTGTATGAATATTTTATAAATCAAACAGACAAAATGATAACAGAGAGAAAAGGACTACAAACCAATGTAAATGACAACAGAAGAGATGCTAAACAATTACAAAGAAAAGCAAAACAATCCGACCCTTTTGAAAAGACGCACAACAAAACTAAAGTCACTGCAAAAGAAAAACAAGTTTAAAGAGACAAATACTAGAAACAAAATTGAAAAAAGAGACACAAATCAAATAAATAAACTACTAGAAACAAAATTATTAAAAAGAGACACAAATCAAATAAATAAACTACAATAAATCCAAACAGTATATTACAAGAGATTACAAGATGTAAACTGACTACAAAGAGATGCAAATCGACTACAGAGAGATGCAAGATACAAAATGACTACAAAGAGATGCAAAAAATAAAATAACTACAGACAAATGCAAAAAAATACAACTCCAAAGAGATGCAACAAATACAATGACTACAAAGAGATGCAAAACAAGGCCTATGTTGGGTTGGGCTACAACAAATCTGTGCCCAAGGGCCTCTTGTCATGTGCCTCCTGGATGTGGATGTGCCTGAAGCAGGTCTTACGCGGGCGTATTAACTAATCAGCTTTTTTTGTTGGCTCGAGTAGAGAAGCAGGGAGATACAAAGCTACTTGAGGCTCTGATATCCTCTCCACCGCTGACTGATCTCGTGTGGCGTGAAGTTTTCAAAGGAGACAATATCAGTGTGGGAGATGAATCAAGGAAATGAAGACGGGGGTTTTAAGTGAAGGCCGAGGAAGAGGAGGGATGTGAGGGAAAAGTAATAAGAGGTGAATTGAGTGCCAGTAGGTGTCCTCCTTCAACAGTGAGAGGATTCAGCCAGCAGCAGCCTTTACGGGAGCAGATCAGTGTTACAACACCCTGGAGCCTTACATTCTAATCTGCTACCAAACCCATTGGCTATTCAAGGTGCAGTTAGAGCAATATGGGATTTACACACAAATCACACAAATCTCTACCCATATATGCCTCCGACCTCTCTTCTGTGAATGTAATAAATCTACCTGATTGCACGCAGTAATATTTGATCTACTTCATTAAGTGGACATTCAATACTGGTTTAACTAAAACTAGATTGTATGAATTTTTGTCTTTTGGTTACAGAAGATGTAAATCAATCGTCTTTCAATTAGAAATAGGATCTCTAAAAAGATACATTTATATTTATGGATTGGTTTCATAATCGTGGCCCCGGTGATCTCATATTGCACCTTTGTTTTTCTAAAATTGTTGAGTGCAGCCAAAACTATTTAAATAAGTGTTCCAACTTGATAATGGAATCTCTCAAGTAGAAGTTATAAGTCAAATAATAATGTTGAACTTAAAAAGAAAAAAAGGGGCAATACCCTCCACTAATATACTAAAGCAATAATGGCCCTTTGCAAAGCCTCGTCGCCTCAGTGCTACTCCAACAAGCTGTCAGAGCTACATAAGAGCCACACTGTCACCAACTGCAGTCAAAGAAATTCAATCTAATATTTGTAAAAATCAAATTTTAAAAAAAAGAAGAAAAAAAAGGGATTTCATCTGGGATCTCACAGATTCCACAGCAAAAACAGAATGAAATAAATAAAGATAGAAGCTAAAGACTTCAGACCACTGTGTAAAAGTGAACCACCACATCCCCTGGAAATGAAGTTACAACGCTGTTCCCGCGCAGACTGGAAGTATTTATTCATAGTTATTCAATGTTAATCATAAAAAGCTGAAGCAGTATTTGTATACGTTTAGTGCACGTTTAGTGCACTAAACCTCAAAATAATTATTAACAATTTCCACAACAATGATGGTAGAAAAAAAATGTTTTATCACTTTGTTAGAAAAATGAAAATAAAGTTATATCCATGCAAAACAAATAATATTTAGTTACTACTAAATAGTTTATTGTGGAAAACAATAAGCTATTTTTGTGCTAAACAAAACAGATAAGTGCAGATGTGTGAGCATCAGGTTGCTTCAGTGGCTCAGTGAGCAGCTTTCCTCTCCACACCTTTTTAAAACGGGTTGTAGATTTGATACGTACTCTGAATTCATGCTTAATGAGCTGAGCTCTGTTTTCTGATAAAAGACGCCACAGCAGAAAAGACCTCACGGAGATCTCATAAAGATCGTTTTTTTGCAAAATGCCAAGAATCGGCGAGTCGCGCATGCGCAGCAGCCTGTTAACGTCGTAAGATGAACTTTTCAAATCAGCATTTCCTCTCGCGCCCAGAGACTCTCGATATGCAAAGTCAGAAACGTTGTTCATGGAGCTGCAGGCTGCAGCCTGTTTGTGTTGACCGCATGTACATGAACTGATAGGCTTTTAAACTGATCGCTGATAGCTTAAAATAGTGATAGCTTAAAATAGTGTTAGCTTAAAGTAGCAAATCCCATTGAAAAGCAGCAACATATTTTTCGCTGCTCTCTCTCTGTCCACTGTTTGTGCACCCGTGTGTGTCTGTGCTCACCTGTGTGTGTGCCGTGTCCGTGTGTGCTCTGTGCAAGCCGTGTTGGGGGCAGAACTCCGCTGCTTGCGATACAGAGCAGAGTTTTAACGTGACCATGGTCGGTTGATAACTTTTTTTTTTTTGACTAACTTTTTTTTTGGGGGGGGATTTTTAGAACATGTCTGGCGAGCGACTCACGTGGTTGCTGCGGGCGACAAGGTGGCCGCGGGTACCGTGTTGGCTACCTCTGGATTAGAGGTTTACCCCAGTGTATTACCTTTAGGCAGGAGTGAACTGCTGTGTGCATTTTGGACACCTGAAAGATAAGCCCACCGAAATAATTCCATATCAGTTCGCATATCCTATATTTAGTCCATATTTCTGAATGCAGTGAAGAGCGCGTTGACATGTTCCACTTCAGTTCCCCATCGGAATGGGCCGTCCAAAGCCAAGATAAAGCCACAGCTGACCACCGATGCACATTGTCGACTGGTCGGCTATAAAACTACCAGCATACGGGCAGCGGCAAGGTTCTTCAGCAGGCGCCTACAGAGCGGATCACTTGTTGGGTTTCAGTGCAGCCGTCATGAGGTACATTGCAGAAAATGGAAGCTTCACATGTTTTAGAAATTTGTGCTCCCTTTACCGGCTCCTTCCAGTCCAGCGTCGAGGCCGCTGCCCCGGAAGGCAGTGACGACGGAGAGACGGCGGTTAATTGTGCTCCTGGGAGACATGAGAGACAGAACTCGGAGTTGTACATGTAGAAAATTGTTAAGGTGGAGTGTGGTGTAGAGGATCCAAACGCACGCTCACGCAGGACTTCCAAAAATAAAGACGGAATTTTGCATTCAAGAGTGCACCATCAAAACATAAGCAAGCAAAACACACAACCGTCTCATGTCCATAGGCAAAGGATCCACTCAGCGTTGGGAGGGCAGCTCGACCAAGCTGGTGTCCTTCTAGTTCCTGAGTCAGAAGGAAAGCTCAACAGAGCTCCGTGTGACCAACTGAAGACTGACAACACACAACATCAGTACATGGCCTACAACACCAACACAGACAGGAGGGAAACAAACAGGGGAGCCCACACTAGAAGCAAACAAGGTACCTAACAGTAAACACTTCTGAAGTATGTCTATATATATATATATATATATATATATATATATATATATATATATATATATATATGTATATATGTGTATATATATATATATATATATATCTATGTGTATATATATATATATATATATATATATATATATATATATATATATATATATCTCCTTGGATTCCACATACACTCACATAGTATACACAGGAAGGCAGAAAGAGCTGGTAATACAATTCTGACACCACCCAGTGATGCGAGAGAGCAGCAGCGGCAGATCGATACAGACAGTGGGTAATGACTCCTGTGATCCCTGCAGACCTTTGGGGGCTGCCCCCGGCGCCTCCTCTCAAACCCACCGTGGACGTTGCAGCTCCTCCATTCATTACCTCCGCAAGGAATAGAAGGTGGTATAAGTCAGAGGTGGGAAAAAGTCATCACCGCTTGTCACACATGCAGACACACACATCGTCGACATGGTGTCCACTATGCAAGTTGCATTTTGGGGGGCAAAGTAGAACACCATGAGGCCTATTTTTGTGAAGGTGTGTGGCAGCTGGTGGAGGTTTTACACCAACCAACGGGTGCTTTTTCATCGGATTGCATCACATTGAATTTCAGCAGTCTTTTCCTCACAATGTTTTGGTGACAAAGACAGTACTTGCCCTTCAGCCCCTGACGATCAGATAAGCTCGTTCTATGCTGTTTTGTGGCTTTCGTTGGCAAAATAAATATTTTGTTTACTTTTTTAACTTTTGTTTCATTTTCAGCCAGAGATGTCCTGCATTCAAATGTAGCCGTCATTGTCAGGAATACCTATTTCATTTTCTTTAAATTCACAATTTAGTGGTATTTATTTTTTTATTTGGTAAAGGACACATGAATCATTTTTATACTATATACTAAATATAATCCAATAAATATGATTTCCACTCATGTATCTTGTAGGGAGGGGGGGGGGGGGACACCTATGTGGACCTTTGTCTGTGGCTCAAAGCTCATTTGGCAGTACTTCACGTTAGAAAGGTCTAAATCCATCAGACTGCAGAATATCATCTGATGGTATGCCAACAACCCTCCATTAAGGAATTCATATTCATAAAGGAAAGATGAGTACATGATGTGGTAAAAAAAGAGCTCCCTGCTTTGGTAGAAAAAACACCCAGTAGAAAACTTACGCCGTTGCACTTTCTGTAAGGAATACAATGGCGGTGTCTGAGCCTGCTGAGGCATGTTCCATCCTCTGACAGGATGTGAGTTTGCTGAGCAAAGATGTGACGTGAGATTTACCCCTGCTGTAGCCGCAGGGGACGAGGCCCGAGCAACGATGATCCCAATCATCCCAAGGTCAGGGCGCTTTTTCACATCATTATCACTTCTCCGTTGTCCCTTTCTTTCGTCTCCTCCCAGAGGATATCCCAGGCTGCAGCCAGTAGGTGACGGAGGAGGCGGAGAGCTTGTACCATTATGCCGCTATGGTACACTTTAGTGATGGCACGACAGGCTCAAACACACGGAGGTTACCCCGGCGATCTGTCATGCCCGAGACGAGGAAAAGTGTGACCTCCCCAGGGAGAACGTTTAAAATGTGCTGGGACTGCAAAGGTGTAGGTTTACATGAGGTCAAGGGAAAGTAACAGTCACGGAAAACCCTGATGAAGTCTGTGCTGAAACGTGTTTGAACACTTGCGGTTGCTATTCAAAAAGCACGGACTACTGAAGGAAGGCTGAATGAATGACATGGCTGATTATATTTTTGGGTTCTGGAGTCTGGATGAGGTAGTGACGATAACCTCCGGGCTAGTTACTGAACTGCTCAAGAGCTAAAGTGCAAAGCCATTGCTCCAATGGCCCTTTATTCCTAAACCCCAATAGTCTGAAAATTGCTATTGGGCTAAAAGCCAACAGCCCGTTATCCTGAAAACTAACACCCATTGTTCCAAAGGGTCATTGCTCTGAAAAAAAAATACACCCTCTCTCGCCAACAAAAAGAAATACATGGCGAAGTTACTCCGCAGAATGAGTTTATCGGCCATTCTGACTTTCCTGCTCTGGCAAAGACCTACTCTGATTGGCTGAACCCGATATTCTTACTTTAGCCTCTTTTTAAAACCTTTTTCCCAATCACACACCTCAACCTAATTTATCTTTTTAAACTGATAATGTGTTCATAAGCACAATGTCGACAGTGGGTCAAGATTTTGTTGTCAGATGCGTTCTGTTTCCGGTTCCTGTAGTCCGAGTAGGATTGACCAATCCCGTTGGAGCAGGCTTTGGTGGAACGCTTTGGCCCAATTGCAACCCACCAGCAGTGAGTTTAGTTTTCAAGTTTTTGCAACTCAACCACTGGTGTGACCTTAACCTTTACTTGAGCTTGACGCTGTGATGCATAATTATGTTGATTAAAAAAAAAAAGCGACTCATTAAATTAAATTACAGGGAGACAAACATTAGACAGTGTACGGTCAATGTTTGTGTTATATCTTATTATATGTAAGGATGTTGTTTTTTTATTAGGATGGTCTCTCTTGGTTGATGCCTGTTCTGTCTCAGAAACACTGTGCAGTGGAACGCATTACAGCTTCACAGTCCCTTTGAAATATTAATGAGAAAGTCCACTGGACGTATTCACATTTCACAGTGAAGGCGTAGACGGCCTTCATTAGAGGATATGTATCAAACAGGGTTTTTTTTGTGTCACCGGGGAGCCGGCAGTGGGACGCTCTGTGCTGTGCCACTTAATAACCTTTGCAGGGACGCTAAAGCCTCCCCATTCCTCACCCTGACACAGCAGCCTAAATTGGGACCGCATGACGTGTTAACTGATGATACTTTGTCTGGAGGAAGGCCGGCGCTCCCTTCATTGTATGAATTATATCATGATCAGCATGGAAGTAGGGCAGCACAGCTGAAAAAACAGTGTCAAGACCGTTCCCGTGACTGTTGTTCCAATGACTAAGCGTCATGATGTGGCTCTGGAGCTCTGTAGGTTACCAGGAGGAGTTGTGTTTGTCGGACATGATCTGCCATTGTCTGTTTGGTTTACCTGAACCAAATGAACAGAATTGTGCAACAAAAACGAGATATATAAAGATCACATTGCAGGTTACTGAAGAAATCAAACTGGCGTTAAAGTAAGAGAGGTGTTTGTGCGGTGTTTACATTCATTGCTTGTGTCTGTTTCTTTATGTTAGTCTTTAGTCGTGGTCGGGTTTGATATGTACCACGTGGCAATCATATGTACATTTGTCATCTCCATTTCCTTTTAGTACGTGTCAGTTTACTTAGTTTTTTTTACGCTTTACTTAGTTAGATTTAGGCAATAAAAGTACTTGACGTTCGGTGCAAATGCTACTTAACAAAAGAACGGTAAAAGTGATCAACGTTGACTTGACGTGAACATCGGCCATCTGGGTGAAAGTTTTGTGTCTGTTCTATCCAAAGTTTCTTGCTTTCTATACTACATCACTCGTTCTGACAGTCGTGTTGGCACAGGCGGGTGTAGAATTGTAATAGATTATTTTAGACTTGCACCTGTATATAAAGAAATGTTTAATGTGTAAATTACAATGCATACACGTGATATGGATTTAAAATGGAGGGTAAAACAAGATGGATACTGCTTGTGATAGGACTGTGTGACTGTACCTTTAAGAGAACTACTTTCTGAAGTTGATCAGGATGGCGGAGTTAGACTTTAAGACACCGGAGGTAGAGAAGCTACGGGTGTGTGGACTGTTTTTGTAACCAAACCTTGCTTTTTCCTGGATGGAGAAGAAGACTCCGCCCCTGTGAATAAGCTGGAGTACTAACGAATGAGAGGCCAATAGGCTCAGTGACTGAAAATAATTTAACCTTGTGAAAACATTAGTATGGGGCTTCTCTGTGGATGTGAGGCGACAGCTAACTGAATTCTGTCTGTGAATTGCTGATACTAGGGGGCCCTCAATTGAGCACTGTATTGCTGATTTTCATCATCTTTTTATTAAATCTGTTATACTATAATGCATTGAATTCTGGACATCTCTTCGCACGACCACCAAAAGATTTTTGAACTCTTACACAAGCTTACATTGGACTTACTATTGGAAATGCGTTTCATACAGACGTCAAAGTGTGAGGATGCTGAGGGGCGCTGACCAAGCGTTGGTGTTTGTCCAGTTGGATGGACAGAGAGCGGATGCCTTGTGGTCCCTGCTGCGTGGAGTAATCCTCTCGTCTCCCCTAAACAGAGGTCGATCTGCAGCTCCGAGTTGTTGTCGGTCACTGTTGCGTCAGATACGGCTGCACCGCAATCCACTCTCCGGCTGTGTCTTATTACTGATTCAGAGGCTGAGGTTAGAGGGCGTCTGCTGGCTGGATGGAGATATCGCACTCAGAGAGTCAGAGTTAAAACAGAATATCATATCACTTCTATAGTCACTTCTCTCCGTCCTCCACACTCTGTTTATCTGCCTCTTTTGCTTGATTTTTTATGTTAAAAGTTGTTTAAAGAACGTTTTAGTATTCTTGACGGACTCTCGCTGGTGTTTACTTGTCGAACACTTTGTAAACTCTAAATTTATTATGATTGAATAAGTACACTGCAAGGATTGATGCATAAATGATGAAGAACCTTTGAAGTTTTGAAGCGATGAATCCGTTGTGACTCCTGTTGGCAAGACATGTTATATGCAGCATGTTTACATGCATTGAAGAGACAACGTTACTTTCAGACCTCCAATTTCACAGGAAACCATAACTCAACTGTGTTTACTCAGTAACCTGGTTACTGTGAAAACGGGCTATTTTAGACTTCTTGAGCCTATGAATGATGCTATTTTGAATAAAAGGATGCATCACTACGTGCAGTGACCCTACACATGTTTCTAATGGCTCATTAGAAACGTGTGTAGGGATGTGGTCTTTAGTCAAATAACCTCCACTTATGTTGATTTCTTTTGGCTTAATGACAATGAAACACTCATTGAAAAACTCAAGTTGTGCTGAAGGAATGGGACCTTTTGGCACCAGCTTGTATCTGCCAGGCCTGTGAGGGAAGGAATATTTTTTTTGGTCCGAGCGGTGAAATATATCATTTTGTCTGATAAACCTGTAAGGGTTGGGCACATTTCTCCTTGGAGATTAATAAAGTACTTTTCATTCGTTATGTGCATGAGAAGAAAACATAGAAATCAATCAATCATACAAGGCCAAGAAATCATAAGAGAATTCCCACAGGGGAAATCAGATTTCTTAAATCCCCTAACTCCCCTAACCTAATTGGACTAAATTAAAGTGGTGGAGAGTTTTTCTTTCAAATTAATTCAAAATTCAAGTCAAAACTTTTAATGTATTTGAGAAAGCAAGTTCCTTAAAGATACTTTTAGTTTGACCGGAAAATACATATGTTTAAGCATCATACTTATTGTTATTGTGTCTGACAATAGAGTCTCGTGGCTTTGAAGTTATAACAGTTATTTTATCAGAACATACAACACATCTTGAAATTATATTTAATTACCCTAAAGCCAGGTACTGAAATCTCTTGTCTTTAAACTTTTGGCAATGTAGTGTATTAAGAAGACAAAAAGAAAAGAGAACTTGACATCAATAAAACAGTAACTTGAGCTCATTGTTCATGAAAAGTAGGTAAACACTGCAGTCTTCAACTTCATCAATTACTGTAATTACACCACATATAAATAAAGCAAGCATCACTGTGTTTGATACCTAGCACACACCCCTGTTGTGCTCAAGCAATCTAATGCACACTGGAGTAATATAACTGACACAATCTTTGGAGGGCAAATGTGTTTATTTTGTGTCATTTTTTTCTGCTGAGTGTCATCATCCCCGGAGCAGGCTGTCATCTCCGGCTGTGAGAGCAGAGACTTCCTTGCTGAATTGGCTCCTGTTTAGATTAGCATGGTAATGCCGGAGTCAAATTTCCACCATGGAGAATAGAGTGATCTCTCAGGATTTGTCACGAGGCTCTCTGAGCCTCTAGCGGTCGTGTTAGATGGTGAAACATGTCACTTCTGATAAAGGGAAAACGCTGGGTCCTTGAATTTCTTTACATGTACAGTATACACAGTACACTTCACACATTTACCTGCATCAATATGCAATATAGTTCATCAATCTCTAACATCTAGCCATCATCTGCTGTGTTAAAAAGACTAACGTTGAGTAAATGTGTTTGAATTTGCCATTACAACTTACAGCAAATCAGAAGACGGTATTGTCATTGTGTGGGGCACTCGAGTACTCGAACAGGCTTGTTTCATCGTTTACCAACAAGACTAAAGCCTTAATGTCAGTACACATATAATCAGGGCTGCAACAAAGAATCGATAAAAACGATAGAAATCGCTTATTAAAAAAGTTGGCAACGAATTTCATTATCGATTTGTTGTGTCTTGCGATTATTATGCCGCTCAATAAGCAAAACATAACGTCCAGGAGCTTCTGCAGCGCTGGACCTTCTCGTATGTCACTGCATAGTCGCGTTGCATGTACAATAACTTAACAGCGAGGCTAACCGTTGTCGTTAGCTTGCTAGCTAGTCCTTCATTCTCCGTGTTTAAGCTGTTGGGTTAGATAACATCTTCTTTTTCAAATACAGTGGAGGCTTCGAGAGAAGCAACGTGTAAATATCTTCTCTGAGGTGCAGAACACAGACCTGCGTTCAACAGTCTGATATAATGTGGCTTCATGCAGAGAAAGTGTTGCTGTGATTTGTAGTTCGATATCTAATGAACAACCTTTGATTAGGTAAAGTGCGGTCCTTAAGTTATCCGTTGGTACATTGAGTGTTACTTCTGGATTATCATCTCTTGTTCTCTAAATTCTGAGTGTGTACGTCTGTGAGTGTGTGTGTGTGTTTGTGAGTGTGCATGTCTGTAAGTGTGTGTCTGTGCATGTCTGTGAGTGTAGAGAACAAGTTCTGACAAATTCTGTTAAGTTTTCTGATTTTTATTTCTCTATTTTGTTATAAATTATTTATTGTTAAAATTTGTTGCACTGTGAATTTGCACGGTCAGTTCAGTTTTTGTAATAAAAGGTTGAAAATTAATGCTTTAAAATTATTATTTTTTTATCCGATTAATCGATTATTAAAATAATCGTTAGTTGCAACCCTAGATATAATGCATAATTTCAATGAACATACACTTTCACCCAGGAGGCCGCTGTACACGTCCCATGTCACAAATCAACAAACTTAATGTTACGTAATTTGCATACTTTACTATGCCAGTAAACAGATCTAATTTGCATAAGAAACAGGCTTATTTTTATCCTAAACCACGATCCTAAGCTTGACCAAGTACGTTTGTTCCCGAAACCACCAAGTCGTTTTGTTGCTTAAGTAAACCTAGGAAATAAAGCGAAAATCAACTTTTGTTGCAGAATTTACTTACGTAACTAACGTAAGTTAGGTAGCAATCAGAGTTTTTTTTTTTTATTATTATTATTTTTTTACAACTACAGTATGAACACGCATTGTGTTCGGCGTCCTGATTGGCTCTGGGACTGTACTGTACACGCTTGTCAATCCATCTCCTCCGTGCAGTGTCTCCTGTACGGGACAGAATACGTTGGGCTAAAAAGACAGCGGAGTGGCGCCCGGACAAAGAGGCACGGACCTCGTAGATTGATCATTAAAATGAAATTTGTTAAACCTGTTTGGGCTTATTTTTTTAATAAGTGAGTGTTTAAATAAGAGAGAAATGTGAGAAAATGTTAATGCCTGTCTGAGAAAAGTGTACAAAAGTGTGTGGTTAGGGGTTTTACGGCCTTAAACATGTATACTAATTGTAAAAAATAAAGCTGATTACTTAGCGGATTTCCTCTATTGCGGGTTATTTTTGGAAAATGTCCCCCGCAATAAACGAGGGACCACTGTAATCGTATGTTTCCTGTGAACATGGACCTTCATTTCGAAAAGAAACTATACTGATGCTTAACCTTTTGAGCCCCATATCCTCCCCAAAACCTGCTGCACCCATTATCAGACAAGGAAATGATGAAAAAGGTCAAGTGGCGTTTCTGACAAGATCTTCGGAACCACAATGTTGATTAACTTTATTTAAATAACTAAAATACAGTAAAGACTTGTGTGAAGAGATTGATCCGAACAGAAAAAAAAAATACTGAAAATCCTGAAAAGTCCCAGTTAAGCCGGACTGTTTCGGTTTCGATCGCCTTCACTCTTGCAGAATGCAAACTTGGGTAGATGAGTAGGTTGTTGTTTATGCCTTTCACCAGAGTTAAAAACACTCGGAGTGGCTCGAAAACACATTGTCGGGAAATCTTTTTTAGATCATGTTGGTTATGTTTCAAATTTAATACACATTTAAAAAAAAAAAATCTTTTCACAAAAGAAATCTGAAATAAATGATATAAAATAACACAAGTATTAGAACTCATTTGGGGTTCATATCACTACTTGAACACAGACCTGCTAAGTTCTCTCGGCTCATGCCCCGTGCGGGTCACTTTAGGGCTCAAAAGGTTCTGTGTCAGGAACATTGGTTCCACTTAACTTTTCAATGCGCCTTTAGTCATCTGCTCATGTCAGGACGTATTAACTAAGGTGATATATTGCTGGCATTGGGATCTGATAAGCCAGACCACATGCAGAGTTGGCTTGCATTGATTTGTGATCTCAGTGAGGTGCACCTCACTGGACAGCATGTGGGCAAATCTGCACAATGCATCTAACTTCATCTTTCCTCTGATCACAAAAAGTGGCATTGAAAAGACAAGTGGAACCTCGTCCTTAGCTGGAGGCGTCGGGCCTCTAACCAAGCGTTCTGGTATCTTTCATTGTCAATTCTCACAATTTGGGCCTCTCTGATTAATGGGCAATGCTCTGGCTTAGACAGTAACAGAATAATGGATGAACGATGGAACTCTGTTACATAATTAGGACTTTTAAAGTATGCCTCCCATCCATGGTAATGCTAACTTTCTACTTGCCGCCTCAGCGATGTAACAGATGCAACAAATCAACATGATTTTGGCATTAATCATGAAATCTCTGTCGAATAAACAGAAAGTAGTTCCCCTGGATTAGCTATTCTAGCTAACAGCATAGGGATCAAACTCTCTTTTCATATGTAGTAATTACAAGTGTGTTATCTTTTTGTATATTTATTTACTCCATTTCTTCAGAAGTAGAGAAGAATAGAAATAACAAAATAGTTAAAACAGGCTTCAATTGACACTCTTTTAAAGTTTCAGTTCCAAGTAAATACCGCCCAGATCAATATTGATGCTATGCTAGCTGAAGAGTTTATGGTGTAGCAATGTCAGTCAAAATCCAAACAAAATCCTGTGCAGTGTCCCGACGAGAGGATCCATCAGCGACATGACTTATAAGACTTTGGCTTTTCCTGCAGGTCCATCATGAGTTTTAATGTAAAATTCGGGTTGCCATGGATTTGGTATAATTACCGTGGGTTCCCAGGCAATAAAGCCTTTTGTTTTGGGTGATTTCCTTGAGTTTTACTGAATATGTTGGCCATTTTGGACTTCTGATGAAATATGGGAATATGACATACGAAAAATGAAATATGGTGCCCGATGACGGAGAAAGTGACTCACATTTACTCAATAAACTGACACAAAATGTGCCGATGACATCCATGGTTCCCAGATCACTAATCCTTATGGCTTTGACGAACCCCAGATTTCCCCCCTACTCTCACCATGATGTTTTATGAATTTGAGGGAAATGTCTAAACAGTACCGGTCCGTTGGTCCCTTGGTTCCGGGGCGCACAGAAAAAAATGAATCAAAAAAAAAATCAAGTTTGGAAAGTCATTTTGAAAAATGACTAGATACATCCGTCTGTGCGTCTGAGCCTCTTGAAACATGTCCAGAGGTTACGTGACACGTTACCCCAAAACCGAAACTTCAAATTCTTTTTCAACTCTGCTGGTGTTCTGGTCAAAAATTAAGGCAGAATATTCTGAGATCGCCAAAAAAGCGCTGAGAACTTGCTTCCATTTTCAACATCCTGTCTTTGTGAAAGCAGGTTTAAGTTAAGCAGTAGACCGGACATAAAGGTTTAAGTTACGGAGTAGACCGGATATAAAGAACACACGTTGGGTGTCTCCAATCCCCCGACCCAGCTCCTTGCAGAGAAACAAGCTCTGGGCTCCCACTAATTCAGCGTAAGTTTCATTTTTAAACACTTTATAATTGTCTTTATGCCGGCCGTATCATTTTATTACATCATATTTATCACCCACAGCGTGAAGGCCGGTCCGTGAAAATATTGTCTGGCACAAAACCGGTCTATGGCTCAAAAAAGGTTGAGGACCGCTGCACTAGACCATAAACCGGCATCCACTGGCACGCAACGAAATACACATATTTAGATCTGAATATTACAAGTCGGTTCATTGATGCGATTATTTTTCTTCCTGCATGTGGTCGCTTTTAGACCGTTATTATATCTTCATATTTGTCTCACAATGAAGTTAGCTCTTTGTTAAAATAGGCCGCTGTGCTAACAGTAGACTCGTCCATGTCTGCGATTGTCGCAGACATGTCGCCAGGAAACAGAAAGGATCCTGTGTATGTTGAACTTGCTCCGTAGCACAGGCCTCAGGGTCGTTTCTACATCCAAATTAACACTGATCCTCCCAGATATTTCTCTTAGGTGCTCAAATTAAGCTTAACAACCATGATAGGTTAATGGGAGAAGGACCAGGAACAGGTTTGCACTTATGTGGAAGTGTGAGAGCAAAAAAAAAAGCCACCTAATAAAAGGATTATCCGAGTCGACACTTTAAGGGGCTCCGTGTGGTATTTTGTCGCTCACTGAAGTATCTGCTCCTCCGCTGAGAAGCTCTCACAAGGGAGAAACCTACTGATGACGGTAACGTCTGCTGATGTGACGGTGAGAGCTCGGCAAACGACAGGCCAAAGTGACTCAGCTGCCTCAGATCAATGGAGATCCCAATCTCCAGCTCGACACGCTGATGACAAGAGCGATAGGCGTCATCTTTAAAGCAAATCTGCCGTTCTCTTGGACCCACAACATGAAAATTGATAAAGCCGCGCGGTTCCCCTTGACTAAGCCCAGCAGTTGATGAAATAGACACAGTGCTCTTAAAAGGATATATTTTGGTGCTTTCCCTCACGTCTGAAGTGAAAGGAACATCTTCCTTTTTTTTCCACTCCGCCTCTGCGCAGTTCGGAGAGTAATCGCTCGCATGCAGGAAAAAAACAAAGTGTACAGATCTATTTCCTGTTACTGTCGCCACCGTGATACTTGTGTGCGTTGTTGACAGGCAGATGATTAGACGGCTTCAGAGGAGCTCTCATTTTCGAAATGGCACCCCTCCGCTTCCTTAAATGTTCTTCAGCCCACGGGAGTTACTTGTTATCTCTTTGGAGAATGTTTCTAAATGTTGTCGATAAAGCAAGGGTGTGGTTTTGCTTATGGATGATATACACTTGTCCTTTCCAATATTTAGGCTGGACAGAATTGTCCTGACCAATAATTGAGCTAACTTCCATAACCGTTGTATTATCTTAAAAAAAGCGAAAAGAATGCTTGAGAACCTCACTGAATTATGTTCCATTATATTTATATATTTTGAAATTATCACCGGATGCTGGAGTTTATTGTTTTCCTTCCCATGAATAGAGACTTTTCCACCATAAATGGATGCAGACAAATTCCCTACAATTTAAATTAAGTGATTGACGCTCAAGATTTTTAGACCTTCATGTGTGTACCCACCAATGATGCTCTTGGAGTAAAGGATAGGTGACTCATTGTTATCCGGTGTTTAATTAAATTAACAATTCATTTTAAACATCAGGTCCTTTTGAACCTTCAATGATTTTACTCCAACATAAAGACACATTTTTAATCCTGTGGAATTGTGTTAATGCAGAATGTTTGCAAAATGTTATTTTCTCTTCAGCTTCAAATGTTTGATGCCTCGTCTTGGGTTCAATCAAATGAGACTTTGGGCGAGTAGTCATATAATGATACTTAAGTGTTCATGGATCCGAGCTGGCTGAGCAGTATGAATAGATAGGACCAGATGTTTGAGACTGAGGTCCAATTCAGAAAAAAACTAGTGAAATATTCACACCCATGTCCAGCCGCTGGTGTCAGAGACATCAGTGAAGTACATTCTGGTTCATGGGGGAAACACCATAGAGTCCGCTTACTCAGAAACGCCAACAGACAAGCTGTAGAGCAATTTCAATTCTGCTTTATAGTTTGATTTGATTGGGCACTTTTTAATTGTTCTTGCATGGCAGCTGCTATTGACCAGGTTTCATGCTGACAGACACTGACAGCAGAAACAATCGATTAAGAAGTTATTCGGCAAACACTTTTTATACCCATTTAGCGCATCAAAAAGATCCCTCATAAGTTTTGCCAAAGGGCAATATTTGAGTGTCTCTTTAATGAAATTACATAGTCAAGCTCCAATAGACCTCCAGAGGCTTGTCTCACAAAGCTGGTTAACATACTCGGGGTTTCCCTCAGTTATCCAGCTGCACTTAACCAGATGTTCGCGGTCTCGCTTTTTGGTCTCACGAAGCCGTTATCAACTCGTTAGGTCAACCCAGGAGTGTCTCATCTCGATCTGTGCTCGTGCACATAAAAGGGTTAACTCCATTTGACCAATCGTGCACCATGGAGAAGCCGCTGAGAGCATTGTATTTTACAGCAGAGGAGCAAACCATAATCTTAATAATGTACAAAAAATATAGAAAAAGAATACAAGCAAAAAGTAAAACTGTTGCAGCAGCCAGAAGCCCAAAGGAATCGTGGCAAAAAAACGGCGATTCTGGTAATGCGTAAATTACTGGGATTGTAGGATTAAATCACTGTCTCAAATGTATGTGCCTATTTTTATTATCTTTTTGTTATAACAATTTAACCTTGTTTCAGTTGCAATCCCAGTGGAGCTTAAAGAACATAGGAGCAAGTTGAAACAAAATACAAGAACATAGTTCAAAGCGGTCAGTGAGTTTATTGTAATATCTTCCAGGCTACATGTATGATGTATGATTTTGCCGGTCAGGAAACACACGCTCTCTGCGGAGCGCTGCTCTTACTATCTGTGCGCCTTCCTCAATGGGATTCTGTAGAAATGGGCAGGCCATTTTTCAAAGACAATGATTATACCCGCTGAGGTCTTATCTGGGAAGTTAACCTGCTCCGGAGCAGGTTAGGCATTTAGCGTAAGTTACCGGGGAAACAAACCCTGCTAAGAAGTGAGCCAGCTTCGTGAGATGGAAAAAAGGCCTCACAAATAGAGCAAAACCAAGCAAGTAAAACTAAAGCTTGATTTCCGCTGAAGCGTTAAAGGCTGGGTTGGTATCCTTCATCTTATTTGTGAGACTCCCACTGGCTGTTAGCTTAGTGGCACTAACAACAACCATGTTTATTGTTTAAGTTTGTTATGATCATTTTGGGGTAGTGGCTTTGTAGGGAGGTCTAAAGGGCAACATCGGTGTTGCGGACTTGGGGACTTCTGGATCGAGCTAGTCCTGCTAGCTACTTTCATTGGAACAGAGTTGGCAACACCGGGCTGTTTTTTCAAGTCTAGCATGTTGTTCAGAAGCTGATCGCTTCTCCAGATTTCCAACCCCAGCTTTAAAGCCAAAGTGACTGCACATTGTAAGACCTGGCACTTTGTGGGTGTCTTCTGATGTGTTTTCTAACGATAAGGTGACCACAATATCATCAAAAACAAGAACTTTGATATTATCACTTATCCATGAAAAGCTAATATTCATTCTGTGCATATGTTAGAGGTACTTCCCCTTCCCTTTCCTCAACTGCCAATGAGCCGCACACATGCCTCACAAGGGCTCTGCTGCTTTTCATGAAAAGCACTAATGGTAGCTGGCAGCGCCAGCAGCGGCGTCACACAAATGAATTCATTCCATCACCTGCAACTTTCATAACGAACTTTTCCACTCCTTTTATTTTCCTAATCCCCTCCTAATTCTATACTTTGCATTCACACATAAGCTCTTGGGACTTTCATTTTTTTCAAGACGCAGTAGCAACTCTGGCATTCAAAAAAGTACTCTTGTTGCCTTCTTCATTGTGAGGCAGATGGCGAGTGATTTAAAATCATCACCATGTGAGGACGACAAGGTAAGAGCAACAGAAGGATGGAAGGAGTCTATTGAGGTTTGACGAATGAAAGCATTCTTATACTGCTGAAGAAAGTCAAACAAAAGTTAAAGTAGCAGCGAAGGGAAGTTAAAGAAATATACAATTATAAGGCAAGAGGAGGAGGACATGCAGGGTTGGTAAAAGGGAAGTTAAGGAGAAGGTGAAAGGAAAGCTGAAAAGAACAGCACGAAGAGCTTGAAAGAATGAAAAATAAGGGAGGAGATGGAGGTGGCGTAGCATGGCGGAGGATGACAGGATGAATTAGGCGCAGAGAGAGAATAGAAAGAGGTCACGTTTCAAACCTATTCACCCGCGAGACATGCGACACATGGCTGTGTCAAACTGCCTTGGCTTCCTCACGCTAATTGCCCACTCTGCTAGCTGCTGAGCAAATCCCGCAGGAGACTTACTGGAGGATGGAAAGAACATTCTCGATTACAGAGGATTTGGTGAGAGGGAGTGTTTGGGCATGTGACACGCGAGTTGATCTAATCACAAGTGGACAGCTTTAAGTCCAGGTGTGATTGGTAAATGGTGAACTGGCTGCGATTTTCTAGCTCTTTTCTAGTCTTCTGACCACTCAATGCGCTTTAACACTACATGACATCATTCTTCTATTCACATCATTCATATACCATGCAATATGCCACTAGCCCATCAGGACTGTCTCTGTGTGTGTGTGTGTGTGTGTGTGTGTGTGTGTGTGTGTGTGTGTGTGTGTGTGTGTGTGTGTGTGTTTCAACCACAGACATGGACGTGGACGTAGTCATTGTGACGTCACCTATTGGTTTGTGGACTGTAGTCACGAAGCCTTGAGTTTGGTGTTACCATATTTGTAAAGCGGCGGAGTGACAAAGAGACACTGTTACATCTTTGGTAGTGGCAGTGACCTGTCAATCACAGAAAGCCTACCCTAAAGCATCCCTTGCTTTATGGTCTATTTGACTCTAAATGACCAAAATTTATTAAATTTCCTTCATGCTGTAATAAAGACGATTTTAAACTAGAGCTTGAGACCATAAACTCATGTTTACAATGTTTCCTGAGGGAGTAAATGAAGAGAGAAGTAGAGTCATCTTCTCATGGACTTCTATGCAACCAGCTAACAGGCCAGCAGCTGACGGAGACGATGCTGCTGCCAGGAAAGGAAGGATGGTGTCCCGTCTTACCCTGCTCCAGGTCCAGTTGGTCATACCAGGGCTCTTCGTATGTAGCCAAGGGGTACTTTGCGCCTTAATGAAGGTAATACAATAATGGTAAACACTTTATTACTCCAACATTTGTCAACTGTACCACATAACAGCAACACCCCTTGTTTTCTGACCTTCCACAATGAATGCCCTAGAACTATACACCGCATGAAGAGGAGATCGCCACTAGACAAAAAGCCTATTTTATTAGGTCAAATATACCCAAGTTTACAAATATGTAGGATATTACATCTGCTACCTCGCGACGGTTGAAATCGGTTTAAGGCATTTGGTCTTTGCAAACATAAAGCATTTTACAGTAGGTATTTATTTGCATATAAAGCAGGGAATTGAGAGCCGATCTCAAGTGGTCACTCGAGATGCATGTGCAGATGCATTCCAATTCCAGGTCTGAACAGGGCCTTTGAATTATGTTTATCAGATGATGAGAATCTCACTGAACCTTTTTGTTTGTAAGACTTCACACTTTTCACGCTTCCGAGGGTCGTTCATTTCAAATTCCACCGTTTTTGTTACTTCCATCTCCTGGTATGTGTCCAGTCAGACGGTTTTGCTTTCATTTGTTCGGGTTTTGAGATATGCCCCTCATATTTCTGCCTCTAACCCAGCACAATGGAGAGGTATAGACTTTTGTTGTTGTGCTCATAACATAAAATAACTCACTCAGAAAAAGCATCCTTCTAAGAACATTTGCGAGTTTCTTTGTATTTTCAGCAGGCTGTGAACTGTTTGAATATAGTTCCACTAAACAATTTAAAATGTTTGTGATGAAAAAAAGAAAAAATATATAATGTTGTCAAATTGACCTGGACTGTTTATTTAATGCACTCACAAACAGTAAGTCCATATGTTATGGATCAACTGCATTATCTTCTTTTCCAGGTTTTTCTAAAGGAAACGGACACTCAGCCATTAGCAAAAAGCAGTGACGTAGGCTACCAAAGTAAGCTAATCCGTACAGTTAGTAGTAGTGTGAATGCTAGCGCTAGCTTAATCAACGTTAGCTGTGTTATGTTTTGTAAAAGGCTCGCCGTGTTCTGAGTTGTTTTTGTCAATGGGGGCTTGTATAACAGCTTCAGTTGTCTTTTCAGAAAGTCTGACGGCGAGGTAAAGCAGTGAAAATATTCTGACTACAGCCAACATTTAAACTGATATTGATTTTTGAGATGGCTGAAATAACCTATTTTTGCTGCTCTGGTCCACAGCCACTGTAGCTCGCCACCAAGACAGCCGGGATGCTGCAGGCTTTATGTCGCTCTCTTCAAAGTCACCAGACTCCTTTACATCATCTATCACTGACGGCTAAAGCTGCAAACGTGCTGGAATAGAAATTGGACCTGGTTTATCTCCGACAACTGAACTAGTGTAAAAAACATTTTTTACACTCCTACCACAGACTGTTTATCATACCCGTAATCGTCATGTGGAAATAATCAGAAGGAGGGTCTATACAAAATGCATGTATATACATAATAAAACGAGTGTATAAAGTGCATTTCATATAAAAAAAAAGAAAAATAGTACTGGTGTTTCTGTACAACAAGTACAGTCCAGTCCCCTCAATTGAAGAACTCCCATTATAAAAGAGCTGTTTGTTGTGCATCACGTTTGTTGATACAGCTTTGACAAAACGGTGTGCGGAGAAAGCAGGCAGGCTCCGTTAGTGTGTTTGGACACACGGGGAGGCGTCTGTGGCCCGATCGTGCTTCCTCCTCTTCCCTATTTATTTTGTTAAGATGCCTGACCGGACACACCTGCATGTCTGCCAAGCTTCACTGCTGAGAGCTGTTTTGGTCCTGTGTGTGTGTGTGTGTGTGTGTGTGTGTGTGTGTGTGTGTGTGTGTGTGTGTGTGTGTGTGTGTGTGTTCACTGTGCATCCCGTTTTCAGCTCAGCTTCAGTTTGTGTAAAAGGACAATGATTTAGCTCAGGTGACGTTTGTGTACAGTATGTGTGTGTGTGTGTGTGTGTGTGTGTGTGTGTGTTTGCATTCACTGAACACATATTGCTGTAACATAATTTTTTTGTTTTTTCACAATTGACCGGGCACAAATTGGGGCGGAGCGCTGTTGCTCGACGATGACTCTGTGCACACGCAAACAGCAGCGCCAGCGTCTCTGTCCGTTCTCCTCCTCTTCGTATTGGCTCCCCTTCTTCATCATCATGACTCAAAGGGGCGCATCACAGTGGCTGACAAATAAACTTTGACGTCGGTCCGGAGCAGCGCCTTTTCACTCTAAAGTGTTTCTGTTGTTGTTTTTTTGGGCCACTCTGCCCGCTGTGGTAGATTTTTTAAGAAATGTGAAGAAAATTTCAAACAAAAGCAGCAAAAACCTCACAAATACCTTCACTGGTTTGCCAAAGAAAAAAGAAGCTGACGGGGAAAAGTTTGATCTTGTCGTAGCTATTAGAGATTCATCATAGTTGGCTGAGCATGAAATAGTTGGTGTGTGTGTGTGTGTGTGTGTGTGCGTGTGTGTGTGTGTGTGTGTCCTGGATCAGTACCAAACACAGCCTCCCAGTTGACCTTCAGGGTAATCCATGCCAGTTAACCGCACAAATAGCATAACAACCGTTTCATTTTTAATGAAGCAAGCAGCATCCCTCTCCCCGGAGAACATATCAGCTCCGGCACCAGATGGCATTGTAAACTGGTAAGACGTCGCTTGACCTAAAAAGTAATTAAGTAAAGGAATCCTCTGTGTTTTTCAATGTCCTCACACCTCTCTGATCTACCAGGAGGTGTCACAGCTTATAGGAGGGTTGCCAGGTACTCTTGTGAGGGCCTGACGGCTTTTATTTAAAACATTTGATGTCCAGAATAAAGTACATGCAACAATAAAATAAAAGTAAAAGTAGACAAAAAGCTGCACTTTAGGGCCAGATAATATGTGTGGCGTGAAAGATGTCGTAGTGCATAAACTCACAGAATTATCGACCATCTTTAGCATCTTTTGGTATCCCGGCCCAAATTCCCGGCCTCAAGCTGAGGAGCAATGCTGACACCGTTTTCTACACAACTCTTTCTGTTGAAGATGGAGTCCTCTTGCTCCGGCGTTTCATTTACGCTCGCCACTCGGCCTGTTTTGCTAACTTCCATGTTGCTAAAAGTTATCTGGATTTAAGGGGAAAGATTGTCTTATGTAAGATGTTGTCTATAAATATCCATAAAAATTGCCATGGGCAGATATTTTAAGAGGCGCAATTGAAATATTACCAGAGACATTTTTGTTGCCGCATTCAGTAAGAACCTTTAGACTTTGCAGACTTCCTGGCATTAGGTTTCTGTCAAAACATGTTTGCTGTTGCAAATCAGTGGCATATATCGTGTACTGTGTGTCTGCGCATACAACAGGTGATTTTTTTTAAATTTTTACGTGCACCCAGCTTTCCATGAAATGGAAATCTCCTAATGTGCCTCTGAATCCGCAGCCTTCCATGAAATAGTAATCTCCGATTTGCCGTGCATCTTATTTGCATCTGAATCGGAGGACTGGCCCTGCATATTAAACTCATGTCCGTCATGCTCGCATGTGTCCTTGCATCTCGCACGGCATCCAGATCCAAAACTGGGCGGATGTGTTTCAGACGCGCCCTGACACAGTTGCGTTTGCAGCTTATTGAAGTGAAGACACTCGTGCTAAGCTACAGTATATCCTTTGCCATGCGCCAACAGGATAATCCATAGCTGCAGAGGATGCTGTTTACGGTATAAACACATGCATGCGCCCCTCCTTCCTCCACATTAGCATTGATTCAGCATGTTTTCAGCTCATATTTATCAGGAAAGCTGGCACCAGACCCTCTTTCCCTCGCCTCATGTGTGGAACCTATTTCCAGCAAGACCCATTTAAGAGAGTCTGGAGCCCCCCAGAGGGAATGGTAACACTTCTGCTGACACTGTGATACCATGTGACTTCTGGCTCTGTTATTGAGGCTGCCACGCTCTATCTTGGCACCGCACGCTATTTATACGCTTTTTCATCTGTCGTGAAAAAGGAGACAGAGTTTAAAAAAATAAATAAAAGAAGAATATTCTACCGGCTGCATGAATTCTCAGAAGTTGGCCTCTAACTGCAAGTGGTGGCGGATAATGGTGTTACAGAATCAAAACAGATGTCATCATCTGATATTCCTCCAATGTTAGTTAAAACATTAGTATTTGAGAAAAACTGTTAAAGTAGTTCATAGGTCCATGGTGTAGGGTTGAAAACTATAATATGTAGTTTATATAAATAAAGAGACATTATAGAATGAAAACAAAACATTTGTCCCTTCGGAAAGACATGCTGCAAAAGCAACGACAATTTAAAAACACATGAAAATGCAAAAACGTGTTTGTGACTTTCCACTGTTTCTGTATTTGCAGCGTGTTTGCTGTTAATGTATTTGTTTTAGCTTGCTGCAGCACGGGGGAATGTTTTTGGCAATTGTAGGTGAAGCTTTTTCTTTTGAAGAGCAGCCAAGATATGCTGATATCAATTTGAACATCTTGTGCTTGTGTATTTCAAAAGAAATAGTAATTACCTTCACGATAAGAACGGTCTCATCTTAACAAGCCCCTTAGTGGTGATGTCCCTGGAAAGGAAGAGAGCACATTGCAGTGAATGACATTGGAAGAAGTTTTATTAAACATCCATACAGTCAGGGTAATAAGTGCACAGGTGTGTTGTAGCGTTTCATTTAGCATTATTTCTTTATCTGTCCAAGCCTGAACACAACAAGAACATATTAAATCCATTCAGTTTAATCGATCCAAATCTGCACGGACGTGTTGGATCACAAATGTACACATCTTGACAATACAGATATGTACGATTATGACTGGATTGCCATCGCAACCTCTTTTGCTAAATATCAAGCTCTTTCACTATTTGATAAACCCTTCGGCAAAACTACAATTTGGAGTGTTTCGACGCCTATTATATCCAAAATGTGTTCCATGTGCCACCCGGCCTGTTACTTTGTTACTGGCAAACTCTGAGAGTTAATAAACTATTGAGAGCGATGCGATGGACGAGAGGGGGGAGACGGAAATCTTCCTCCATTCTTTATTTTCTGCCGTTGTTTTCACGGCGCCGTAGACATATTGCCTCGTCTGATTGCATTGTCACAGCCCCGCCCCCCCGAGGGGAGTTGTTAACTCTTTGCAGAGAGAATGAGATCCCATAGCCTTCGGGGGGAGAGGGGCACAGTGAGAAACGCTGAGGGAGGCAAAGGGGCTCTCGGATTGAAAACACAGAGGGAACAGAAACCGGGGCTTCGACCGCGCGTGTGTGACCATGAATATTCAAGTGCGTATGTATGAGGTGAGAAAGAGAGGACGAAAGCTGTTTCTCTTCTTTCTTCCATTGGATTAGCTCTTCGGCTCTGATGCTCTGGTCCGAATGAATAAGATCAACTATTGCAGAAGAAGTACTCGCGAAGGTCCCAACGGTAACCCATAGGATAAACAGCCAGCATAGCTTTTTGGAGTTTACTTACAGTGTAACTACAGTGAGAGTCGGCTGTGTGTGAACAACAAGGAGGTTAAGTTAGCTGGGAGCTTAGATTGGCTGTAAATCCCAACGAAATGTAGACGCAATGGCCTCATTAGGACACGTCTGTGTTCACGGTCAGACTACGAGCCAAGCGGTCGTCTGAAAATCCCGTTAATTTAGAGTAGTAGCTGCAGTTTGGTTTTCCTGTTCGTCAAACACCGTTTTGCACAATGTGCCTGTTTTTTTCCAAATCTGCGGTGTAGTTCTATTTCGCAACAGAGTAGCCTACGGAGTACATATTTAACACTTCAATGCACCGGGACCTCTCCCAGAATTACTAAGGTAAACAATTCAATCGTGATATTTCAATACGACTAACTTAAAGTTAGGCGACGTATCGTAAAGCGGTGAAAACTCACTGATGAGCTAGATGAAAAATACTAGCTAATGTTAGCTGGCCAATGCTAATGTCTAACTGACTTTTACATTAGCTGAAATGATAACATTGAGCTCTTGAATTTAGTTGTTGTGTGAACGTTAACGTTGGTTTGCCAACAACATTAGCATACCGATAAACGTTAGCAAACTTATAAGGAAGTAACAAATTATTTGCTGCTTAATATTACGCTAGCTAACTTTATTAGCTCCAGTTATATCGAAATATTTGATAGATGGATGGACTTTATTAAACCCATATTAGGAAATGATGGAGTCTTTGGCTCAGTGGTGAGCAGGATCATCTTTCAATCAGAAGATCGGCGGTTTGATCCCTGGCTCCGCTAGCCCATGTCCATGTGTCCTTGAGCAAGACACCTAACTCTAAATTGCTCCGGTAGATTGTTCAAACTAATCACGCACGCTGTCGTGTCCTGGCGATCGTCTCTGGCCCCCACTGCTAAATACTTCCCTTCCTTCTCCAAACTCAAGACTGGAAAGGCTCTGAGTGAAGAGGCGGCCCGCCGCCTGGAGCTCTGCAGTCAGACCCTGTTTTGTTTGCACATAGAAGAGGATTATGGGTTGCTGTAATTGTCCCTTCTGTCCATACTGGCTGTGGAAAGAAGAGAACCCTTTCTGAGTTAAAACCAACCGCTTGGCTCACTTTTGATTGTGACCATTCCGAGCGACTATAAAACACTTTGGCTATTAGAAGTGTTCAGACGACACTTATGAATGTAGTTTGTTTTGAGCACATACAGCCATTTAAATGGAAAAATAGTCATGGTATCAAGAGTAAGAGTGTGTGTGTGTGCGTTCGGAGGGCATTGGCATTGAAACAGATCATCTGCCATTGATCAAGTAGCAAGGGACCCAATATAAGTTTTCCCCATTGACATAGTTGGAAGATGAATTGCATGCAGCCAGCCTAGCTTAGAGGGACTGACTGATGAACACAGCCCCAAGTCACACTCACACACAGACGTACACACACACACACACACACACATTAAACCAAGATTATCCAATGCTGGGACGTTGTGACTTTCATCTGGTAAATGGGTAGTGGTGATGGCGGGCCAGCTGTGGTGAGCGTAGCAGCGGGCGGTGACGGCTGCAAATGTGCGAGGCCAAGAGAACCCACCTTGCACTTCACACACTCGCTCACACACCAGGGTGCCTGGCCATGCAACGCTAATGCGGTCCTGCAGGATGCCGTAATCAGCGTTATAGGGGCTGTGGAGCATGTCGAAACACCGACGAGTGAAATCTCAATCGCAGGATGAGAGGGGTGGGGGAAGTTGTGCTGTGACAGCTGTGATTAAACAGCACCAAATCTTTTCTGCAGACATAAAAAGGAGGAGGAAACAACGGGGCTGTTGGAGAACAATAAATGTCTGTTCTTTACTGTCTTTGTCTGTTCCCCCTGATTCAGGTCAATAACAGTGTTTACTTTCAGTGACCTGGATCCATTACCTTGTGCAGTCCTCATGTTTAAAAGCATTACTTTCTCTTTCTGTTTCATCTCCCACCACAGACTCCAGTAGGGACCGTGGGCAGCAGCTGAGACCTTCCTGTGGCCGCAGTCTGCTCTGCCTGTTAGTCTGGTACGTTGCCCCTTCCTCGAGTTGACCTTTGATTGTGGACTTTAAAGTGGACACCGGTCGCAGTTTGGCCCCCGCCTCCACTATGATGCAGTTGGCTTGATCCAGAAGTTAGGGTGGAGTTAATCAGTGATTGATCATGAAAAAAAATGATCAAAGAAAATTGCATGAACGTTATTAGTTGCTCTGTAAGGCCGCATTCAAGTAAGCTCATCATAGATTTGTGTAACATGTTCACCGGGCAATATCAGCGGCAATATCTCTACTGAACAACAGGGGGCGACTCCTCTGGTTTTATAAAAGTCCATGAGAAAACTATTCTACTTCTCTCTTGATTTATTCCCTTAGTAAACATGCTTTTTGTCTCAATCTCTCGTTTAAGCCGTCGTCAATACAGCATCTTGTTATTATTATGGTCCATTTAGAGTCAAATAGACCATAAAGCAGGATATGCTTTAGGGCGGGGCATACTGCCATTGAAATTGGATCTGATGAAGGCGCTAAGTGAAAATTGTATTAAGTTTTCCAAAAAATGAACACAGCTGCACTAGATTGTTTTGAAGGAATTGCATCCATGATATTGAGGTGTCAGCGGTAAATCCAAAATCAGATAGCTCCAAGCCTGCAGGGCCAAATATCTAGTCATGCAATATGTGCAAAGGCTAGACACCACTGAGCCTTCTAAGTGTGGGTTTCCATGCAGCCGCGCGTGTGCCTACAGAACCTCAGAGGGAATCTTGCCCATTTCATTTGGCAAGCGGCAGAAGCCGGCAGAAGCCAGCAGAAGCCTGCAGAGCGCGGTGGGAGCGAGCTCCTCCACCTTGCTGCTCTCTGACCTGTTTTTTTCTTCTGGTCCGGAGTTCAGTAGTCAGCTGCTCCTGCACCAGCCTCTCATCACTCAGAAGATCACAGGCTCAGATAATACATCTGTTTCAAACATGATGAGGGGCTAATATTTCCAGTACGAGGCTGCCTGCCATTTAATTTCTTGAAATCCAGGTAAAATGTATCAATTAATCTTTTTTGTGTGCCAGATTTGGCCCTGCAGCACACAAAGGAATTTGACCAGACCGCTGGTCTAATTATATATATATATATATAAAAATATATATATATATATATATATATAAAAATATATATATATATATATATATATATATATATATATATATGAATATGTTGCTGAATCGTGGCGTCATAGATTGTTTGCATTTTCAAGCTGGATGGGAATCAGAAATTCTAAAAGAGAGAGAGAGAAGAAAAAAAACTTTGTTATGGACGGTATCGGCCCGTTCTCCTCAGAGAGAAAAACTGCTTAAAGATCAAGTTGCATCCTGTTCCCCCCCGTTCAGTTCTCTCTTTTGTATGCAGAGGTGCACATATGCAGGGCCGCACGTAGGCGAAGGTCTTCCATTTTCGCGCGGTGTGTCAAGTGGCCCCATAAACACGGCTGCATCATCGCATTACCCGCCTCCGAGAGCCTCCAAACCCTCCATCCGAAATCTGTTTAGAGGACGCCGTTATGTAACCGTCCTGAAATCATTGTCTCGGGGTGACAGTTCCTCCCACCACCTCCATCTCCCGAAGCCTCCCACGACAAAGGCCTGGTCAGACCAGGAGGGGAGAGGAGGAGGGTACCTACCGCTTCCTGTTGTGTGAGAGAGAGCCCATCGGGGCCCTGAGAGAAGGGCTGCTGACAAGACAGAGTGGGTGGTCTCAGAGAGGGGGTGGGGATGAGAAGTAGCTTGTGTGTATATACAAGACATTTTGATAGCAGTGTTCACCTCTGTCAAGCGCTGAGTGACTGCACACGCTGACATTTAGCGAAGGGAACACACAGAGAGGACAAAACGCCAGCGTCACTCCGGCTGTCGTCTCTTCGAGCACCAGGCAAGATGTTTTCTATTTGAAGATAGAGGTTTTTATCAGTGTAATAACCGCAAAACATTTTGGAGGATTTGACATTTTGACATTTATTCATACATTGTGATTTTAGTTCTTGAAAAATGTCAAAAATGTTGCTGCACTGCAGTTAGTATCCTTCAAAATGTAGTCCACATTTTTTTAAACAAATTTCCATAAATTTGGCAGTGTGTATGTCTGCAGTGTGTAAGTGTATGTTTCTATTAACCACTGATATGCAAACCTTATTGTAGAAACTAATGCTGAAACTAACCCTAACCTGCAAAGTTTTGCTTTTTCACAGTTTTTTCAATGAGTTCTTTTCCGTGTAATTTATTTTTTCTTCTTTTTTAAATTAAACTTTTATTTTCTTCTTTTTGACTCACATATTTTAATTTTTAAGTTTCAGCCACCAACTACTTTTCTGTGTTGGCGATGTCATATCCAGAATAAAAGCATATTAGAGTGCAGGAGCTGTCTGTTACTTTTGTGATAAGATGTTCTTTTTTTCTCTGTGTGTGGTCTGAAATGAGACCGTTGTCTCTTTTCCCGTCACCGTGTCGACGATTCAGAAGTCAAAAGTTTCATTTGACCTGATTAGTGTTGTGATTACATCTAACCATTGCAGAGTGACACAGATAATCGCTCCTCACGTCTTCAAAGAAAGCTCATGTGGCGAAAAAAGTCATACGTTTCAGCATTTATTAGCACATGTGGCAGTTCGGAGGTGGTGGCCTTGAGTTTTTCAGGCTAGATTAGTGCGTTGGGTTGCCACCCACACGCCGGGCCGCAGGGCTTTGCTAACATTAATAAATGTCTCAGGCACTGACAGAAAAAAACGAAGAAAAGCAAAAATGTAAGCAGAGAGCAAGGTTCTGTAAATACACTTTCAGGGATTATTTTTGAATCTATCAATATCTTGATTTTTTTTTTTTGTTGCATATTATGCCTCGTGTTTTAATTGTGCTGTTGTAATTTATTTTTCAACCTTTACTGTATCGTAAAGAAACAGTGCTCTTAAGGAACTGCAGGTCTTTTTTCCCTACCTGTCTTGAGCCTCCCCCTCTTTTTATATTGACTTATGGCGGGCTGCTGTTACTGCCCATATCAACTTGACAATTTTGTTATTGCTGTAGTCAACATAAAAATTCTCGGGCCTTTCAAAGCCTTTTTTTCTTTTACTAAAGGTAAAATTGAATTGATATGAATCACCAGCATCTGCACCCTTTAGCTCTCCCTCCACTCCATTACTTTCAGATTGACCTGTGACATTTCTTTGTGTGGGAGATAGATGCCTCGTGTCATTCTGTAGTACAACTGCCTTCCTCACAGCGCATCCAGAGATGATCGGCCGTGAAGCGAGACAGCAGGGGATGGAAATCGGATCAGCCAAGGTTCACATGATAAACTGACCATTCTCACTCCACAGCATGGTGGCTCTGCTGCTTTGTTTTGAAGGAGCCGTGCAGATCTTACATGCAGAGAATGCAGTGTTGACCGTTAGAGATGCTGGGATGACAGTTAAATATACAGTATACATACGTATATACATGCATACATACATACATGCATGCATGCATGCATACATACATATATTGTCCACAATTTAAAGATAAAATAAGATAATCCTTTAGAAATCCCTCAGTGGGGAAATTACAGGCTCACAAGCAGTGTTTCCTCTAAGCTGTGTGCATGCGCGGCCGCGCAGGTCAGTCAAAGTGGCCGCGCAATAGATTTTTCAGAGCGCACACATTTTTTTACACTGCACAAACATTTTTTTTTCAGGGGTTTAAAATCTTTTTCTCGCCAGCGTTTCTGAGATAGGGGTGAGCCATCTCTGCAATAGAAGATCTTTGATGTGACGTGTTGAGTCTTCTTGGCCAATCAGCGTCCGCTGTTTAGGCTACTCTTGGCGGACCTGCTCCAGCAGTTATAGGCTACCATAGCGAAAAGAAAGATAGAGCAGGTGCCCCAGCAAAAGGTCTGCTTAACGTTCAAACATGAGTGGCTGGATGAAATAGTCCAAACTGACACAGGTAGGATGAAACTTTCAGACATATTTTACATGTTTTGTAACTGCGATCAAGTGAGCCCTCACTTTCATTTTCTTTAAAGCTTTGTCAGTACAAAATCTATCGTAAAAAAATTACCTGTGTGTTATACCTTTTCTTGGCGCGGGAATTTCCTTGGGGTTTGTTGTTACCGTGAAGACTCTAAGAGAACAGCAGAGACCCAAACTGACAAGCAAATAAGCATATTTTTGAATAAATGTCATACTATTCTTGCATATGCTACTTGCCTTAGGTTGACTTTTGATTGCAAATGCAAACAGTGGAGTCTCTTGTAAAACCACAATTCATTTAATTCATTGTGATTGTACATGAGGTTGCACAAGAAATGAGGTTGTAGATGAGGTTGTAGTCCCTTTATGCTACACAAGAGAAACATGACAAAATATTACCAGTAACTCATCCGCCAAAGTCCTGCAATCGGACATCAGCAGGGAACAGGATGGTTGGTGAAAAGGTCAGAGGTCAAAGGTACTGACCTTTCCACCCCTCGGTGGCGCTTAGTCTGGCTGTGACTTCTTATTGGTTATCCAATCAGTTTACTATTTATTACTATACAAAATATCACAATGTATGTCAATGAGATTTTCTCTCTGAGCCAAGCTCTCTCAACATGTCCACAGTTAAATATGCTAGACTCCAATATGGATCCTTCTAAATGGCCTTCTTACCCCCGTGTGAAGTAATGTGTTTCCACAGCCAATGATCTTCGCGAGCCTATCGCTCAAAGCCATCTTCAAAGTGTAACAATATCAACATGCCTGGTGGATTACAATGTTTAAAGGGCTCGTTCAGTACCATCCTCCGTGTTGAGATGAGCTAGTCTCCATATGCAAATGCATCGCACTCTGCTCCATATGGGAGTAAACCTGATTAAAGGTCTGTAACAGGGCTCTACTGAGGGATTGCCCCGGTTCACTGCAATTTTACATGGCAGCAGATGAGCGATCTCGCTCACTGCCGGAGCGACACAGCTCTGGTGAATTCATCAAGCCGGCTGAATACACACATCCACATCAAAAAGAGGGAGAGGCGAGGTTTACATTTGCCGACACACTTAATCACGTCGAGGTGGAAAAAGACTGGCGTCTATTTTTCTTCATCACTCAGATGCAAATAAAAGACATCCATCACGTGCGCGAGAGCCCTCAGCTGGTAACTAACTGCTAGCTTGATCGTTGCCTCTCAAAGCTCAGGCTAACTGTGGGCGAGGACTCTGCTGGTTAGCCAGCTGGTCATCTCTGGCATGTTGCAGTGACTTTGTGTCTCATGTGTTGACCTTGTATAGTTTCTTTTTGTCTATTTTTCATCAGAGCGTGTTGCATTTTACCAAAAAGGTCCCAGTAAAACAACTAGTTTTATTTTGACAGGTTATTACGGGTTATGACCTAGAAAAGAGTCCAGACCATTTGCTACAATTTATAAGTTATTAGTCTTTAATGGGCAAGAAATTCTCCCAGTTTGATTACTTTCAGCATGAGAAAAGATTTGCAGCATTGTTAAAATAGAATCCTAGAGGCCATTTTGTCGACCAGGTGGGGTGGGCCAATGTGAAGTTTTGTGGTGCAAAATCTGTCAGAGTTCTCAAACAGCTCTTCTGTGGTAGTTTAGACAATGATATTATAAATAGGGGCTTGTTTGCTTATTTTGCCAACGTAGTCAATCCCAATCACTGCATACCTACGCAGCTTAAACCTGTGGACGTTTTATGTTGAAAAAATTACTTCAAATTCTAAACCAACTTTTACGTGATTTTATGGAGAGAGAACAACGAGACCTTTTCTTCTTTTTTTTAATCGAAGAAAATACATGCCATAGATGCACGAAGAAAGTAAAGGTTGTAAAAACGCAAAAGGTTCAATATGTAGACCGCTTAAGGACGCATGGAACAATGTTATGTTTTTAGATTGCATAGTTTACCAATTCTTGTAAATAAATGATAATTTCTGGCAGTGTAATTGCTCTATTACACAAACAACATTCTCTCTGCTTCCAGCCATAATCATGCTGTTTCCGTAGAGTTGCAGGACTTTTATATAGGGGAGTGAAAAACAACACCACGGTGAGTGAAATGTGACAGGAGCAAACGGCCCGGGGTTCAGAGCGGTAACGTTGTTAGTGAGTTTACTGCGAGGAATCGAGCTGCTGCTCCGTGCTCTCCATCTCCGAGGCAAATCTCCGAGGGACCAATCAGTAGCTCAGTAATCCTGCCGTCTACTGTTGGCTTGTGTCTTCTCGCAGCCATGCCATAATTCCACCTCTGCTAAAAAAAACATAAACATTCAGAAGCATTTAGAAGGACCAAAATCCACAGTTTTTTTTCCCTCACCCCAATTTTAAGAAATGAAAGTCACTTCAGATGCTTATTTTTTTCAAAACAACTTCATGTGACTGCAACTTCTCCAAAATATCTACAAATGGAGTACGTTTTCTTATGTAAGATACATATGCATATACATAAGTATGCTTACGGAAAGCGTGACACACAAAAACAATGATAGGTTCAAGTAGATTCAAATTTAGAAATGCGACACACTAGTCTTGCTCAGGGTATCCCGGAATGATACACACACCTGTTGGTTTCTGGATTGTTGTTATTATTATTGTTGTTTTTTCGGCAACCAATGAGCTTAAGGAACCATATCTGGAATGCAAAGAACTGGCGTAGAGATATCGTACACATATCTGGTAACGGCAGAGAGAAGTAGAGTCATTTTCCTATTGACTTCCATACGACATATTTTTGCAACCAGAGGAGTCGCCCCCTGCTGGTCAGGAGAGAGAATGCAAGTTCAAGACATTTCCGACGCATCACCTTTACTCGGCAGAACCAGTGATTGCTGTCTGCATCAACTCTAACCAATAAATGGTAATTCTAGAGATAGTTTCCAGAAAAGAAGACAACACAGAGTTGACACCATGTGCGTCTCAACCAGACAAAAGTTGGTAAAAATCTTCCATTAAATGACAAATTCTGATTCTGACGATAAGGGTGCTCACAAAGCGATCCATCCGGCAGCAACTGAGTTTGCTAATAACCTGCGGGCATCTCCAACTTGAAAGAAGCGCTCTCTGTGAGCAGGAAATACTTTGTTTATTCTTGATTATTATACACTGTCCTGATGCCCTGAGAAGCAAGGTGCAACTCAGTTTCTTCTCTAGAGCGTTAATACAATACTTACATATGCTTGAAAAATTTATCCATTTACGCGTCAAATGCTGGTCTGCTGCATCTCATTCTTTTAGCCTGCCGCATCCAATTCAGTTGTGGTAGATCCAGCTCTCTGAGACAGCTGGATCGTACTCCATGCTCCTCCCCCTCCCTTGGTGAAGGAGAAACATGTGTAGCGGTTAAATAAGCACATCTAAACTTCACACAACAGCAGCGAGGCACAGAAGACCCAAGCCTGAACCCTGCAAAACGAATGTAAACAGTAACTGAAACGTACAAGCGTGCAATTGAGATGTTTGTATCCCTCCGACTGCATTAGGGGCCGGCTGGCACGGGGACCAGGGAAATGCTTCGTGCTTCTCGACGAGTCTATTATCCTTCACACGGCTAAAGTAGATCGGAGGTTGCAGCTGGCGCAGCAAAATTAGATTTATCTCTTTGGAATAGGGAAAGACAGTTTTTTTCTGTGACTTGCTGCGGTTAGTTACGGGGGGTCATCCTGAGTGAATTAGCTCACAGGGAGTTGTGGTGTGGTCTGGAAAAGAAATGAAAAAGATTGTTTTAAACTAATTCTGTGTCTGAAAAAAACAAGTTAAAAAAAAGGCTCTGGATGAACTGGAGAGGAGAGGGAACATTTGTATTGACCGAAGCCGCCTGAAATCAGAGGAAATCAAACAAATACACACAAACTGCTGCCGGAAAGCCGCCCGGTGTTTGCGTCATACTGGCGGAGTGAATTTAAATAATTGGGTGACTCGGGCCGACTGGTGGTGCCGTCTGAAAATCAAGAGAGAGATATTCATTTGGTCAGCAGAACAAATACTCCGGGACACTTTAGTAATATTAAATCCATCCACATTTCCGCTTCACACTCACGCTGAGCATCATTTAGCGTGCTCTACCTCACGTACGCGACAAGGAGATAGATCTCAAGACATGCGATCACCGTTTAGTCATTTTGTAATCACAGTGACGCGTTCCAAAATATCCGACGCCGTCATCAGAGGGTGCTCTCTCTGTTGTGATGTGCTCACAGAAGTGATGGGGGCCATCCATCGTTTGGCAACTGGAGGGTCGAGGAGGTTGGCGTTGAGGGAAGCCGGAGCTCACAGATGGTTTCCTGTAGGAGCAAAATTGCTGCATTGTACAACCATTCTCGGGCACATTCATGTGATTACATCACAGAGGGAGCAAGAACAAAAACAGGCTTCAATGTTTACTCATTATGCGCACACAGTCTTTGCTTTCATGTTGAGTTCATAAAGGTTACATTTTACGTGCTACATGCTAGTACGTCACAAAACATAACAGCTAAATAATTAAAGAAAACACAACAACACAAACATAGATTATCATCCTCCGTATTATACATGCCCATAACATTTACAAATTAATGAATATTGTGGTCTTCGGCGGTCACTTGGATGGCACAGTTGTAAAACCTCTTCATATAAGTTCAGCATAGTCGTCTCTAATAAAATCCATAACAGGGTTCCGGACCCGTTCATGTCTCCTTGGAGAACATGTGTGAAGCTTTCCAATGGGAGACGTTGTAGAATATGATAACACCAACTTCTGATAGATGGCTCGGCATCGTTGAAACAAAACTGTGAGATTGATAACCGATCCCAGTACCATGAACATAAAGGTTCTCTTAAAGCTGCTTAGTACACATGGAGCAGCATGTAGGTTGGGGATACATTGGAGATGATTGAACTAAATAAATGGTAAATAGACCTGTACTTGTATAGCGCTTTTCTAGTCTTCCGACCACTCAAAGCGCTTTAATACTACATGACATCGTTCACCCATTCACACACTGAAAACTACAAAATTTCTAAAAATCGGAGTGTCTCTGGCAGTCCGTAGTCTTCCTGAAGTTGATTAAACTATTTCATAATCCTATATAGAGGTAATTTATCCCTTAAACTAAATATGTGTTATGCTTTTTAAAACCATGGTCAACTGTGTACGGGTGGGATTATTATTAATCCGTGCATAACAAGAGTATCTTTTATTGGTAAAAAATGCTTTCACGACACATGACAGGTGGGACATTATCTAAGAATGGTTCACTTGATAGAACTACTTGGTTAGATTATAGAAAAAAGACCATAAAATACTTATTTTGGTTTTGGAAAATATTTAGTTTGGGTTAAAATACCCACAGAAGTGCTGCAACTCCATTACATTATTAAGTTATGTGACAAATAAATCTTCTCGGACACCTGGCTGAAGGATAGCTGCTTGTCGGGCCGTCCATTGAGCCCATCCACTTCCATCTCTTTTCCGGGTGGAGCTGTGGTGATCACAAATGAACGGTGATCATACCTCAGAGCCAGGGCAGTCCTATGAGAGGGATGTGTAGGAAAATGGAAACAGGATGTGTTTCAAAAGGTTCAGGGATCCTTTAATGCTTTTGTGAACTGCACGGATTGGTCGTCGGAGGACGAATAAATGCTCTTGATCGATGTATGTATGTATAAGAAAAGCGCTAATATGCACAAGAGATTTAAAAAAAGAAAAGAAAAAACTTTGTAGTCAAATAACTACGAGTTATCTTTACCCCTTTCACTTAATCACAATGGTCAAATCCCTGAGAACATCAGCTATTACTGCAAAAATTGTTGCTCTCCCTCAGATTTCTTTATTTTTTCCTTTGTTCATTTTTTTTTTCTTCAAATTTTTGGGCAAGTTTTTACTGATCAGATATGAGGTCCTTGGACAGGGATGTCGTATGTGTAAAGATTGTAAAGCCCTCTCAGGCTAATTTGTGATTCTGGGCTATACAAAACAAACTGAATTGAATTAATAGGGTGAAAGTGCTTTGAGTCGTTGGAATAAGCGCTGTAGAAGTCCATTTTCCATTTACATTCGTTCAATGAAATCATTTTTTGAACAGAGCTTGAAAGCATCATAATAACCTTCGTTATTACCAGAGGCCACACTTTCATGACAGCTCTGTCAGGCACAGTCCGACATATTTCATTCATCTGGCTTTCCTGTTTGCTGCAGCACCTCTTGCTGGATCACCAACGAGTATTAGAATTAGAGCTCAAAGAGTTTACTCATCTGGCCAAATGATGTTCCACTTCCACAACAACATTTCATTGTCATCTGGAAGAGCGGCTTGATGGAATAGAGGTAATATTACAAGATTATTCATCATCATAAACTGACAAGAGGATGAAGGCATTGCTATTTAGAGGGCAATCATCATTGAATGAAGATGACGACGACGACGACGATGTCAATGTTGATGACAGTCTCAACAATGGTGATGAAGTCCAACAAGTTGGAGTTGCTGCTGGTGAGCCTAATGTTGACGAAGATCCCCTCTCTGGAGAACAACTGGAGAAGGGCGAGAGAAAGAAGATGATGAAGGCAGCGAGATGAGCAGCGAGCGATTCGGGTCCTCGTCTGATGATGTCTCTCTCGACAGCAACGCTGAGGAGGAAGAGCCTGGGGCGGTAGCAGCGCCTGGGGGAGGGATCCAGGAAATGGTCATGAGAGGAAGGTGATAAAGGGGAGTGGAGAGGAAGTAAATATTCCAGACAGCACCTTTTCCATAATACAAAACGTGGTGTGGAGTATTTAGGTCCTTAAGGGGAAACACACGAATACCACACTGTAAATATTTTAAGAAGAAAAAATCCTGCAATTAAATGCTACTTAAACAAAATGTAGAATCAGGATTACATACAAACAAGTCAAATTCTTCAATTGTTTTCTGTGTTATTTCCCTTTGAAATGTTATGAAGCAGTATGTAAGGGATTGTCTTCCTGTCTAAACTCACGCTAAAGCTTCACTTTGGAGTCCTGTTAGTGTTGTTTGTTCTGGGCCATTGCAGGATTCTTTGAAAACACACAACTTTTCCTTCGAAGGCAAGCTTTTCTCTGTTCCTCATCTTCGTTGACTCAATTTTTCATTATTCAAGTCTGATAATGGAAAAAGCTGATGTTTTGGTGCGCTAAATTGCATTGTGCATGTTCATTCAATGTGATAATAAAACAGTTAAAGTATGAACCGCTTTAAGGCAGCATGGAAGAACAAACACATACATTAACGTTAGCAAAAGTAGGCTTATGAAATTAGCCAATGCCCCGAAACTGATCATTTTCATTAAATGAAGTGAACAATGGCAGATAAATCATAATCGATTATTTTAGTTGTTTGAAGACTTATTTAGGACTGGTGGTTTTAAATTAATAATTTTACTACTTTACTGGCAAAATGTGCTGCAGGAGACAACTACGGCAGCAGGTGTGTATGTCTGTCTGTAGACCAGTATTGCACATATTTTACTGTACATTTCAGGGGGTCAGGAAGCGAGCAAGCGGAACAGCCCCGATTTATACCCCTGGTCCGATTGGCATCCCGGCTGAAGAAGTCCCATCACAAAATGCTCTATCTTTCAAATTACATTGAGAGGTATCCCTGATGGTTAAACTCAAGGGTATTCAATTACAAATCAGCAAGAAAGTCTTTGTCCTGACTGATAAGTAGCTTATCAGTCAGGAAGACTCTTTACAGTTCTTTTTATTCACTGTGATTACTCAGCTTATTGTGGGTGTATGTAAAGTAGTCAACAAGATTCTGCACAGTTTTCTGAAGCCAATCATACTGTTGCAGTCAAACTACTTTATACACATTGTGCAGGGTTTACCGAGCCAATAGAACTCTTCCAACAAGACTTTAATGTATTTCAGCAATTTAAATCAAGTTAATTAAAGTTGTGGTTCCGAAGATCCTTTGAGTGACAGAGGGGGGTTCTGCCTTATTTGACTTTAGCATCACTACCCCTTAATTATCTTATTTTCAGGATTGACTCCAATTGCCAAAGACTGGAAAAAAGTCTCTCCTGATTCAAATAAATAATGTTGTTTTCATGTCATTTGTTTATTTTACAATAACATTATTTAGCAACAGTTGAGAACATTTGGAGACACTACACACAGTTAGGACATATATCCATGTATTGTTTAGCCTTAGTTAACTCACTTTGAATGAGAAGAATGATTGATCTCACAAAGTTAACTGTGAAGTAATTTTGGATGAAGACAATTCAAGTTGTCTCGTTAAACAAGACCCACCCAGTAATCCCTCTGTTTTTATCCATCTCATCACCAGAGATAACAGACCATGTTTGAACAGTAGGTTTGTCTGTGGAATACTTCGTCGACAGGTTTACTTAGGCTTAGCAGTCTGGACCCAAACCCATTATCCTCCTGCAGACACACCTGTACAGGAGCGTATAAAGAGCCTGGGCAGAACTGAGTCAAACATCAAGCTTCCAGCAGTCCCTCCACATCAGCTCCACAGCCACCAGACTCCCCCTGAAGATGACTCCCTCAGTCAGCCTGCTGCTGCTGCTCCTACTCGGCCTCTCTCATGCCTATCCTCTCGAGGAGGAAGGAAGCGAAGCAGAGCCCCAAATGGACGATGATGACACCGTCGACATCAGCACCAGGATTCTGAACTCCAACAAGGGCACCAATGAGATGCTGTTGGAAGGAGACTTGTTGGTTCCCACGACCAGAAACGCCATGAAGTGCTGGAACCAGGAGTGTCTGTGGAAGAAAGGCTCCAACGGCCTGGTGACGATTCCCTTCACCATCAGCAATCAGTTCCCCAGCGGGGAGAAGAAGAAGATCGACTATGCCATGAAGTCCTTCGCCAAGAGCACATGCATCCGCTTTGCCCCCCGTAAGAACGAGTATGACTACATCAGCATTGAGAACAAAGGTGGATGCTACTCAGCCCTGGGCAGAACAGGTGGAAGACAGGAGCTCTCTCTCAACAGGCGGGGCTGCCTCTACCACGGCATCATCCAGCACGAGATCAACCACGCTCTGAGCTTCCAGCACGAGCAGACCAGGAGCGACCGCGACTCCCACGTCCTGATCAACTGGGACAACATTGACCCAAACATGGCCTACAACTTCCACAAGCAGGACACCAACAACCTGAACACTCCCTACGACTACTCCTCCATCATGCACTATGGAAGAACGGCCTTCTCCATCCGGCAAGGCGCAGACTCCATCACGCCCATCCCCAACCGCAATGCCCAGATTGGCCAGAGGAAAGGACTGTCCAAATGGGACATCAAGAGGATCAAAAAGCTTTATAACTGCTAACAACAAAGCTTCCGATCCCTTCTGATCTAAAGTTATCATTCAGCTAAACAGTTGAAACATTTTCCAGTTATCTGTACTTCATCAAAAACCACTAAAACTTGCATTTTTTTGATGAAGTGATCACTAACAAAGTGATCACAAACTAACTACAAATAAAGTTGATTTGCAGCAATTGTCTGTCTACATTCCTTCTTCCGTCTCCTGCCTACATTTTGACATTTGTCCATCTTCCTTTCTCTCCATAGCTTCTATTGATTATGATTTTGTAGTGTACCACTGAGGCTCCTACATTGTGACAAGTCAGTTTTAAAACACCTCAGTAAAAACCCTTGATGAATCACCAATGTTTTTTTTTTCACTCCATGTACTGTGACTTACTCACTAAGTTCATCACATATGCTCTTGTTGTGCAGTAGTGTGAGTGGTCTCGACACGACAGGACATGCATGTTTTCAGGGAGAGCTGTGACGACCTCCTATCGCCAAAGCCACCAAGTTTTTCAGTGGAGACAGTGGGCTCATCATGTCGTTGGTTTACAACCAAGCGGTAGCTGCAGTACCGAGGGTAGGATGGGACCAGCACCTGCTTCAGACTCGAGTCTTCATTTAATCATCGCCATGCTAGCATCCCTGCAAATATGAATCATGACATACACAAGTTCAAATAACAGTTATAGTTATAGGTCCTTAGTTGCTTCTTGTGTTTGTTAACATGTTCATGTATAGCATCTTAACAGACTTACATTTGGCATCTTATGATGTAGAAAGCATGTTAACACTTTAAATACTGTCGTATTTTCAAAGCTATGTAAATTGTTGCCTTAACGCTGTTGTCACCCGCTTTGAACAGAAAGCCTGACCTAATACAATATTATTGTTGAATCTAGCCATAAGGCCTCTTACATGGCTCTTGCTTCCGTTCAGGTTTGGGGTTCCTACATTTTCACACCAAGATCAGAGAACCCTGAGGTCAGAGCATAGAACCCTGAAGTCAGATCATAGGATCCTGAATTTGGAGCATAGAACCTTGAGATCAAAACACAGAACCCTTAAGTCAGAGCACAGAACCCTGAGGACAGATCATAGAACCCTGAGTTTGGAACATAGAACTCTGAGGTCAGATCATAGAACCCGGAGATCAGAGCATCAAATCTTAAGGTCGAAGTAGAAAAAGGGATGTGGGGATGGGGTCAAGGGATGTAGGGCAGAAGAGTAGAAGGGGTTGTGGAAAGAAGGTTGGATGGGTGTGATGAGAGGCCACTGTTATCTGGTGGGAACAGTGTAGCTAAACACTCGTGAGTGGGGGACATCTCTTCAGAATTTCTGGTGGTGCAGTTCACAAAAGATAGCTTCATAAAAAAGCGTGCCAGCAAGTATTTCTGATGTCGTCAGTTTGGAGTGGATGTAGGAGTGGTAAACAGGGGAGGACCACTGGCCAAGCATCTCAATGATGTGGTCTGGGATTCCATGACTTGAAGCGGTAGAGGCGGCGCCGATGTGAAATGAAAGGTAGTGGAACCGGGACCGCTTGACCATCTCTGTGCGAAAAGGGGGTCTCGCTGAGAAGTTCACCTGGCGGATGTCGAGCTTAAGTTGTCTTGGTTAGGTTTGTATGGAATTAGCTACAAGTCTAACCGGGAGGGGGAAAGTTGGGTTCAGGTGGGCCGCATTGGTTGGTCTTGCTGCGTTTAAGGTTATAGACGATGCTGTTGGGAGGATGAAGATGTCAGACATGGTGTTTTTTCGTACTGGATGGTGGCCTGAGTTTAAGACAATAAACACTGGGCAGCGCAGGACGCCAAAGAAAGATGGCAAGAATGTGGACTTTATTCCTTTGTCCGTGAAGGGAGACAGATAGCCTGTGTAGTGCAAACAGATGCATTAGCCGAGGAGGTCTGAAGTGAAAGACAGTCAGTTAGGTGTGGTTCAACTTTATGGAGACCTTTCAATTAAATTCTGTTTATTTTGTATAGCTCAGAATCACAAATTACAAATTTGCCCGGGGGGCTTTACAATCTGGACAGATAAAACATCAATCTGGAAAAATTCCCCCAAAAACAGACAAGAAACTTTTACAGGGAAAAAAGCGAAGAAATGTTCGGGAGAGCAACGGGATCCTTCTCCCTGGATGCACAAAGTGCAATGGATGTCATGTGTAAAGAATGACCAACATTACAGTTACAGCACATTTAATGAATATGACAGAAATTATTGATATAATGAGTAGGAGGAATGCATCACTATCTATGTAAACAGAAGGAGCTAGAGAGGAAGGGCATCAGCAGAGCCGTGGCAGGAGGATGTAGAGATAGTGGGGTCGAGGGAGGAAGGGATGTAGAGACGGTGCTCATTGCTACACTGGATCCCACTCCCAAAGGCTTATCTGTCGTCAGAACTTGAGCTGATGAATTCTGAGATTGGTGTGAGCCAAAATATACAAGTTATGGAAACCATGAAAGGCATTTTTTTGCATGGCTTCATACTTGACATGCACAATATACATTTATTTCATGTTATATACATGGATTATTCAGTTAGTTTACGTACATTTTCAACAGATTCTCTACAGTTTTCTAAAGCCAATCACATTGTTGCTGTCAAACTTTAAAACAGTTTCTGCTCTCTCCTGTTACGAGTTGTCATTTCAGCTCAAACCCTCCTCCACCCCAACTCAATTTAGTTTATTTTGTCTAGCCCAAAATCATAAATACAAAACTTGCCTCGGAGGGCTTTACAATCTGTACACAGGACATCACTGTCCCAGGACCTCACATCGGATCAGGAAAAATCACCAAATAAAGATAGTAAAACCCTTTCACAGGGAAAAAGGGAAGAAATCTGACGGAGAGCAACAGAGGAGAATCTCTCTCCCTGGATGGCTATAAGCAATAGATGTCATGTGACCAGAATGACCAACGTAACATTAAAAGTTACAGCACATTACATGAATATGACAGAAATTATTCATATAATGAGTAGTAGGCATGGACCATGATCCGAATAGCCACAGTCAATGTCAGCAGAAGAAGTTCGAGAGGAGGGTCATCAGCAGGGCCACTGAGGCGGGATCTGCTCCAGACACAGCTATGATCCATGGCAGGAGGGCGGGGCAGGGCCGGCTCCAGAAAGCCACAATCCATGGTGAGGGTAAGGACCAGTTCCAGACAGCCACATCCTTGTCACCGGATTGCTGCAACGGCCATCTTCACCACCACTAGCAGTCTCTGGACTCCGGGGGAATTCTGCCTTATCTGACCTTGGCATCACTACCCCTCGATTATTCTATTTTCAGGATAGAGTCTAATCGCCAAAGACATTGCGCTATTCAAATGTTTTGAATATGTAATACATTCTAAAAAAAAGTCTCTTGCGTTTGAACTAAAGAAATTGACCGATTCAGCAAACTTTTATCATGATTTAACTTTCGCGGTTTTAACATCAGTTAATAGTATTCAAATATAATCTTGACAATTTACGGCTGAAATGTACTCAACAGCAACGTATTTCACCAGTTAAGGCAATAATTATGAACTTCAATTAGGTTCTGTCGAAACTGTTTCTTGAGATAGTACACAACATCAAAAATGTTGTTTTTATGTCATTTGTCCATTTCACAGTTACATTATTTAGCAACTGTTGAGAACCTATTCAGACACTACACACAGTTTAGACATATATCCATTAATTGTTCAGCCTTAGTTACCTGCCTTTGAATGACATAAATGTTTGATCTCACAAAGTTAATTGTGAAGTAATTTTGGATGAAGACAATTCAAGTTGTCTCGTTAAACAAGACCCACCCAGTAATCCCTCTGTTTTTATCCATCTCATCACCAGAGATAACAGACCATGTTTGAACAGTAGGTTTGTCTGTGGAATACTTCGTCGACAGGTTTACTTAGGCTTAGCAGTCTGGACCCAAACCCATTATCCTCCTGCAGACACACCTGTACAGGAGCGTATAAAGAGCCTGGGCAGAACTGAGTCAAACATCAAGCTTCCAGCAGTCCCTCCACATCAGCTCCACAGCCACCAGACTCCCCCTGAAGATGACTCCCTCAGTCAGCCTGCTGCTGCTGCTCCTACTCGGCCTCTCTCATGCCTATCCTCTCGAGGAGGAAGGAAGCGAAGCAGAGCCCCAAATGGACGATGATGACACCGTCGACATCAGCACCAGGATTCTGAACTCCAACAACGGCACCAATGAGATGCTGTTGGAAGGAGACTTGTTGGTTCCCACGACCAGAAACGCCATGAAGTGCTGGAACCAGGAGTGCCTGTGGAAGAAAGGCTCCAACGGCCTGGTGACGATTCCCTTCACCATCAGCAATCAGTTCCCCAGCGGGGAGAAGAAGAAGATCGACTACGCCATGAAGTCCTTCGCCAAGAGCACATGCATCCGCTTTGCCCCCCGTAAGAACGAGTATGACTACATCAGCATTGAGAACAAAGGTGGATGCTACTCAGCTCTGGGCAGAACAGGTGGAAGACAGGAGCTCTCTCTCAACAGGCGGGGCTGCCTCTACCACGGCATCATCCAGCACGAGATCAACCACGCTCTGAGCTTCCAGCACGAGCAGACCAGGAGCGACCGCGACTCCCACGTCCTGATCAACTGGGACAACATTGACCCGAACATGGCCTACAACTTCCACAAGCAGGACACCAACAACCTGAACACTCCCTACGACTACTCCTCCATCATGCACTATGGAAGAACGGCCTTCTCCATCCGGCAAGGCGCAGACTCCATCACGCCCATCCCCAACCGCAATGCCCAGATTGGCCAGAGGAAGGGACTGTCCAAATGGGACATCAAGAGGATCAAAAAGCTTTATAACTGCTAACAACAAAGCTTCCAATCCCTTCTGATCTAAAGTTATCATTCAGCTAAACAGTTGAAACATTTTCCAGTTATCTGTACTTCATCAAAAACAACTAAAACTTGCATTTTTTGATGGTATTCTGTCCCTCATGTCTACACTACTTGTAATAAAGTGATCACAAATTAAGTAAAAATAAAGTTGATTTGCAGCAATTGTCTGTCTACATTCGTTCTTCCGTCTCCTGCCTATATTTTGACATTTGTCCATCTTCCTTTCCCTCCATAGCTTCTATTGATTATGACTTTGTAGTGTACAACTGAGGCCCCTACATTGTGACAAGTCAGCTTTAAAACATCTCAGTAAAAACCCTTGATGAATCACCAATGTTTTTTTTTTCACTCCATGTACTGTGACTTACTCACTAAGTTTGTCACATATGCTCTTGTTGTGCAGTAGTGTGAGTGGTCTCGACAGTACAGGACATGCATGTTTTCAGGGAGAGCTGTGACGACCTCCTATCGCCAAAGCCACCAAGTTTTTCACTGGAGACAGTGGGCTCATCATGTAGTTCACAACCGAGCGATACCTGCAGTACCGAGGGTAGGATGGGACTAGCACCTGCTTCAGACTCGAGTTATTCAACTTACATTTGGCATCTTATGATGTAGAAAGCATGTTAACTCTTTAAATACTGTTGTATTATCAAAGCTACGTAAATTGCTGCCTTAACGCTGTTGTCAAGTATAAAGCCATGCAAAAAAGTGCCTTTCATGGTTTCCATAACTTGTATATTTTGGCTCACACGAATCTCGGAATTCATCAGCTCAAGTTCTGACGACAGATAAGCCTTTGGGAGTGGGATCCAGTGTAGCAATGAACCCCATCTCTACATCCCTTCCTCCCTCGACCCCACTATCTCTACATGCTCCTGCCACGGCTCTGCTGATGCCCTTCCTCTCTATCTCCTTCTGTTTACATAGATTGTGGTCCATTCCTCCTACTCATATCAATAATTTCTGTCATATTCATTAAATGTGCTGTAACTGTAGCTCTCCCTGAAAACATGCCTGTCCTGTACTGTCGAGACCACTCACACTACTGCACAACAATATATGTGATATGTCATATACATTTATCTCATATTACATACATGGATTATTCAGTTAGTTTACGTACATTTTCAACAGGTTCTGTACAGTTTTCTAAAGCCAATCACATTGTTGCTGTCAAACTTTAAAACAGTTTCTGCTCTCTCCTGTTACGAGTTGTCATTTCAGCTCAAACCCTCCTCCACCCCAACTCAATTTAGTTTATTTTGTTTAGCCCAAAATCACAAATACAAAACTTGCCTCGGAGGGCTTTACAATCTGTACACAGGACATCACTGTCCCAGGACCTCACATCAGATCAGGAAAAATCACCAAATAAAGATAGTAAAACCCTTTCACAGGGAAAAAGGGAAGAAATCTGACGGAGAGCAACAGAGGAGAATCTCTCTCCCCGGATGGCTATAAACAATAGATGTCATGTGACCAGAATGAGCAATGTAACGTTAAAAGTTACAGCACATTACATGAATATGACAGAAATTATTCATATAATGAGTAGTAGGCATGGACCACGATCCGAATAGCCACAGTCAATGTCACCAGAAGAAGTTCGAGAGGAGGGTCATCAGCAGGGCCACTGAGGCGGGATCTGCTCCAGACACAGCTATGATCCATGGCAGGGGGCGGGGCAGGGCCGGCTCCAGAAAGCCACAATCCATGGTGAGGGTAAGGACCAGTTCCAGACAGCCACATCCCTGTCACCGGATTGCTGCAACGGCCATCTTCACCACCACTAGCAGTCTCTGGACTCCGGGGGAATTCTGCCTTATCTGACCTTGGCATCACTACCCCTCGATTATTCTATTTTCAGGATAGAGTCTAATCGCCAAAGACATTGCGCTATTCAAATGTTTTGAATATGTAATACATTCTAAAAAAAAGTCTCTTGCATTTCAATTAAAGAAATTGACCGATTCAGCAAACTTTTATCAAGATATAACTTTTGTGGTTTTAACATCAGTTAATAGTATTCCAATATAATCTTGACAATTTACGGCTGAAATGTACTCAACAGCAACATATTTCACCAGTTAAGGCAATAATTATGAACTTCAATTAGGTTCGGTCGAAACTGTTTCTTGAGATAGTACACAACATCAAAAATGTTGTTTTTATGTCATTTGTCCATTTCACAATAACATTATTTAGCAACTGTTGAGAACCTATTCAGACACTACACACAGTTTAGACATATATCCATTAATTGTTCAGCCTTAGTTACCTGCCTTTGAATGACATAAATGTTTGATCTCACAAAGTTAATTGTGAAGTAATTTTGAATGAAGACAATTCAAGTTGTCTCGTTAAACAAGACCCACCCAGTAATCCCTCTGTTTTTATCCATCTCATCACCAGAGATAACAGACCATGTTTGAACAGTAGGTTTGTCTGTGGAATACTTCGTCGACAGGTTTACTTAGGCTTAGCAGTCTGGACCCAAACCCATTATCCTCCTGCAGACACACCTGTACAGGAGCGTATAAAGAGCCTGGGCAGAACTGAGTCAAACATCAAGCTTCCAGCAGCCCCTCCACATCAGCTCCACAGCCACCAGACTCCCCCTGAAGATGACTCCCTCAGTCAGCCTGCTGCTGCTGCTCCTACTCGGCCTCTCTCATGCCTATCCTCTCGAGGAGGAAGGAAGCGAAGCAGAGCCCCAAATGGACGATGATGACACCGTCGACATCAGCACCAGGATTCTGAACTCCAACAACGGCACCAATGAGATGCTGTTGGAAGGAGACTTGTTGGTTCCCACGACCAGAAACGCCATGAAGTGCTGGAAACAGGAGTGCCTGTGGAAGAAAGGCTCCAACGGCCTGGTGACGATTCCCTTCACCATCAGCAATCAGTTCCCCAGCGGGGAGAAGAAGAAGATCGACTACGCCATGAAGTCCTTCGCCAAGAGCACATGCATCCGCTTTGCCCCCCGTAAGAACGAGTATGACTACATCAGCATTGAGAACAAAGGTGGATGCTACTCAGCTCTGGGCAGAACAGGTGGAAGACAGGAGCTCTCTCTCAACAGGCGGGGCTGCCTCTACCACGGCATCATCCAGCACGAGATCAACCACGCTCTGAGCTTCCAGCACGAGCAGACCAGGAGCGACCGCGACTCCCACGTCCTGATCAACTGGGACAACATTGACCCAAACATGGCCTACAACTTCCACAAGCAGGACACCAACAACCTGAACACTCCCTACGACTACTCCTCCATCATGCACTATGGAAGAACGGCCTTCTCCATCCGGCAAGGCGCAGACTCCATCACGCCCATCCCCAACCGCAATGCCCAGATTGGCCAGAGGAAGGGACTGTCCAAATGGGACATCAAGAGGATCAAAAAGCTTTATAACTGCTAACAACAAAGCTTCCAATCCCTTCTGATCTAAAGTTATTATTCAGCTAAACAGTTGAAACGTTTGCCAGTTATCTGTACTTCATCAAAAACAACTAAAACTTGCATTTTTTTGATGAAGTGATCACTAACAAAGTGATCACAAACTAACTACAAATAAAGTTGATTTGCAGCAATTGTCTGTCTACATTCCTTCTTCCGTCTCCTGCCTACATTTTGACATTTGTCCATCTTCCTTTCTCTCCATAGCTTCTATTGATTATGATTTTGTAGTGTACCACTGAGGCTCCTACATTGTGACAAGTCAGTTTTAAAACACCTCAGTAAAAACCCTTGATGAATCACCAATGTTTTTTTTTTCACTCCATGTACTGTGACTTACTCACTAAGTTTGTCACATATGCTCTTGTTGTGCAGTAGTGTGAGTGGTCTCGACAGTACAGGACATGCATGTTTTCAGGGAGAGCTGTGACGACCTCCTATCGCCAAAGCCACCAAGTTTTTCAGTGGAGACAGTGGGCTCATCATGTAGTTCACAACCGAGCGATACCTGCAGTACCGAGGGTAGGATGGGACTAGCACCTGCTTCAGACTCGAGTTATTCGACTTACATTTGGCATCTTATGATGTAGAAAGCATGTTAACTCTTTAAATACTGTTGTATTATCAAAGCTATGTAAATTGCTGCCTTAACGCTGTTGTCAAGTATAAAGCCATGCAAAAAAGTGCCATAAGGCCTCTTACATGGCTCTTGCTTCCGTTCAGGTTTGGGGTTCCTACATTTTCACACCGAGATCAGAGAACTCTGAGGTCAGAGCATAGAACCCTGAAGTCAGATCATGGAATCTTGAATTTGGAGCATAGAACCTTGAGATCAAAACACAGAACCCTTAACTCAGATCATGAAACCACTTGTTTCAGCTTATTTCTCCTCCTCCTCATCATCATCATTGTTGGGCCATGTTTATGTGTTAAGGGTTCAGATCACACTGGGCCCTTAGGTGTAATTTCCTGTGCCTTCATTTTGCATGCGTGATGTTTGCTCAAAAGATGTGTGTTTTCTCTCAGAGTGGAGCTTCGCATTATTGCTTTTAATAATCCCCACAGTCTCTGAACATATGAGACACACTGCTTTTGAGCTACCTTTGGAAAGACTGCACATATAGGTGTCCACTCTTGGTTTGTGAAATATCTTTCCTGACTTATGTTATGTTGGCTCTCTCTCCCCATCTCTCTCTCATGTGTGTTCGTCTCACTTAAGTGGAGGGTGATGCTACCCTGGATACAACATCTAGGCCCGGGCGATCTGTCCAGTATGTACCCTGCCTTGGCTTCACCTTTGCTGCGACTCTGAACAGGATAAGCAGTTCAAGATAATGGCTGGATGGGTTAATATTTGAGAAAGCTCAGATGAACATAAATGCAGGTAAAATGCTTAAAAGCCTTTACCAGGGGTGTCAAACTCCTTTTCATTTAGGAGCCACATACTGCCCATTTGTGTTCTCTCCGGGTTCTCCGGCTTCCTCCCACAGTCCAAAGACATGCTGCATAGGTTAATTGGACTCTAAATTGCCTGTAGGTGTGAATGTGAGCGTGAATGGTTGTCTGTCTATATGTCTGCCCTGTGATGGACTGGCGACTTGTCCAGGGTGTACCCTGCCTTCGCCCCTTGACAGCTGGGATCGGCTCCAGCGCCCCGCAACCCTAAATGAGGATAAGCGGTTAAGATAATGGATGGATGGCTACTGCCCATTTGATCTTAAGTGGACCAGACCAGTAAAATTATAGCATAATAATGCATACATAATTTTATTTAGTTTAAATCATTGGTGAGGGTTTTTGGATGATAAACCCTATTTTAAGGTCATTTTACAATAGACTAAAAACATAAAGACCAAACATTCAGAAATCAGCCAATTGTTTATCTGCCTCGGCCGTCCTCTGAAGATTCCCTTGATTTATGACGCGTTTGTGACACCACTTTCATGAAGTGATCTATTTTTAAGAACTTGCAAAGCAATGCCTCACGATAAAAAAAATACAGTAAAATGTCCAAAAACATTATCTTACATTTGCAGCTTGTACATTCTCCCGATCAGCAGCACGGGTCCAGTTCAGCGACCCGGTCCGGCGCTTTAACTAGAGCGCTAAAAAAGTAATTTGCTGTAGTGGTGTCTGTAATAGTTACCAACTCAAGCAACTCCTCGGGGACCACTAAATTCTCATCAACACCACGAATGAATACAGCCAGTTGAGCAACATCTTTAGTAATGTCAGTACTCTCACTGATTGCAACTGAAAATGGAACAGGAATCCCGTATTAGTCCCACAGTGGGGAAATGTATTCTCTGCACGCTAACTCTAGGGAGACCAAGGATCGGACCGGTTAGCTTGTGGTTGCAGGATGACAACTCATCCCTATGAGCAACAGTCACCGCTTGTTACAAATTCTTTTGGCTATCCAAATCTGCTGAAAGATCGAAAATCCTATCCATCACGGTATTCCTATTGAAACTAATGTTGGCAAAAGCCTGTCCACTTTTTGTTTTTAACAGTTATCCGGCGTTATACGCCACATCCAAACATACACCCCTGACACCTCTGGCCTATACCATTTGTTAACAATGACAATCTGCACATGGTCCCCTTGGACAGAAATCCCTTTTGTCCAACTGCCTTTTCTGAAGGCAAACACACAAACTCTCCCGCCAACAAACTTGAGCACATTGCTCATTATTATGCAGATGGAAGTAGACCATCCGGTCGCTATGTTTTTACAAATTCAGAAATCTGATTGGAGTTTGACAAGCGACTGTAGGAGCTGGTCCATCATCTGCGTTTCCTCGACAGCTCAGCTCATAAGGCATTAATCCCTAAAAGTGATGATTTGATAACGCAACCATTTACATCAGGGATGTCAAGCATACGGCCTGCGGGCCGGATCAGGTCCAAGCCAACATTAGCTTAACGAGGAATACCGTGACCGATAGGATTTCCAATCTTTCAGTAGATTTAGATAGCCAAAAGAAGCATAGAGTAAAGTAATTTGTATTCTGGGGCGGCTGTAGCTCATGGGTATGAGTGGTTGTCCTTGCAGGACAACCACTCATACCCATACATAAGGTAGCCGGTTTGGTCCCTGGTCTCCCAATAGTTTGCATGCAGAATTTCCTCACTGTGCGACTAATAAGAAATTTAGGATAAAGTTTTTAGACATTTCACTGTATTTTTTACCGCGAGGCATTGTGTTGAAAGTCGTTAAAAATGGATCACGTCATGAAAGTACTATCACAAATGCGTTACAAAGGGAGGGAATCCAGGCAGATAAACAGTGAGCTAATATCAAATTCTTGGTCTTTATGTTACTAGTTTATTGTAGAAAGACCTTAAAATAGGGTTCATCATCCAAAACCCTTCACCAATGATTTAAACATAGAGAAATATTGTCGTTATGTATGCATTATTATGCTATAATTTTACTGGCCTGGCCCACTTGAGATCAAAATGGGCAGTATGTGACCCCTTAACTAAAATGAGTTTGACACCCCTGATTTACATCCATTCATTTCATCATCCTTCCAATTGTGTTTGTGGCGCAGATGAAAAAAAGGTTACGCAAACGTTCCAGTTGACTTTGGTCAAGCCATATCATGGACCACCTTGGGGAGCAAATGAGCATGTGTGAAGGATATGTTTGCTGGGGATCAGCTGTTGGAGGTAATGAATTAACTTGTTCCTGCTCACAGTTCATAGACGTGGTCAGCAAATAGTGATTCTTACTCATTCCAAAAACCAGCCGGATGTGTCCCAAACTGACTCGACACCATCATTATCGCCCATGTCCTCGCCGCCTTCTGCATTAATAGCAAGCTGCAAGCTGCAAACACACGCGAACATGTAAACGTCTGTGCTTCAGCGTTGCGTATAAAACAACAACGATAGGGGTCGACGACACGGCGTGCCTCGTAATACTTTACATGCCAAGTCAAAGTATGTTTTCTGGAGAAGATAAGAAACTGCTTCTGCTTCCTCCCACAACAACGGATTGATTATTTATGAGAACAACAGCATGCTCTCTGATGCGTTCTGACAAACGTGGTGCGCTCGGTGACTTCCGAGAAGTCTCCGGATCTTCACCTCCTACTTTGTGTTTGTGTTTACCGTTAGCGGTGCCCTCTCGGGGGGCGGGCCTGAAAGCAAAAGAGTTGGTGTTGTTTTCTGCCTGCCTCAGCAGTTGTTCCCTCTATCTGCTAATAGAAAATCCTCCTCGCCATCCTCCACTTTAGTGGCTCACCTCGCTCACAGTGTAGAGGAATGCTTTTCCCTGAAAACTGTTTTGTTATTTTTGGTGCATTTTCCTCCGAATGTCAAGCAACAAGAGCGACCAGACCACAAGACTTTACCACGAGACTCTGGAACCTCCTCCAAGTCCTCTTCTTCTAATACGTGAAGTCTGCTTGTATAGAAGTCTTTGAGAAAATAGGCTCGTTCATTAGAGCTGCGCCTCGCCTGGCATCCAAACGACAGCAGGCGGCCCCTGCGGGAGGCGTTGACAGAAAACTGCGATCAAGTCGGACAGTTTTCTGCTGCCTTCAAAGTATTAACAGGAAGTTACGGAATGAAATACTTCCTGTTAGTTGCCATCTGTAGTCTACTTGCAGTTGTCAGTTCACATTTGAATTTATTCATATGTGATTATAAATATATATTCATGTAGAAATGTGTATGTCGCTGCGTCCTTTGTTGTTTTTATGTCTGCCTTTATTACTGTTGGTTTTTATGTGTGTTATACAAATACGATTTTGTATAAAAATTTGTGTAACCACACAAAATATGTTTTTAGATTAAACCTGAGACTAATTGTCAACAATCGAGCGTTAAGTATTACAACTACACATAAAATAAGGATTTTCTACAACACGTTGTGTTTGCTGTCAGATCTAAGAGCCAATCACCTCTGATGTGGCGAGAGCCAGGCGTCTGACGTCGTGTGCATGACGTCAGAGCAAGACGGGAACAAGGCGGACACAAATCTAACCGATATGCATTGCGCGTCGATCGCCGGCGATCGATCAGAACTGGCTCATTTCGAACGACCCTAATGACTCTAGTTCCCTCTTGATTTATTCCCTCAGTAAACACTGTGAATACGAGTTTTTGAGGCGGCTAAAGCTCAGGGGGATGAGTGGATCGAACCGGCTACCACAAAGTAGCCGGTTCGATCCCCAGTCCTCCCACAGTTCACATGTCGAAGTGTCTCTGAGCAAGACACTTAACCCCGGGCGCCTCACAGGGCAGCCCACTGCTCCTTAATCAAGGATGGGTCAAATGCAGAGAAAAATTTCCCCAAGGGGATTAATAAAGTGCACGTTTCTATTTTTTCTTTTTTTATGATCTGTTGCGCCACTAAGCAGAGTCATACACGCAGTCTCTACATCACTCATTTGCAGTCCAAAATGGTCACTTCCGCTCACTGGATGCAAAAAAAACCCCAAGATGGCGACGGTCAAAATGAACATGAGGCACCTTAAAAATGGCTGTCCACAAACCCATGAGTGACATCACAACGACTACGTCCACTTCTTACACAGTCTGTGCAGAGGAGCCCCCTCACATGAAGCTAGCCAGGTGTGTGAAGGACTCTCAGCCACCCACCCTCTCCCCACCCGCCCTCACCCCACTCAGCATTCGTTTGGTACCAGCAAACTACATTCATTCATCAACGCTCTTATTTGAACACTTCGGTCGTGTCTACTACCGAACACTTGCGCCCTTTCAGCACTGACTTTCAGTGCTTAGGGCGCCACACTGACAAAACCAGCAGAATTCAGTGCACTGAAAGTACCCGGATGGTGCACTGCAAACGGTCAAAAAATGTAGTGTAAAGCGATGGACACTACTCGCACTAAACGGACGCCATCTTGGCTACGTAGCGGAAGAGGAGGAGCCCTTTCCGCCAGCTTTTCATTAATTTATTTATATCCTCCTCCTGCAATTGTGGAGGTGTCGCAGTTTCCACATGGGTTAGAGAAAGGAATACACAAGGGACAAAAATAGGGCAAGAAGTGCGTTCATTTTGTCAGTCGTCACTTCCGCCAATTGGTTTCCGTAAGTGTTCCATTTGATACAGCGCTTATCAGCAACAGAGTGCACTACAGATGTTAGTGCACTGTATTGGAGTGCACTGTATTGCAGTGTACTTTGTAAAGTGTTCGGTAGTAGACACAGCCTTTATCGTTCAGTAAGCTAATATGCACAAGTATGCTATCCCATTTCAAATAAAGAGGTTCTTTATATACCTAATCCGCAACAAAGCAAATCGATATAGATCACGTGACACATCTTCAGAGGGGTTTCTCAATAGAGTCTGGCTCTCCACAGCCTGCATTGGATCTGCTTTTTTTTTTATTATTATTTTTTGCAAGAGCTGATAACAGATTCCTGCAGCCAGTGTAGCCTTGGGCGTGCTTTCGGGGGGCTTTGGGCTTGAGCTTTGAAGCAAGCTGTGAGGGCCTGACCACTGCGGCTTTCTGGATGTGCGTCCACATGTCTGTGTGTGTGTCAGTGTGTGTGTGTTTGTGTGTGTGTGTGTGTGTGTGTGTTTGTGTGTGTGTGTTTAGGGGACCGAGAGGCTTGAGAAGATTTATTTTGTTCTCAAGAGGTTTTTTTTTATTTTATTTTTTTTACATTTTCTTGTCAGAGACACCTCTTCACCGTCCCCGCGGAGCACTAGTCGGCATGAGGGTGCCTCGCATTTGTCCGTGTGATAGATGGCAATTCTTCCCACGAGGACAGAGAGGACGAGGCGGTTGACACTAGAGCTAAAGCAATACATGTCAGCTGCACGTCAGCGTGCTCAACTCCCCAGAGACTGATGCTGAAGTAGCTGATGAAGGTCACCATGTTGGTAAACTTCCCACGCCGGACACGATGTGTTCTCGTTTCTTTTATTCGTTTACGGTACTTCTTTTTTTTCCTGTGAATTACTGAGATTGGCTCACAGATGAATGGACTGGGATTTTCCTGCACACAGGGTTGGCTTGATTTCTATTGGTTCGCAGTCAACAGCGGGCATGCATCTCTTCCGTGCTGTGCATTTTATTCAGTCAATGAAAAAGCAAAGAAGAAACAGCTGGGCTACAGTAGTGGGATCCCTCCCTCTCTCTGTGCAGCTCCTCGATAAGATAATAAAATGTGCTCTCTCCAGGAGGACATTGTGTACTGTACCACATAAATAATAAAACCGCTCTTGCAAACTTTCTGCTCACAGCTGAGCTTTGCACTTAAACAGGAGGAATACATCCTCCTTTCTAATCAAAGCTGTTAATTGGACAATTTTTTATGGCCTCAAAAAAAATCTTTTTATCCTTTGAAACTGCAATGAAACTTAACTGTTCCTGACATCTGTGCAAGTTAATTTGGCTCTTTAAAGCTAATGTAACGCTATTGAAAATAGCTTTTTGTTGTATTTGTTCAAAGTATTTGCTCCTGACAATTAATCTGTGATAGAATCTGGTTCCTCTGTCTCCTTCCAGCGCTCCATCTGTAAAGATTCCAGCTCGCGAATTCCGATCACACTGTCAAACTCGGCTTTGCTGATCCAATATGAATCAACATCCTGTTCGCAAATGCCAATTTGAAAAAGGCGCAATGCGGATAAGTTATTATTATTTTTTACAGTTGCTAAAAACCTCTCTCTGTCGAAACTCTAAGCACAAGTTTCCTGGTTGTATCTCTGGAGGAACAGGAATGAGGGGAATGAGTTAAACGACTTTGAGGAAGAACCAAATCTATCTTTAATTGAGTCTTCTAAAGCCTCAACAAGTTGTATGCGTCTAAAGCATACACACATAATATCTTGCATAGCTTGCCAAAGCAAAACATTTGACTGTAAAGTTACTGTATTGTACTGTAAACTAAATATGCTGTGTTGTAGTTACAAACCTCTAACTCTTTGAAACTGGCCTCCATTTGTTGTGCACACCAAACCTAAGTGGTATGATTGGTTACACAGGTGCATTCTGGGGGTAGGTGATTGAGTGCATCATTTTTTTCCCACTTACTACATGTAGCTGTTTGGGACTATGGAGACAATATGTTTTTAATTTCTAATACCTGTAAACATAGAGGCGCAACTCAACCACACCCTGTACATCAGCACACCGCCGGGCCGGCTCCACGAGGAGAGGTCACCTTTCTCGACCACTATTGGACACATTTTAGGGCTTTGGCTGTGGGCTGATTGTAAGAGCCACGTGAAAGGTGTTGAGTTTCCCCTTACACGTCCAGTATGAACAGGAATACCTAACACACCAAGCAACATCTCCACCAACAGCCTTTAACCTCAATGCATCTTCACAGAGAGTCTTTACAAAGGCAAATGACATTTTCTGTGTGTGTGTGTGTGTGTGCGTGTGTGTGTGTGTGTGTGTGTGTGTGTGTGTGTGTGTGTTTTCTCTATGAACGCTTGGATGCCGTTTTTGGCATCCCATCAGTTTTTATTGCTCTGACCTTTAGGTCAAGTTTGATATCTTTTGACTTGACAAGACATTAAATGTCATTGTTTATTTTGGCGGAACATTAATGTAGAGAAATACTCCTGTCCTGAACTACCACAAAGTTTCCACGGCAACTGGCTTATTAGCCCGGCTTTTGCTGAAATCAAGTGTAGGATGTAACCTATATTCTCGCCTGTGTGTCAGTCATGTGCACCGCCGCTGAACCACTTTCAGTCCACACACACACACACTCGCACATACACATAAACACAAACACACACTTTTCACAATAAATTATGACAGAGGAAAGTTCTTCCCTGCACAATTATGCTTTTTCGAAATTGGCGTCAGAGTTCAAAGTGCTATAAATAGACGAATGTTGCCGCACAAACTTCAGGGTCTTTTCCTCGTCATTCCATCCACTGCAGGTAAAACTTTGGGGTTAATAAGGTGATCCCTCGTCGTCTCCCACGACCACTTTGACGCCCGGCATCAAAACACAGCGACGGCCCCGCTCGTCCCATCACGAGTAAACGCTCCAAAGGCTTGTGTCATATCACACGTCAACCCACAATGCAAGAATACTGGCTGCCTGAAATAGGACAAAATAAATAAATAGAAAAATAAAGTCATTCATAATCTCCGCACTAGATGGCCTCGTGTTTCACACACCCCCCTTTCGCATGGCTGAATTATTCATTTGCTGCATTATTCAACAAAGCGTTATTTATCCTTTTCCTTGGGTTTTTAATCTTTGCCAGCAATGACTTTGTTCCAATATTAATGAAACCTGCCCTTTAACAAAGACGTCATCTCTGGCAGAGAAACAGGCACGGAGCTCAAACAAGCAGAATGAGCAATGGCTTTGTCACAACGGCTCACTGCTGCAATGCTTACCTGTCTGCCGGCCTCAGGAGACACGCAGGACTTTCCTACTTATTAGTGGACTGCCGCTGTCTTTCACTCATGTATTTTTGATGCTGTTTTCTCGAATGTTGATGTTGAATAATAAATTGCATTTTAATATAAAGTTGCATGTTTTTTTTGTTTTTTGTTTTGGGTCCTGCATGTCTTTGTTCCCTCCCTGAACTCCTCCTGTCAGTTTCTGTCTGCAGCTGCAAGACTAACTTCTCTGGAAAGAGGCCATGTCCCCACAACGACTTATGGCACGAATGAAAAGCTCTTTTTTGGATTCCAAAAAGTAATTTGTGCCTCTCATAACTTTTCTTTGGCAATCTAACAAATATGTGTCAGAATAACTGATTATTTCTGGCCACTTGGAGGCAGCACAGACAACTTAAGTCAACTTGTTTTTATTATTTTACATTTAGTCAATTTCTTTTATAAGTATATACGTTGATGTTGATTATTGATTTATTGATTTTGCATATTTCTGTGTCCCCATTAATAAAAAAATGACCAAAAAATGACCAAATTTCAGTTGCTGTTGTAGGTTGTCTTCCCGTTTGATAGACTACCAGAGCACATTTGGTCTGGACTGAGCGAACCGCTGTGTTTCCAGGACGAGGGATCCGCCCTCCTGCTCCGCCGATGACACATTATGTGAGTTATGGGAGACCTAGTGCACTCTTATTTATTAGAGTTATGAAAGTGGGTGACCCAGTTCTTCAAGTCTGTGTCACATCTGGGCTACATTTTGCATATTCAAACCCTAAGTTACACTCACATGACATCGTAATCACAATTAATGAGGAGATGTGCGGAAACGTGAGGAGGCACAAGTGGAGCTAATGAAGTGGACTGAGGAGCACTTCTCCTCATCATCTACCCAAAGCGGAGGCTGCGGTCGAATAGTCAAATAATCACCTCATAACGTCTAACCCAGGGGTCACCAACCTTTTTGAAAGCGAGAGCTACTTCGAGGTTCAAAAATTTCCACAACAATGACAGTAGCAAAAAAAATGTTTTTATCACTTTGTTAGAAAAATGAAAATAAAGTTATATCCGTGCAAATAATAACTAATATTTAGTTACTACTAAATAGCTTATACATAACAAGAAGCTAATTTTTGCAAAACAAAACCGAATGAGTGCAGATGTGTGAGCATCAGGTTGTATTAGCGGCTCAGTGAGCTGCTTTCCTCTACAAGTCTTTTTAAAACGGGGTTGTGGATTTAATACGTACTCTCAATTTATGCTCAATGTTAAGTTGAGGTCTGTTTTCTGATGAAAGACGCAACAGCAGAAAAGACCTCACGGAGATCCCACAAAGATCGGCTTTTGGCAAAATGCCAAGAATTGGCGAGTCAAGCGAGCGCAACGCAGCCTGTTAACGGATCAGCATTTCCTCTTGCGCCCAGAGACTCTCGATAGTCAGAAACGTCCATTTGTGGAGCTCCAGACTGCAGCCTGTTGTTTGTCTTGACCTGCACATACATGAACTGTAAGGCTTTTAAACTCATAGCTTAAAATAGTGGTAGCTTAAAAACCTGTGTGCGCGCCCGTGTTGGGGCGGAACTCCACTGCTTGCGATACAGAGAAGAGTTTTAACGCGACCATGGTCGGTTTGATAACATTTTTTGTTTTTGTTTTTTAGAACACGTCTCACGGGCGACTCACGTGGTCCCTGCGGGCGACAAGGTGCCCGCGGGCAACATGTTTGCTACCTCTGGTCTAACCCTCAGCACTTTTCCTTGACCTCTGCGGAAACGTCACGGGGTCAAGGAAAGATGGTGAGGAGAATTCATGAGGAGTTAGAAAAAGACAACCGCGGTTTTGAGAGAATCCGACCCCACTTTTACAAAGCGACGTAGTAACGATGCAACGGCAGGCGATGTTAGTGACGTCAGTCTGCAGCGGTGAAACTACACACCACAATAAAGCGCATCATAAATACTTCATCTGTGTTCTTACAGTGTTGCGTCATGCAGACGATTTAAACAACCCGGTTCATGGTTTTACTTTATTAACGAGGTTTTAATAGAAATGAACAAAGGAATATGAAAGCTACTAAACTGTTTCTGTTCAGTTTTAATCTGCTGAATTAAATATGTTTTTCCACTAATGATGTGTGCCATATGTGTGTCTCATATCCATTTGTTGTTATGGTTTATATGCAGATTATAATCTGATCATAAAAATATGCAGACAACACTTTATGAAACACAACACAACTTGATAATGCTTTATTGTAATGTAACAAGGTAGTTGATTAAAAAGATGATCATCATAAACATGAGTCAGACTGAAGAGCTCGACCAGTTTAACTCTTTCATTAAAGCTTCTGTAACTAAAGTAAAATAAAAGAATGAGGGCTGAAGCTGCAGTTCAACACGAGAAAGAGAATATAAAATACAGCTCTTTCATCACTTTGCAGCGTGTTGAGCAACGTAACATTCGTAGTTTGCCAGACGGATTAACAGATTATTGAAAAATATTTCCAAGTTACGCTAATTATTATTTACATGATCTGCGTGTGTTGGTCATGATCGTTTGTTCTCGTAAACGACCGAATGAAACGTCACTTTAAAAGTCGCCGCCGCAAGGGATTGTGGGTCGGCGTTTTCTCCTTCCTTTCGTTAAGGAAGGTCCAGTGGTTCCTAAGCTAAAGGAGCTAAATTAGGAGGCATGAACCTCCTTTCCTTTGCGTTTAGAGAATTCGATTGGCACTTATCATGGCGGCCTCTTAGGTACTTCCGGGTCATTTGCCTCAGTTGGGAAGGTTCCTAACCAGAAGGGACTATTCGACCGCAGCCTGAGAGTCATTCATGGGGGCGGGCCAATGTCTGTGGGTGGAGCCAAAGAGCAACAGGCACCATTTGTTGCCAGTTGCCAAGACTGAGGTCATTAAACTGAAACTGATGGGATGTCTCGTCTCAACCTCCACTTCTGAAGAGGGAAGAGTTTATTATTTGTTGAATTGATATATTTAGGTTAGATATATATAAGCATTATGCTTCCTATACCTTTTCAGTCTTTCTGTTTTTGTATATTAAATCGGGGCATTACTTAATATATTGGTTGATTGAATACAACAAACAAACAAAACAAACAAGTCAATGTCTGGCAGGAGAAGTATCCTTTGTTATGGGATGAAAATAACATACAATTGAACTTTGAACTATCACTAGTTTAATTTATTAAGTGTAACTGTAACAAGTGACATGAACTATTGGTTTGCATGGTTTTAAGAATGAAATGACAATACTGTTCAAGTACATACAACTGTTCAATTATAACTTGCAGGAAATGTCACATTAGTTAGCTCAACTTCAATGAATGTGTTGTTTGGAATACCTGTAAAATATATTTCACTTGACTTTTACTTTAGTTGTTTGACATAATTATTCTGAGTAGTCAAGAGTACATTTGACAATATTTAATGAATGTATATGTATTACATTAACAGAATACCTTTACAGCGTTACACCTGACAGCACTGTGAGCAGTGGAACCGCTGGTATTTGTCTCTAATTTAAGTGATGCACTCTGTCAAAGTGCAGCTCTGGACATCAGAGCCACAGTTACTGGTATTAAATATGCAAACTCATTATTATGTTTTGTATTTTTTGTAAGAAAATGCAACTTAAATGAACTGGGTTATATATTAGTGATGCAGGTAACTGATGGTTGAGTATAAATCACATTTTTTATGCATTCCTGATGAATAATACAATACGTCTCCTGCTGCTTTCATGACACCGAGTAGCAATTACTTTTTCATACGCATGAGGAAATTATCATAACAAATTAGAAATGCTCTGACAGCATATTACGGTTCACCTTAAACCCCTGGAGGATATACATTATCTTGTGGAGGAAAAAAATATGGTCCAAACTGGTTGCTACAAACCTGAAAACTCAAAACTGTGTTTTAAATAGACGCATGTGATGAAAGCTGTGAGCCAACTCTGCTTTGAGATCACCTTGCTGTTGTTGAACCCCGCCCGCATTTATTTTAATTCATCAAGTCATTTTGTCTGGTTTGGGACTTTCCATTCACCGTCATATACATATATATATATACATACATATATATATATATATATATATATATATATATATATATATATATATATATATATATATATATATATATATATCGGATGAATATATACATATATCGGATGAATATACATATATATATATATATATATATATATATATATATATATATATATATATATATATATATATATACATACATATATATATATATATATATATATATATATCGGATGAATATACATATATATATATATATATATATATATATATATATATATATATATATATATATATATATATGCATCATAAGCTGGAGGAACTCAGTCTGTAACGAGCCTCCCAATATTATTGTGGTGCTTCGAAAGTTAATAATCTTCATCATCATCATCATCATCATTTTCCAAACGTTTTTTCTGAGAGCCTTTTCAAAAACTGGTTTTGTATGAGGACATGCTGTTGCTATGTGGCAGGTGAAGTGACGAAAAGAAGAAGAAGAAAAAGAAGAAGAAAGGAGAAAAAAAAGTTTCCACAACTTACGAGGCAGTCTGGTCTGCACTTTCATGTCAGCCAATTCAACCAAACACCGCAGAGTCCACACTGTGTGGAACTCAGAACTCTTTGTTGATGTGGCTTTTTGAATGCAATATGGAGAGTAAGAAATAGGGGTCATTTTATGGCTCGCACAGAACGCATCAGTGTAGAGACTCTGTATGAGAAACTGAATTTGCTCTCATCTGAGCAGCACAACTTGAGTCTCTGAATACAAATGGAGTGGGAGGGCTGAGGAGAATACCGCTCCGGCTCTTCTGATTCCACTAGGATTGGATGTGCCGTATTTCCAAGTGAAGTACTCGCCGCTACCATTCTCTGCCCTTCCATCCTCTCCTGCTATCTCACTTTCAATTATTAGTTTTCTCCCACCTTCCAACCTTGTGTGCAGTGCGAAGGATGTGTGACGAGAGTAGAGGTGACGTGACCTGATATGTATCAAATCAGCTCAAACAGAGGACAACTCATCGTAAAGATTTCCTTTTTGATAAGGGAACAGCGTCACGGGGGCAGCGGCGCACACAGGCCTGATAACACACAATCAGCGAGAGCCACAGGTCAGCCTGCACATGTTGATGCCGTCTAATGAAGCTGCACGTACACAGAACAAAGACATGGAGAAGCTGGATTTTAGGATTTTATTAGGACGCTGGGGTCACCACAATCTGGAAATTCTCACAAACAACATTTCCCTGTAAACATGTGACTAAAAACATTTTTTATTCACAGCCGTGGCTCCCTGATGTTGTTGAATCAGAAATGGAGAGGAAAAACAGATATAGTAGCCGTCTGTGGGCGCCCAGCACTCTTCAGTATACCTGATGTTTGTGCAGAGACTAGAGGAAACTACGTGCATCAAATCTGAATCATTATGGAGTTATTTCGACTTCCTTTTCTTCCTTAACCCCCCCCCCTTTCCGCCCCCCTTATTTCTGCTTTCTTTGATGAATGGATTTGCATTTATATAGCGCCTGTCCAGTCCTTTTTATGCTTTACGCACCATGTCAACGTTCACCCATTCACGCTCACATTCGTACACCATGCAGGTGGCAACCTGCCCATCAGGATGTAAATGAATACCGACTTGCGTACACAGCAATGACTCGGCCTTTCGGGAACAATTATCCTGCCCAAGTGGTACTTCGACAGAGCCGGGGATCCAACAACACAAAGGCCAGTTGAGTCACAACCAAGAGACAGACAGGACTAGAACCCAGTACGGACTGCACCTTTACGGTTTGAGCTCTACACATCGAGCGACCAGAGTGCCCTGATTAGATAAACCAGGGCTAGATTCGGCTCGTAGCCTTCCAAAATTATCTCAGCTTTTTTCCCACTTTAATTTAGGATTTCTGTTAAGCTACAAAGGAAAAATCAGAAAATGACCTGTCACAGATGCCTTGCAAATCTAGGTCTTGCAGTGGCAAAGCAAAAATCCTTTGCAGAGGCTTTTAATGTTAAAAAGTCTACTAGGTCACCCCTGTCTCTGCCTCACACGGAGCATGAAAGAGCTTACTAATCAAACACGTTCCCCCACGTGGCCTGATTCTGGTGATTATAATGATGTTTATGTCACTTAGTCATTCCCCTAGCTTACACTTTTTTGCACTGCATTTCTTATATATATTCTTTAAGCTCTTCCAGTTTTAGAACCTCTGCAGACATTGCAATAGTTGATTGTGCATTTGTTTCTGTGCAGATCTGCTTATTTGTAGGTGGCTGAAGATATCCTAATGCCAGAGCAGTAATCACAGAGCCACCAACTCTCACGCTTTCACCGTGTGACACACACTTTTTCATGTTTTTACACGCTCACACGCTACACAACCAATATCTCAAGCCAAAAAAAAAGTCTGGGGCGCGTTCGTTACTTTTCAAACTCCCCGATGATAGATGGCGCTAAGGAGCGTATCTGTAAACCTATTCGCTGCGTAGACATCCTGTTTACCCCAAACAGACAGTCGCGCGACTGTGTCCGCGACTGGGGGATCGCCGGCAGAGAGGAGCAGAGAGACTGAGGTATCGGGGCTCTCAAGTCTCACGCATTGAACATGACTGTCACTCATTGGTCTTAAGTCACGCCCTCCCAACACACAGGTGTTCGCAGCAGCACAAATTTCTCAGCTCTGTAATCACCTTTTGACCTCTGCCGATCATCTGGGGCATTCGACTACGACCAGCCACGCATTCAAGCCGTTTGTGGAACGATCAACCGAGATAAATATGTAACACAAGCTAGTGACTATGTAGCACAAGCTAGTGACTATGTAGCACAAGCTAGTGACTATGTAGCACAAGCTAGTGACTATGTAGCACAAGCTAGTGACTATGTAGCATGAGCTAGTGACTATGTAGTACAAGTTAGTGACTATGTAGCACAAGCTAGTGACTATGTAGCATGAGCTAGTGACTATGTAGTACAAGTTAGTGACTATGTAGTACAAGCTAGTGACTATGCAGCACAAGCTAGTGACTATGTAGCATGAGCTAGTGACTATGTAGTACAAGTTAGTGACTATGTAGTACAAGCTAGTGACTATGTAGCATGAGCTAGTGACTATGTAGTACAAGTTAGTGACTATGTAGTACAAGCTAGTGACTATGTAGCATGAGCTATTGACTATGTAGCATGAGCTAGTGACTATGTAGCACAAGCTAGTGACTATGTAGCACAAGCTAGTGACTATGTAGCATGAGCTAGTGACTATGTAGCATGAGCTAGTGACTATATAGTACAAGCTAGTGACTATGTAGCACAAGCTAGTGACTATGTAGCACAAGCTAGTGACTATGTAGCATGAGCTAGTGACTATGTAGTACAAGTTAGTGACTATGTAGTACAAGCTAGTGACTATGTAGCATGAGCTAGTGACTATGTAGTACAAGTTAGTGACTATGTAGTACAAGCTAGTGACTATGTAGCATGAGCTATTGACTATGTAGCAGGGCTTTCAAGTTTTGAAGCTAGGCAAGAGTGACATATATCCCCCGGGAGCCGTTGATAAAGGGGTAAGGGACGACGACAAACACGCGCCGCCGGACAGCTCCAGTCCCGCCAGTCATTATTTTTGAGATACAAAGGATACCTTTTTCTGATTGTCTATTTGTGCAGCCCATCTCTGATTCTCTGCCCTTACGGCAGAACTCGGGGGAGACGTGCTTGATTTCTCCATGGTGAGGGCAGCGCGGCCGGGTCATGTTTACGCGCTGCACACCATTAAATAGCCTAGAGGGTTTTATTAGCGTGAGAAATACGATGTGTGGCGGGAGGGCGTGACTTAAGCCTGAAACGAGTGACAGTTACGCTCAATGCGTGACATTTAAGAGCCCTGATGTAGTACGAGCTAGTGTCTATGTAGTACAACCTAGTGACTATGTATTATGAGCTTGTGAATATGGAACATAAGCCAGTGACGCAGTATAAACAAACATAAGACTTTCAACCAGGAGACCAGAATTTATCCGCTGTGTGAGACCAACAGTCACCATTGAGTTATTATAAATCATATGCTGCGGTCAAGTGTCTTGTAGTTGTGTTATGCATTTTGTGGTGGCAGCGTATCATTTCAAAGTTTGTGGTCATGTGATTTATTTCTGAGAGATCACTTTTTTGCATATTTAGGGTAGGCTACCCAATTACACATTGTAGTTTTGTGAATAAAGTGTTTTTGAAAAGAATTAAAAAAAAGTTTTATTACCAATTGAGGACTTTCTTTGTTGTTACACCTGGCCTTGCTCACTTCCCCCTTAAACCTGCCATCCTCCAACCAAGTGGTTCTCAAATGGGGGTACGTGTGCTTCAGGGGTTCATGAGATTTAATTTTTTTTTTTTTTAACTTTAGCATCCATTTCAAAAATCCTTTAAAAAAAGTTATTTACTAAATATTCAATAAACAGAATTGTATTTATTCTTTATTAAATAAGACTGATGGCACAGTGTTTTGTATTACACATTTCTTTTCAACCAAAAATGCTTTGGGCTGGCGAGGGGTTAAATATTTCACAAGGGGTAAAACAAAAACAAAAAAGGTTTAAAACTACTGCTCTAACTATCTGCCAGATGCTCTTGACTTTGCCAGTCTCCTGTTGGGGACAAGTACCACGTCCGTTGCACATGTTTTTCATGTAAAGATTTCTATTGTGGAAAAAGCATTAGAGCTGGCTATTATCGGAAAACTAGATTTACAGTAAGTACTTTTCCTATTTTTCCTCAGCAACCAACTCAGTTCTATTCATTACCATTCATTGGTCGAGGCAAAAGAGTTGGAAAAGAGAATCTGTCGTGTTTCATATACTACAGATTTAATTGACAGCAGTATATAAATAAAGATGTCTAATTGCAGTACACACCTGTCAAGAGTAAGGTTAAGTATTACTGTGTAAATGAGCCTGTGTGTCTTAGTGTGTGTGTGTGTGTGTGTGTGTGTGTGTATTAAGGTGATCAGCTGGCTGAAGTGATTGAGCAGGATAATTGTTCTGCCAATATGATTGATTTGGCACCGCTCCAGAGGGACTTCAGTATTGGACATGTGCAGCGGTGGGATATGGATGATAGAGGAGTGGAAACAAGCTACGATGCGTCTATGTCCATTTTGCTGGCCTCATTTATAATGGTGTAACTTCCTGTCTGATAGCAGATTTTCTTGTAGTTAAAAATTCTCTATTTTTCAAGTAAAGAGTAGATTCGAAAATTGTAATAAACACCATTAGGGAAACTCTTTTGCCACCAAATCAACTCATACAGAAACCAAACAATAGGCCTATATGCATTACAGTCACAGCGCACAATAAATACAAATACACAGTCCAACAAATAAATGATGGCATAGAGACCTGTTTGAGATATGATTAGCTGGAAGAAGCTCCATAAAAAAACATCTAAGTAAGCTCCTGAGTCAGTTAAAACCAAAGCATAATAGATTCAAAACATTCAAAACATAGAAGTGTTTTTTAATTTGGGCCTCTTTTGGCGTGAGACAGGGGTAAGAAACAGAAGCACATGGCTAGTCTAATGCCTGTTGGTGTCATCAAACCAAGAGATGTTGCCTTCTGTGGCAAAAGGCTTGACCCGAGCTACTCTCCTTCTGGTGGGCTTCTATCCAGATATTCTTACCCAAAGACTCACTAATCTCTGTTTTCATGTTTAAACCTAACCAACCCAGCCAATAAAGTAACGAGCAACAAGATACAAAGTGTGTATCATCTGTCCAGGGAGACGCAGATATTTGAAGGACTGGACGATTTCTATCTGCTGATCCTGAGTAACTGTGTTTTGACCTTTTGAGTTAACGCCAAACCCAAACGCATCTCAGTGACATTAGAAATGTTGATTCCTAATCTGAATGTTGCAAACTTCTGGGGAAATGAATCATGTCCCCATTTAGCTGACCAAGCGATGATGGCGGCCATGTTAAGGTGTTTGTTTTTCTCCGTATTGAACATTTTTACAAATGTATCATTAACTTACCTGCCAGTGATCTATTAATCTCATTTAAAGGCCACCTTGAAGTAAGAATCCTTAAAATGTTCACTGAATCTCTGTGAGTATTTGTGACTGTGAATCATTTTAAAGTCTGTACATCAAACAGATGTACGAGCAGGGATGTGAGTATGGGCTGTGTTTGTATGTATATATTGTATATGGATGTAAAGTGAGCGAAAGACATGAAGCACCATGTTGAGGTTGGAAACGGTGATGGAAGATATAGAATTCGCCCCCACATTGTTTTGCAGTATGCGAATGAATTTCAGTAAGAAACGGTTCTAAGAAGTGACTTCAAAATGAGAACACACATCACAGGGTTAAATCAAACTGTACCAGGAGACTTGTCACTTCAAAAGATACAACAACCAGGCTATAGGTGATGCGTGCATACTGCTGCACTGTGATTTATCCACCCTGCTCCGCTCTGCCAGACAAGACCGAGCCAGTGTTTTTTGGTCTGCTTCATGTCAGAGAGACTCGGGGTCCTTGGTATAGAATGAAGACAAATTTGGGGGGCGGGTGTGGGTGCGGGAGGGGGGAGCACACTCAGCAACAACCTCCATTCAACACACACCCTTTTGAAGGCAGTATGGAGGCCAATGAAGACATCTGTTTGTGTGTGGGTACGTGACAGAGTGTGTTTATGCATGAAGCTTTGAAAGTGTTTGACAAACGAGCAACAGATACAAAACATAAAAAATTGCTTTACAGCAGAGTAACCTCATGTCCCTGCTCGAATTCCAGATGTTTCTTTCAGAATAGAAGCATCTCTGTCCGCCATCTTCTTCCCATCGCAACATCATCTCTCTCCCTCAAGCACTACAAATTAAGATAAATCAGGTCAAGGAGATTGCGGCTATTGCTCAGCTGTAATGACTAACAGCCCATCAACATCACCCACCTTACAACACAACACCTCTGTTAATAAAATGAATGCTATCCTCCTCCACATCTCTCCCTGGGGCTCGCTGATAAGGGGTAATTGCCTCTTTGCTTATCTGAGAACTAAGATTAGCGGGATGGTGGTCCTGAGTCCGCCTCCCCCGGACTAACAGTGAAACCAGATAACTTTGCCTCAGGGACAGAAGAGACCACATGAGCTAATAGTCATGGAGGGCTGTGAACAGATAGGATGTTTCAGCTAAACTACATAACATAAGGAGCGGCGTGTTATTGTACAAGTTTTTTTCTATATTGCAGATGCCTATTTTTTGTATCGGCTCAGTGCTACTTGATGTAAGTGCTGTTGTTTATGTGACATGAGAGTTGGGGGGAGGGCTAAAAAAGTTTCAGATTTGTATTAAGACACATCTGCATCTTTTAGTATCTTTAAATTCTTCGCAGGAGCTTCACATCACCAATGTGATTGCTGTTTGGTAGATGGGCAATTTGCTGGGGGTTATAATCAGCCGCTGCAGAGCCCTCCTTTCATGGGCCATGTGCATCTCTTGCCAGTTTGTAACATTTCAAGTCAGGATGCTTTTTACCATTGCTCCTATACAAAAGGTAAACTTGGCGGGGAAATTTTGACTTCTGAAATTTTCTCCACAAATACAGTTATTCAGTAGAACAATGAACGTTGCTCAGCAGAAGAGTTGCTTCATCTTGCTTTATTGATCAAATTCTCTTACATGTCTAAAGTTTACCTGATCTCTCCACACACACACTTACTGAGCTGTTGCCATTTTCAGCGTATGTGTATGTGCAAACACAGGTTTCTTTGTATTCAAAAGTATTTAAATTAAAATGAGGTGTGCTCTATTCACCAATTGCTTAGAGCTTTGGACAGTATTCACATTTTAACTGGTTTGACAATTTAGTTGCTCATTGTTGATAGGTTGAGGTTTGGACAAGCGCAGTGTAATCTGAAGACACAGACACAGGCCCACACCCAGGCAGAGGAATGACTCGATGGAGCAATCTCCATTTGAGTCAGACGCTGAGCATGGTTTGTTAGTCAGCGGGTTGGGGGGACGGGGTTATGAAGCAGAACAGGAGCCACCTACAATCAGGCCTTGCAAGACTGCATTGGTATGCAGCGACTAGTGGCGACCCAAATTAAAAAGGAATGTATTACACAGGATTTTACACTTGGCCAACCAGGCTGAAAAAAACTCATCAATCCACCGAGTAAGAGATAAGGGAGGGCGGTGTGTTGTGTGTGTGTGTGTGTGTGTGTGTGTGTGTGTGTGTGTGTGTGTGTGTGTGTGTGTGTGTGTGTGTGTGTGATGGGGCGCTGGGGTACTTGCTTTCACTTGTTTTCTGACCTTCTGAAAAACATAAACATGCAAATATTTCCCATTTCCCTTTTCTTTCTGCATTAGTATGACCCTGAAATGTGCAAGTACATGTTTTCAGGCCATGCACTCTTTGTATACGAGTAAAAAATATCAGTACTGAAGCCTTAGCAAGGTTCTCTGTCTGGTTAAAATGCTTTGTTTGTTGAGACTGGTCTCTGGACTTGTTGAGCTTGTATTTGGACTGGACTTGGGACTGGGTCTTGATTCATAAGACGACTTTGGACTTAGTTGTTGTGACATGGGCCTGGAATAAGGGGACTGTGTTTGTGACTTGATGGTTTTGATTTAGAAATAGACTTTGTATGTGTTGGTCTTGACTTGGGACTTGTTCGAGACTTAGGACTATACTTTAACTTGTTTGTCTTGACTTGAGATGAGAAATGGGATTTGTTGGTGGTCCGTGTATTTTGCGGCCAACGGATTTTCGTTTTCAAATGAGAAAACCAAAATCAGGAAACAACTCTTTTCTTTGATGTGCTTAATCATGGACATCCAGAATTAAAATACTGCGTGGAAATCTTCTTTGTCAATTTCTCGTAGGTTTTGTGTTGTGACCCGGAAGTTGCTCACACGAGCGTGACAGTCACATTCATGTCAGCAGAGGGCTGACATGTAATCAACGTATTTGTAATACGTCAAACACCGACGTAATCAGGGAGAAAATATGTTTCTAGTCAACGTAATTGAAGATGCGTATTAGTTCTGGGGAAATGTAGTTTGTAGGAGACAGGGTTGCAGCACACTACCTCTGCACTTTCCTCTCTGAAAAACCCCGTGTCGTCCCAAACTTGGTACATAACGCAGTGGCGATATCACCACAAGACATGCCATTCATTCGGTGTTCTGAAATAAACCCCTGCATATTGAGGTGCGTCTTATGGATGTCTGACACCAAACTAAATACACCGCCAACTACTGATAGCTTTCGGGTCACAACACAACAACCTCCGCAGCGCGCCCTCTGCTCACATGAATGTGACTGTCACGCTCGTGGGAGCAACTTCCGGGTCACAACACAAAAACCTACGAGAAATTGAGAAAGAAGATTTCCACGCTGTATTTTAATTCTCAATTATCATATTTAAGCACATCAAAGAAAATCAGATAACGGGTCGTTTTTCGTTTTCGATTATCAAAACAAAAAACTGAAAATGCGTCATTAACTTGTTGGTGTTGACTGGGAATACACTTGGTATTTGTTGGTCTTGACCTGAGATTTAAGACTTATTAGTCTTGATTAATGGACCAGAGATAGTTGGTGTTGATATGAGACTTGATGGTCTTGATTTAGGACTAAGCTGTGCACATTGGTCTAGACTAGGGATTGGACTAGGGATTTATTGACCTTAATTTACTACTTAGTTTACCAAAATTGTATTATAATCAGAATTGTATATATTTGCTATTGCAGAACAAGCATGTTCTTCTGCTCCTCCTCAATTGGCAAATCTTTGCATCACTTTTATTGTGAAGCAGCCAAAGAAAATGGACTAACCTCAAAAGTGTTTGCCATTGATGCTTTGCTTTTCACAAAATGGGTCGACAGGATGTATGGACACATAGTCAGCAGTTCAGCTCATATAAACTCAAAATAAAATGTGCTTTAGTAGTACTACCAAAAACTAGCTTACACACAGCAAAACAAAAAAAATCAAAATTAGGCTGTAACTCCTTGTGGCTTTTGAGGTTAAATACTTAGTGTTGTAGCTGCTATAAATCAATTTCCTTCATGTGCCCGGTTTCCACTTCCCATTAATTAAAAAGGATTTGTGAGAATTAATTGGTGTGCCTTGTAAGCCACCTTATCAAATGTAAATTACTTATTGAGGCAAAGTAATTAAAAGGAAACTCACACCCCAGGAGCTCCATCTGTTGTGTTAAGGACCTCTACACACTCGTGGGCAATGCACACTGCAAGATTTCTGATATGTTGTCGACTTATTACAGTCAGCCCACACAAATGGCAGGAGATCAGGGGTGAAAACTCCCCTCTCAGTGTTGCTTCAGGGTTGTCTCCCAGCTCCTCGATCCCGAGGAGATGCTACAATAGCAGTTTAATTAGTTAAAGAAATCTTGTGTTGTCAATCAACCTTGAGGATCCAACGAACAATCAACTGCACACATGCAAGATACACGTTACATCACTCACTATTATTATAAAGAATACAGTGGGATATAAGTTACTCTATGATGCAAATATATATATATATATATATATATATATATATATATATATATATATATATATATATATATATATATGCAACACGTCCTCACACGATAGCACACCCAGTCCTCATCTCTGATAATTATCCCAGTCTTCACAATTTCAAACATGTTTTTACGGAACAAAGTATTTAGCTTGAATCCATATTTGTTGGCATTAAAAAATGTAAGAAAACAATTTCCCTGCGGTCAAAAACTGTTCACTCTGTACTATCTGGACAATAGATTTGAAAAAAAAAAGTTCTTGTTCCTTTCGCTTGTATTGCAAACAGCAAAAATGGCGTTCAGTCTTCTAACCGGCTCGGAAATTTACTTTGCTGCATTTGAACCAGTGAGAAAGCGAACAGGCCAGCTACGCTAGTGTCTAGTTATCATGACTACAGGAGCTAGAGGTTCTGTTTCGTTTTAAAGGTGATGTGTTCGTGTAAATTAAAGCGCTGTTGGCATTTATAATGGCTGTGTCTTTGATTGCTGGACTCTCAATTCTGAAACAAAACGCAGATTGCTAATTTTTCGCATTTGACTCAATTTGACCAAACATGTCGTTAGGCAACTGTGTTTTGTTTCGGTTGGACATGCACTCGTCTGCTTTTTCTGTGTCACAAAATGAAGCGTTGCGTTAGCTCTGCCACAGCACATAATTAGCTGTCATTACTACGCTCTCCTGATCATTACATCACTGCCGCTGGTTGTATTTGCTTCTTCTTGCCTCACACTGTTGTGACCAGCTGCGCTGATTGATTTTTCCCTCCATCATCCTCTACCCTCTGGTTGGTAATGGCATCACTTACCTGGTGCATGAGGGACTTCCTCCTTTTGTTTGCTTCCAGAAACAGAATTGTAGTATTTCATATTGACATTCTTTAATTTCATATATGTTTCTGATACATCTACTTGAACGTAAACACTTAAAACAGCAGTGATATTTGTGCTTGTGCTGGTGAGCGATAACTATTCCGTGAGCACCTTTCAATTGTGAAAGACGGAAGCATCTCTAAAATCTCACATTTGATATATTTTAATTTTTTTCATTTCGTAGAGTGGATGGCTGATCGAGGCGGCCGCAGTTTTTAGAGCCGGGCGCCTCCACTCACTGCTTGATGGGAGATGCCACATCAGTTCATCTGGAACGGCCCGAATATCACAGAATAAAGTGGGTCCACCGATCAATCCCAGTGAAGGGAGTACACCGATTGTCGTGATCATTTTGGGAAACTCCGAAACAATCAGTCTAATTGCTGTAAACATCAATATCGCTGCGACTCTTGTGATGCGTGCCGCTGGTGCCGCTCGAGGACCCCGTGAATGGAGGAATTAAGAGGGGTCGAGTGTTCAGGGACCACCACACCCACAAGGACATTGATTTCTGTGTCACAAAAATAATTCCTTTACTTGGTCTTCCTCTCGGTGGTTTCCAGAATCCACCGTGAGAAACGATTGATCAGCAGGCTCAACAACGATCATGGAGCGCTTTGCAATAGCCCTCTATGGTTGGATGTGGGCGCGTACATCACAGTACCTCACTGAAGCACGAGAGCTGAGATCCAACACTACAACTGTTTGTCATGCCATATTTAAGTATGACAATACATGTTGTATTGGTATTGATGGTGCATATGACATGTATATGATATACACCATCAGATATAAATATCAAAAACACTTACCATACACTACATTATCACATTCAGAAGCAGTGGTTTCATAAAAGTGAGGAGCTCCCACTATGAGTGGAACGTTATGAGCATAATTAACTACAAAGAAGCGATTCCTCGCCTCTTTTATGATTTCGAAATAATTAATGCTGTAAGATGAAGAGAATGGTAAGGTCAAAGAAATTTTGTGGAATATACGAGCACGTCCCCTGCAGAATTATTCAAGTATTCAAATGAACGCTATTTTCCTGTTCTCCTATTCTGCATTCCTTGCTGTTCCCGTCTTCTATCTATCATGTTCTACTCCCTGGACACTGACTGTCGGGATTGGGGTGACAGAGAGGATATCATTTTTCAGTCGTAAACAAAAACGGTCGGCCCGCTCTTCATAATCAGTGCAGCCAGAACAGCCCCCCCCCCCCCCTCCCTCTACCAGAGGTTTGTTAGGCATAAAAAAATTAAAAGACACGTGACAGACTTTCTCAAGGGATGTGCAAATCAGCATGTGTGTCATAACAGTGTCCACTCCAACCTTGAGGAATGAAATAAATGTAGAAAAAAAAGTCAAACGAGATTAATGATTGCTCATATCAAAAAGTAATTAAGAAAAGGGCATGGTGGAGGAAAGCATCAACTCACATGGCCAAAACGTCCTGCTGAAGGCGATATTGGAGCTGCGAAAATGATTCAAACCATTGAGCCGAGGATTCCCAGTAGACCCCCAGTACTAGCACAGCTCATTGTGGGGGCCATTCATTCTCCCAGAGGCCAAGGTTCATTCGTTAAAGTAGCTGCTGCAACTCTACTCTTCATCCCTTGACATGTTCCGCTCCCATCCACGCGCTAAAACCGCCTTATCTTTGTTCTTTTAAAAAAATGTGGAATATGCAAAGTGTGGAGCGCATGCATGACGTTCTAATAATCTTATGTATTCCTGTGTGTACCTAATATGTGCACCAGTGCTGGGGTGGACACAATAATAGGAACACCACTGTGACCTCATGCTATACACTATCACTAAAAATGTTCTTTCCAGATATTTCTGAAGATGATGATGTTTACAATTTGATATCTATAACCATTTAGAAGTTTTGGTTTCTGACGGTTTGGAACTGTAAAATGTTAAATTAGATAAAGTGTTCCTTGCTCATTTTGCTGTAGATACAGAGGCGATGGAAGACCGAAGCAACAGGGCTGGACTTCCAGATGCATTGAACTGTCAAGCGAGCCCTTAGAGAGGGAAAAGGCAGAAAGAGTGGCAGAGAGACACATAGTGAAGCTGTCTGCTTCATTATTTTATGATCATGTAAAAAATATAAAAATGAGGTGATCTGCAAAATTAGGTTATAATCATCATCCACTTAAAGTACTCAATTTGATCTGGAGTCGTGAGCAATATAAGCTATTTCCAGTGTATGTCTATACTTTTTATGTATTTATATATTTATTTTCTTGAGCACTCTATTATATATAATAATTCCATAATTCAGTGAAGTAGGGTCATTTTCCCATAGACTTACATACAATCTGACTACTTTATGTCAGCGGTCCCCAACCACCAGGACGTGGCCGGGTACAGGTCTGTGTGTCTCTTGGTACCGGGCTACACAGAAAACATTGTTGGGAAAACAAATCCTGGTTGGAAAGATGTTTTGTTTTGAAACATGACCGGATACATCTGTCTGTGCGTGTTAACCCCTCAATACATTTAAAAAGGTCACGTGATACATTACATCAAAAATAAAATGTTTCAACTCAAGGTTAAGATCAAGCCAGAATATCCTGAGATCGCCAAAAAACTCAGGAAAAAAAAGGTTAAGGTTATGGTTTAGACTGGCCAAAAAGGTTTAAGTTACAGAGTAGACTGGACTAATGACACGTTTACACCAAACACGGCACGAATTATTTGTGCAAGTTTACATGTAAAGTCAATGCACAGACGCGATAGGTTGTGAAGATGCAAATGTTATGCCGAGGGGTGTGAAGGGCGCTTTTGAGGTGGCGCGAATAGCACATTGACGCCAGGCGAACAGAACTTTTGGCACGAGTTGGGAAATTTCCCAACTTGCGTGACGCTGCGTTAGCCAAACAGCATTGATAACCTCTGCCCGTCATAACCGCCGTCCTGCCGGTGTTGAATCAAACTTCTGCCAGTCCCCCTGAAGTAGCGCTGATAGCGGCCTACATTCAGACGCTGTTGTGGGACTACGGATAATGTTTTGAACCCAGACACGATGGAGTTTGATGGTGGATGGCGGAAACGGTACCTTAACGATAAGCCAGACACAATTCCTGGAGGAGTCTGTTAAATTCACCGAGCTGTGTGCGGCTACGGATGGTGTCATGAACCCAAACACAAGGGCGTTTGATGTTTGGACATTTTTATGACTTTCACAACAAGTATAAAGCAAAACTAGTGGTTATTTCTTCTATAGAGATTGCTCTTTTCACAGAGAGAAGCGACATAGATAAGCCACGCCCCCTTCGGTGTCAACACCCTTTTATTGTTGCGTGAGTAAACTAATGCGCTAAACGTTTGGTGTGAACGCAGCATAAAGGTTTAAGTTATGGAGGAGAATGGACTAAAGGTTAAAGTTACGGTGTAGACTGGACATAAAGAACACACGTTGGGTGTCGTTGTCTCTATCACCCCGAGATGACATCAGTTCGTTACTGAGAAACAAGTTCAGGGCTCCCACTAATTTGGCGTAATGGTGAGTTCTATTTTCATGCACTTTAATGGCGGTCAGGTGATTGCATGGCTAACGAGGACCAGGTGAAACTAATCACACAATGCCAACACTGAAGTGATCTGAAACTAAGAAAAGAGGTAAGCAACAAAATAAAACTGGAAAAAAATGACAGGAAACAAAGGACAAACATAACCTGGGAGCAGGAGTGGATATTTGGAAAATAAGTGACTTTTGTGGCTGTCGTCCTTGGCCGGCGGTTTCTGTTTGATCTGCTATCCTGTCAGGAGGAGACTTCTCTCTCTTCAGTCGCCTCGTGATAAATGAGTCAATTACCACATTTCTTTGAGAGGATTCCCATTTTAGGTGAGTGGACGGCCATTTATCATCAAAGGTTTTGGAGGCGCAGCTTGCTGACCCAAGAAATCAAAAAATCTTTTCAGAGTGTTGGCGCTCTCTCCCCGTAAAGCGTTGGCGTGAACATCTCTGTTCATGAGAGAGTGAGCGAGGCGTTGCTTTCAGGAAACATATGGTCCAAAGGCAATTAATAAACTGAGCCCTTTCTCCATCGGCATATGAATACGTCCTGCTGACTTTTCTGTTTCATCAGTCACACTGCAGTTTCTCTGTTCCCCAGCATGACCTTCACTCAAATATACACCAGACTCCTTTCAGATTGAATATTATGAGCGTGTGAAGCACTGCACGGTACGTCATTGAAAAAAAAAATTGTGGGGTTAATTATGACTCTTTGGTAGCCACTTTCAAACTTTTGTATTTGAAATCCATCATAGTACAAGTTGGCTTTAGACTCATTTTAATAGGATGATTTAGAATTTAGGAACAAAATAGCATATGTTGGTACCGCGCATGGTGGCCTCGTTTGGATGGATGTTGTTTAACTAAAGAAGTTTAATTAGTTTACAGAGATTAGGTTAAGGCGCAACAACATCTTTGGTTAGATTGAGGAAAGTCATGGTTTGGGTTCACGTTAGTAGTTCAAGTTATGGTATTTAATTTTCACATGGACGTACCTGACGTACAGTGTAGTGCTGAATCGGGGCTTTTAAAGTCTTGGACCTCAAGGCTTCACAACAACAGTCACAAACCAACAAGTGACATCACCATGACTACATCTACTCATACAAACAAACTCAGAGGGCAAGCGACTTAATTCTCCGCTCAAATAGACGTTACTCTTTCTTCACCTGGCAAATAGTTGTTTGATGGTATGTTCATGTTCGGAATATCATGGAGAACCTATCTCCAGTGCATGAACGCTTCATCATTGGTGTGTTTCCCCTTGGAAAAGATCCCCATGCACACAGGAAGTGATGCGTTTTATGTTGTTTGCTGGGTATGAATCAAAGACACTGAAGCATTGTGTCAGCTCAGACAGGACGATACAAACAGGCACTACGGTGTCTTCTTGATCTCTATGATTCATTCCTGTCTCACACAACTTGTTCTTTAGTCTCCAATAAGGAAGTGGAATACTTACAGGCAGCGTTTGGTTATTATTTAGGAAAGAGCTGCCTCCTCTCTGGTAATATGTGACATATTGGGGACGACGCCACGTAGAATCCCGGGACCTCAACCCTGAAACTCCTTGTCTCTCCTCCTGCTCTTCTAATTTCACAGTAGACGATTATTACTGTTGAATAAATTAGCGCTGGTTATCATGCTGCAGCTGATCCATTTATAATTAACTCCATTTATTACAATATATGATTCGTTATTAGGAGGCTGACTGGCCTGCACCCTCATTTCACGTTTGAGTTTGGTCGACAGATCCGATAGAAGCATGACTACGATTTTTTTTTTTTTACAGCTGACTTCTTGCCCTCCTTTGTGTACAGCAGCAGATATCTTGAGGTCTTGTGTAGTTGGTGGTGAAATTATAAATAATTTGCAGTATTTTCAACCTAAGCAGTCAACGTTAGGATTATTTAGACGAGTCATTCTTATCTGTTCACCTCCACCTATTCATGTCATGCTGGCTGTAGTGTACAACATTGAGAGCCGGGTCCGCATGTCAGCTTGTGCATGGCTTTTTTGCATATGATTGGTTTACACATCTGGCCCCAGCGGTTTCAGACTGATAATGTATGTATGTATGCATGTATGCATGTATGTATGTACGTATGTATGTATGTATGTATGTATGTATGTATGTATGTATGTATGTATGTATGTATGAATACATTTTGTGATAAACGTTCTTAACCCAACATGCTTCTAAAATTCAATCTGTGTGTAAATTCCTTTAGCAACAGTATAGTCATGGTCCTAGCAGATATGTTTTTATTGATCCCCTTTAGAGAGCCGAGAGAAATTCACACGGTGCTCTGGCAATAAGGATGTTTCTGCTGTTTTCTCTTTAAACAATATGAAGATTGAACAGAAGGGGGCAAAACATGTCAAACTCACATTCAGTATGTTCTCCACTATCAGAGCTAAGAAGGTGTCCAAAGCCTCATGGGAGCTGGCTTGTTGCTCAAACACCATCTATTCCCTCTTGAACCCTAATTGCTTGCTAAGTCTCATTGTCCAAAGAGTTTGGCATGGGGGGAAAAAAATCAATGTTTTCCCTGGCCATGATGAAAAGCATTGATCCTATCCAGCGTGTAAGCCTGAATGTCTTGGTGTACTATACCTACTGAATGTCAGCACATACATGCACATACACCTACACACCTACACACACACACACACACACACACACACACACACACACACACACACACACACACACACACACACACACACGGTAAACTGGCCTCCATAACCCCCAGATACACTGTGAGAGCATTCGGCTTCAGCAGCTCAGTGCAACTGGCAGGCCTTCACTGGAGATTGACATGATGACTATCACGGGAGGACGAGTTGAATGGGATGAATAATTAAACAGTCAGACACGGTAGTAAAGATTAGAGAATTAGAGGACGCGTTGCTCTTGGTTCATTATGCACAGCATCTTACCAGAATGTCTCCATGTCAGTAAAGAGTCCGTGTAGTTTGGCACTCACAGCGCCAAAAAGGCTGGCCATGTTTGTTGAATGTGGAGGGTGGTGATCTGCTGCTAATCAGGAAAAAGGAGCAGTTCTTAAAGGACGCTGAGCATTGCTACTCATATGATCCATTATTAATACACTTTATGAATCTAATCTCTTAAGGAGGGAATAAGTATCAGTACCTGGGGTCATGAGAAACGAATGCAAATGATCACACTTAAACCCTTTATGCTATGCTGTGATGAATGTAATATGCACTCACAGCACATATCCCATCCAAGTCTGCCGAATCCTCAACATTTGATATTGTAATTACAGGTACTAAATCTGTAGTATCTGCATTTGCAAAAAAAAAAAAAAAGATTCTAGCTGTGATGGGCAATCATGTGATGCATGTTTATCATTCAGTCTATCAGAAATTAGTCAACACGTTCAAATGTGACCTGTTTCGCAATGTGAGCGCGACATGAAACAATGATGAAGTGTTCTGCGCACATCCTCCAGCAGTTTGCAGCTGAATCGGGTCAGGCCACATAACAAGGGCAGAACACTTTCAAGCGAAAAGGGAAAGGATGTGCCAGTGCATTCTTTTGTATTGCAGAGTCAGAGCGCATCGCGTCCAACTTTGAAAGACACGCAACGCCGCCAATGCTGTATCCATTTCTCTTTATACATTACTAATTATAACTTTTTGTAGGCTAAAAATGTCATACTCGCTGTTCGGTTGCTTCGCTCCAACCTTTCGTTTAATTTCCGGTTGCAAACAAACAAGATCCGACTGCCAAAATGGCAACCTCATGGCACAACGCATAGGCTGACACATAGGCTTATGAGTGAATTCAAAACTGTATCTTTATATGAATAGATACAGCTTCATACATGACATTTGATTCATTTAATCTATCCAAAGTTTATCAGTTCAACAGCTTATTGAGACAGTTGTGAGTTCTTAACCTGGTGGGTAGTGCAGCCCGCTACACAGATTTCACGCCTTTTTACATTGTTTAGCAGACTTAACAAGGAGGCACTTTCACTGAATACAAAGTCAATAGAGAACGATGAATTGTTTTCCCCTCCAGTGGTAGTAGGTCTTAATTGCGAGCAGGGTGAAGTAGACCAACATGTAAACACAACTCTGACATGAAGATGTTAATATGAAAGACACAGTGCAACATTAGCCTTTATTTTAAGTCAAATTTCTGACCACCTGATGACTGTAAGTCCAATATTCCTTCTCTTTCATCTCTGTTTTTGCTCTCCACCAACTGGTTTGAAACACATTTTACCTTTTAGCAGCTGAATGTTCCCCTCTGGTCACCAGTTAGTCTTGGAGCATGTGTGTCTGCTGCACAGCAGGTAATGCACACTGGGTTCATTGGGCTTTGAGCTTTTTTTGGATGAAAACAAGTTAATGATGGCAGTGTTTGTGTGGAAATAGGGGAAAGTGATCCAAAAGAGGTTTACATCCTCTGTAGAGCCTTTGTAGAGCAACTGACATAGTATAAACAGCAAGGAATGGCTTGTAAGGGCAGACTGGACCGGCAGAACAAAGACTTTCACACATAACACTTCTGGTTTTGTCCCATGTGACACTAAAAGTCAACATCGATGTATTTTACAGGAGGTTTCTACTTTCTCACTAAACCAGTTGAATTGCAATCATATTCATTTTACGTAACAAATTAACTTTGATGCAAACCTTTTTTTTATTAACTAAGTGCTGTTGCTGCCTAAACCTAGTCAAGTAGCTTTTTTTGCAGTAGAGTAGTGGTTGAGTAGAGCAATGGATGTTTATTTTGAAAAGAGACTTTACGCGTGTAACAAGTGGAAACTGACATGTCGTCCCTGCTAGGTCCAAAAACTGATACTCGAGGGATACGATACATGATCGTAGTTTGAACTGTAGCTCATTAAGCGGCGGGTTGTGACATACTGAGATTGTATTGCCCCAATGGCCTCCGAATGCTTTAGTGTCAACCCTCGGACCTTTTGATTTATTCAGATTAAAATCTTAAATCAAGTGACACATTCAGACTTCCCCAATGGATGAGCCTACAGTCTATAGGCTCTAACACCCTTTGTGTCAAATGGTCAACTCTACAAAAGATCCTAAAAACTAACTTTTTGATTTCAAACTTCTCACCTGAAGCCAGCCTAACTTTTAATTTTATAGCCTGAATTTCTACTGCTGAGTGAGAATAATCAGTACATTGTGTGTTTTATTTCCTCCTATCGCGGCACAAAGTCCGTACAAACCAGGCGAAAGCATTAACTTCATGCAGGTGCACCAAATGAAAGAAATACTGTATTAACGCCGCTTCAGCAGAGTGTTATGCATATTCTCAGGGTCCGTGCCGACGGCTCATAAGTCTTAATTCTATTCACAGTTTTATCTGCTCTCTGGACAGTGCCATTAGGGCTGAGTTTGCTTCAGCATGATCCGATACAAAGACATGGTGCTAAGAAAAGACCCTTTACCGATAGCCAACGGCTTCATAATCATCAGAAGGAATTCCAGTACCAAAAAACTTTGGTTACAATTGTATATTCAATGCAACTTTATGATTGGATTGCGCCGGATCAGAACTCAGCTGTGTCGGCATATGTGCATCTTGGGGTCACTGCGGTCCAACTCCGGACCCAGAAGCTATTGTCTGCGGACCCGGACATGTAACAGACCTGGACATGTAACCGATAAATAATTGAAAATTATGACATTATTATTATTATTTTGATTGAGCACTTCTATTTTATTTCTAGCCTACATTACAAGAGTTGTAAATCATCTCACGTGATGCTAAATGATTGGCCAATGAAGTATGTGTATTCTGATAAGCATTGCACTGGACTGGAGTGAGATATTCCCACACAGGAGAGAAGGCAGAGACCCAACAGATTTGAGTGGGATAAGTTATTTCACATGGTGTTCTCCAAAAAGAGAAATGTGCACAGTCAAACCAAAGCCTTTAACAGAAGACGGACTCTTTTGTTCAGTATTCCCAAAGGCAGTCTAAAACCAGTGTGTCTCATATGTTCAGAGACTGTGGCAATTATTAAATGCTGCAATGTGCCACTACGAGAAAAGCACAGAAAAATAAGCTCAAGAGCCATATGTGGAGAATCCTAGCATAAAATGTTTTATTTTCCAACAATAATGTTAACAGAGAGCTGAAACTATTTTTTTTAATAATTGCAGATAAAGTTCCTGCAAACATTCTGCACATGAATGACATTAATATAAAGCTGGACATGGACAGTTCAGTGAAATATTTATTTTCATCCAGTCTTTATTTTATTTGAAATTAAACATTAATATATTATTAGAGTATGCATCATTTATAATTCATCCAGTTTAATCGTGCGGTATTGAAGAAAACTAGAGATTGAGACATACACTCGTGTTTACAATGTTTACTGAGGGAATAAATCAAGAGAGAAGTAAAGTCATTTCCTCATAGACTTCTATAGAATCGGACTTCTTTTTGGAATCAGAGTAGTCGCCCCCTGGTGGCCATTAGAAAGAACGTAAGGCTTCACTTTTCAGACCCAGAGGCTGCCGCTCTAATACATGGATGTATATGACGTTGAGGCGCCGCGTGGTGAGTCATTTTCTCATAGACTTCTACACAATCTGACTTCTCTTTCCAACCAGAGGAGTCGAACCTTATGGTCAGTAGAGAAAATGCAAGTTCAAAGCACTTCTGCATTGGCTACACTGTTCAGAACCAGATGTTGCCGCCTTATGGTCAATACATTTACTAGTCACAAGGAGTATGGTACAATAGTCTTATTTTTGTTTAAGAGTCTTAACTTATAACTTAAGATCACTTGAGTGCTTTTCCGTTGTATTGTTAAGTGTAGGATCTACAATAAGTGAGGCCTGACTGCGGGTGCGACAAACACATAACCCAAAAATGATAAGAATATGTGTCGAAGGCATTTATTGTAAAAATTTACGAGCAGAAACCCTAGTCTACACTTTGCACTTTAATGCCACTTCACCTGTTATATTTCGTGGTCAAAGGAGCGGCTGTAAATGGTGGATAAACAGATTTCATTTCCTCTGAGTTCTACAAAATAGAAGTCCCCTGTTATTTCTGCTACTTCCTTTCCCTCCCTGCAGTATTAGACTTGTTTTATTATGTTATATTTTTGAGTTTGTCGCTTTCCTGATTGCGCGAGTGTGTGAGCAGACCTCGTGAAACATCGTGCTGAATGTTACATTCAGCATCGTAGACGGACCGCTGAGGTTCCTTTTGTACATTCCTCCTCATCAACCCCCTTTCATGTGCTGGGATGAACTGCCTTAATCAGGAGTACATCAACAAGGCGACCAGGGCACGGACCACCCCCCCCCTCTTTCCACCAATAGTTCTTTCACTGTCTTTTATAAATTGACTGTCTATCCGTCTTTCTATTCCTTCGCGGCGTACCGCTCTCCCCTCTCCTGTGTGCCAGCACAGAGGGATCTCCCCCGGGGTTGTCATAATTAGGCCATAAAAATCAAAGAAGTGAAGGAATAAAAGAGAACAACCTCATCATGTCGCCCCTGCTTTACCGCCCCATAAGGCCACATGTCGGTGATAATTATGGCAAATGAATGAGAATGAAACACATATGTAGGTTGTATATGCTCAGTTAGTTTTGGGGGACCTATTTGGCAGCCACATATACCTCCTGTTTGGCAATTGAAATGTGCTGAAAGTTGCCTATCCATAGAATAGCTTAACGTCCATGCTATTTCGTTCCAGCTGGATAGAATCTTAGTGGACCAGGGGCCCTCATTATGGGAAAAAATCCTGCATATGTTTCAAGTGTACAAAAGACTGCCGGTAGCTTTGATTAGTAGGTACTCGAGATCAAGCAATCAGGAAGAAAGCCCAGCTTTGACGTATAGTCTAACAACTGTGGAGTCACAACTTCCAGATCCACAAAAACAATGCTGTGTGCTTGAAGTCATCATGTCATAACAGCGGCTCTCGCGTCACTGGCTAACTCATGGATAAGGGTAGCGAGGATGAGACGGGCGTTCAGTTTGAAGAGCGAGTAGTCGGGACGCACTCATTGTGTTGGTGAAGGAGCGGTATCCCCAACTTCTTGTAAATTCAATAATTAATCAATGGTGAAATGACACGTGTAGATTTGTTAGCCCGCTAGCTAATCATTTATTCCCCGTGTTTGAGCTGTTGGGTTAGATAACGTCTTATTGAAACCATGTTTTCTTCGTTTTAAAACAAAGGCTTCAAAAGAAGCAATGTGTAAATATCTCCTCTGAGGTACGGAGCAGAACGCCAAACTGCGTTCAACAAGTCCGGTATGATGTGTCTTCATGACATGCAGAGGAAGACTTGCCTTGGATTTGTGGTTCGATATCTAATTAATAACCTTTGTTTAGGTAAAGTGCAGTCCGTAAGTTATTTGTTGATACATTGAGTGGTTACATAGTTCAAGAATTCTCATCTCTTTTTGTCTGAGTGTGTGCGTCTGAGAGTGTGTCTGTGAGTGTGTTCATCTGTGGGTGTGTGCGTCTCAGAGTGTGTGCATCTGTAAATGTGTGTGTCTTTGAGTGTAGAGAACAAGTTCTGATGTTCAACAAATCCTGTTCAATTTTCAGATTTTTATTTCTTCATTTAGATTTTTTTGCACTGTGAATTTGCACTGTCAGTTGTGTTTTTGTAATAAAAGGTTGTAAATTAATGTTTGAAAAACATTTTTTTAATCGGTTTTATCAATGAATCGAAAAGATAATCAACCGATTACTAAAATGATCGTTAGTTGCAGCCCTAGTTGATATAATCTGACAAAACTGTTGACAGTACAAATTGTCTGATCATCTAATTGTTTAACTTTCTTTTTCTTGTGATCACAGTGCAGTGTCACTACAACAGGGTTCAACATGTCTGCAAAACTACCAGCAAGAGACGGCAACCTCCTGTTATGAAAATGAAAGCCAATGAAGAAGTGTCTTAAACTCTCTCTGCAGACCAGCAGGGGGCGACTCCTCTGGTTGCAAAAATAAGTCTGGTTGTATAGAAGTCTTTACCAAAAGGACTCTACTTCTTTCTCTCTGCATTTATTATTATTATTCAGTAAACATTGTAAACATGAGTTTATGGTCTCAATCTCTTCTTCAATGCAGCGTGTTGTTCATTTAGTACTTTATGGTCCATTTAGAGTCAAATACACCATGGACATGTCGCTGCCCTACCAGAGCTGTAGATATATGTATCTGAATATCACCACTGTCCAAACATGGTCACTGCTGCACACTGTTTGTAAAAACACAAGATGAAGATGCCCAAACTCCAAGATGTCGACGACTCCGTCCACTTCTTCTACACATTAAAGAATCCAAGTATAGTTTATATGTTTGCGTGAATTGTCTACGGGGGTCACATCCCTTCAAATGAAGCCTGTTTTTGTGATGTGTGACTTCTATTTGCCTTTTCTCAGCAGGGTCTTTTACTCTTTACTCACCAACCAGTCTGTGCTGCACTAATTACAGTTATAAAATATTAATCTAATAATCTGAGTTAGTGAGTCTTGCAGCTTTTAGGGGCCGTGATGAATCACGGCCTGTACATTAACGATCTAGGATCATAAATCATCATTAGTGAGTATCAACAAAGAGAAAGTGTTTGACTAAATCTGTCAGCATCATTTATAATTTGGGTAATTATTCTACCGCAGACATCTTCAGAATTGCCTGAGTAGCTCGGGCCCGCTCTTCTGCTTTATGCCGCGCAAGCGTTTGCACTGCTCGGCGTGGACGTGTGTTGTATTTGTTAGAGCCCTCGAAATGTGGCTTTCACCGCTCGGCTTTGAACTGCTCCCACCACTGGGCTGAAGGGTCAGACGTGTGCAGGAGTGCCCGGGGGCCATGGATACTAAGGCCACTGCATCTGAGACCTGTGATTGAAAGTGTCTGTTCTTTGTAGTTCGCAGGTGAGGTGGCTCAGGATGGGAGGAACCTTTGAAAACGGTCTTGGCAGTTGATATGCACCTATAGAGAATATTGCATCCCTCAGCTGGAGGGCTTCTGTTCTGTAGTGAAGGTCAAGAGTGAGGCCGGCCAGGAAAAGGAAAATGTCAGGCTGAGGAACAACAATGGTGTCACCTCTGACGGTTTTATAGTTGCAGAACTTAAGTTGGGGGTCTGTGGTAAGTGTTGAGGGATTTGTGTCTTTGTGTGTGTGTGCCTGTTTATATGAATTGTATATTTCTTGGAAATGGCTGAATGGCAGTGTCCTAGATAGGACAGTAAGATTTTTCAAATGCCAAACTTGATGTGCTTTTGATCGATTTACATGGACCGACGGCAGTCGGGTAGATGCTGCGGCTCATCTCTTACGTTCATCTCCTTCTTGAATGGCCGCCCCAAAGCTCTGTGTCTCTTTATCTCATTTCATGGGATTTCCTATCGAGGCTGTAATTGCATCTCAATAGTTTTAGTGCAGGCCTACGTTTGTCTGGACTACTTGAATTGTAATTCAGATTTGACCTTTTGTTCTCGGACTCTGCATTAGACCTTAGAGCTGGAGCTTGACAAAAAAAAAGGCATTCAGGAATGAAAATGCCAGCAGCGTGCAAATTGCGTGCTCAACTGGATTTGGGTAAAAGAAAAGTGCATCTTGTGAAACTATTTGGCAAATTGTGTCAATTTTCACCAGTATGTATTTTTGTTTACTTTTTATTTTGACTGTATTGCATTAAGCTTTTATGCACAAGTCCTTAAGTAAAAACAAAAATATTCTCAAAGGGTTGATGAACTAAGATGAGATGAGATGAGCCTTTGCCTCAGACAGTAGCCCTGAGACTCATACTGATGCTGCAGGTTCTCATGGGATCAGATTGGCAAACCCATAACCGGCTGCCTCAAGAGGCGCTGAAGCACGTCCAGTTACGCTTCAGTCAGGGCTCCTGGATATGTGCCGAGGTCTGAACGTCTCTCTTTCTCTCGCTTGCTCTCCTTTTTCATTCTTTACTAATTTATTTTCGGTGTGAACCGAGGACCAAACTTTGCGAGCCTTCAAGGAGAGACTGTCTGAAAAATGTTTGCCATCATCATCATCATCATCATATTGAAACGATATCGCAGTCATGATAGCGGGATTTCCCCTTTCAGTGTGGCTGTTCTGAACAGAGAATATATATCTTATGGTTGTATTACAGTCATGGAAAGTAGTTTGAGTTACATCTCGCGTCTCTCCAAAACCGCAAATAAAAAATCACATTCAATGCATTTGACAAATGATAAATACAATGAGAGGCAATAGTAATAGCAATGCAACTAATAACTGCTAGCAGTGGGTTTCTGGCTGGATCAGGGTTCAGATAAAACCACGATCCATGTAAACCTGCAAGGAGAGAAAGCACAAAGACTCTGGGGAAGAAGTTAGTAATGTGTATTGATGGGTCATGCATTCAACATATACACTCTGTGGTATTCATTTGTTGTGGCTTATTGATGCAACCGTAGGTTTAGTTGTAAAGACACCCCCCTGTTAGTATTAGTCATTTTGAACTGGCTACTGTGCGAGTTGTTCTACTTCCTGTCCCCTTGATGAAGCGATCCACTGTTAGAGCAGACACGGTGCACTGGTTTACTGGGTTAATTGGTTTGTCAGAGTCATATGACAAGTGGAAGGGGCCATGGTGATTCATCACGCCTGCAATTGAATTAAATGACCCACCTGGTGCCGATGGTTACCGCGGCCCTCTGCGCGGCAGTAATTGATCAGTCGCCACTGTCTCTCTTCCAGTGACTTTGCCTGACACACTGTAACTATAATTAATGAAGCCGACATTACGAGGTTCCCAGAGTTGTGCACTGAGGCTGTTGGTTGAGCAGAGCTGCTGGAAATGTTTCATCTGGTACTTCAGTCTCTTTGTCACTCGGCTTTGATACAAAACAAGCTGCAGTCTGCCCATGAATAACCTCTGGACATAGACATTTCAGCGCTCTAGTGTGGTAGGATTCTTTCATGCGAGTTGTAAAGAGCTGCATTGAAACCTGCGTAACGAGCCACTAGCGCTCCAACAGAGTTTTATAAATGTGGCTTTAAATGCTGGGTGTCATATCTGCTGTTTATTAGGGTTCTGTAGAGGAAAAAAAAGAAACCTTAAATTTGCTTCAATACAGTCAACTGAAAAGCTGTAGTATTTATTTATTTTTTTTGGAGCAGCCACAAAGCTTAGTCCAGCCCACGGGAGATGCGGGCGCTGGAGGTGAGGAAGAGAAGCAAAGGAGAGAGGGGTCAAGGCAACAGCCGTTCGACAACGTGAGGCACCCTAGCTTCAGAGCCGCCTTCGTAACGTGGCACACACAGGTCAACATTCATTTGGAGTTGTATCAGGGCTGCCAGCTGGACCATAACCTGTCAGGATACCTAAACACACGTTGCTATGGTGCCCATTCAATAAAACTCCTGCGTCATGTGAATCAATGTGATTACAGACTAGAGATGAAAAGCCTATGATGCACCCGTAATATGATGATTCCTTGAGCCCATTTGGAAAGCTAACAGAACAGAATCTGAAAACATGCATTTTTTTAGAGCGATGGTCCACCGAGTCAAATGCTGAATGAAAACAAAGTGAGAGGGAGGTTCAAATGTGGACCCATGTCGTGATCCCCATGAAAGATTGTTTTTTTTATTGGAGTGCAGGTTTTGCTGACAGATCGCCTCAGTTGAAGAAATTCTAAGCATGAATGAAACGTGGCAGAAATAATGCAACAATCCCTAGGTCACTTCTAAGTTCAGCTACACAACAGAATTCTCTGCTGGCGTGCAGGTCAACATCTCCCTTATGTGCATTTTCAGTGCATGACGTATGACCCGGAATGACCCCGTCTTATTTAAGCTCTACTGCACGGTCATACATGTTCTTTCGATTTCCAGCGTGTTTTTCTTTTTTCATTTCTTTTTTTTCATTATAGATGAGTGCAGGCGATGGTTTCTAGCAGAGCACAGCATACAGGAAGACAGACACATGTCCTCTTGAAAAAAGCTGCACACAGAGCGGGAAACAGGCTAAATATTTCCACAGCAGAGGTTTATAGCTCTCTTAATGTACTGTTCCTGCTCGGACACATGAATGGGAATCATCCTCTTGCACTGTGTGTGCGCGCATGTGTGTGTGTGTGTGTATGTGTATGCACTTCATGTTAGCTTTGAGTGCTGCAGTGTATGCCTCCAAGTGCTTGAAATATGAAGGTAAATAATGGATGCAGACATCGGAATTAGCTTGTTATGTAACATCCAATGTGAAGACCAGGGGTGAGAGAGTATAGGGGTGAAGTACAAGCCGCTATACAGCAGTGTATGAAAGTCCTTCATATAAAAGGCTAACTATATGCTAAATTACAAAGGCAAAACATAAATGGCACTTTCTATAACTTGTGGCTAATGCCCAATATGGCACATTGGAACAGTCATTTTTACTGTTAATGGCTGAAAGCCTCCATTGTTCCATCACATACAGCGGTGAAATCACAGTTTTCCTCCCTGTGTCATTTAGTCTAAATTTACCCCGTGTGTGATAAGAAACGTGTGTACTTAACAAATGGTACTCAGCCATACGAGGATCTACAGCGCAGACGGTGGCCTTTAAAATCAAATTTGAATTCAAATGCAGGCTCCAAATTGGAGACTGCTCTGAATGGGAAATTGAGGGAGAGAAGGAAGGCATGCTGGGTCAGTTCCCTGGATCCGGTTTCCATCAGTGAAGTGGTGCCAACTAGGCAATCCTCCAAAGCCGAAGCAGCGAAAGAAACTTTGAGGCAATCAGCTGGGACCTAACCCCGGCTTCTGACGTTCCTTCAGTGGAATCACAAGAAGATACTTGCTCTATATACACAATATGGATCTCTGGGGTGTTAACTTTTACTTTAAAGATTACTCTGAATATTAGACTCTTAAGGAGTAGATGCATTTCCATTTTTTTTGAGAGGCTAGAATGGTATAAGATTTTCTCATATATTCCTAAATAAAATACAATGCAGTATCACACCTTTTTCTTGTCATCAGATAATCTGAGCAGTGAATATATATATATATATATATATATATATATATATATATATATATATATATATATATATATATATATATATATATATATATGCTGTTTTTGTGTATCAATCTTGGATAAGCCACGACCATAGCGGCCAGTAGCTCCTTACGGGACGGTGTATGGTCACTGGGTTTCCAGACGCTAACGCATTACTTGATGGTGTTTGTTTGCAGATTAATGGGCTGCAGGACATATTGGTCCAATTGGGCAAAACTAAATTAGTGGAGTGGTCTTTTAATAGACACTATTTTGACTGATTTGTAGCACGTCTGTCATTTGTTGTAGCTGTGAAACAGAACATCAGCTACCAGTGCGTGCAATGAAATAACTTGGTATGAAAATCCTCCATTGCCAAAAGTAAACTTCGGAACATTGACTCGGGACTCCCGGGGGCTCTTGAACATGAGGGGCTAGCGATGTGATTTCTGAATCAATATCAAGCTGTCCAATCTCACACAGTGATTGGAGGAGCCACTACAGATGACACCGGTGATAAAAATCAAGACATAGATGGCGACCTGTCGGAGTCAGCGGGAGAGGATGTGCAGAAACAATCAAATGCGGCGCGTTAATGGTGCCCTCGGTGGAGCACTTCACCGCAGATAAATGCTTCCCTTCCCCTCTCCATGGTGATGACATGTCGCCGGTTGCTCGTGGCTTGCCACAAAGATCCCCATCTGCGCTCTTAGCGCTCTAATGAACAGAGTGACAAGACGCGGTCGAGATGACGGCTGTGTTTTTGATTTTAATGAGTGATGATGGTTCCTCACAAACGAGGTGGGTGTGCCGATACCCTCCTTCCCTCTTTCTCTTTATGAGCGAGAAGAGATTCCTCGACACTTATCCATTACAGACAGACACACAACTGTTTACCAGCATCTCAAGGTATGCGAGTTATCCGTAGCTTTGATCCAGTTCATTAGTGATAGCAATAATCTTTCTCTATAATATATGGGGAGCAAGTGGTTGTGTTGCTACCAACATGGGTTAGTGAATAAGTAGCTTAAGCCTTAAAACAAAGACTACAGCCACACTTAAAGCCTAGATAAGGTTCTCTGAACAGTTTCGGACCTATTTTTTCACTCCTTTCCCATTTCTTTCTCTATGGTCTTTAATATAGTCATGCACCTCTATGGAAGCAGCACAACAATGGTTAGAAGTAGAGAATATGTCTAATATCAAAAATGTATTTTGTCAAATCAATTTATTTCACAAAGACTCTCAAACAATGGAATCTATATATCCAACATTTTTCCATGTTACTGTAACTGTTATCAATGTTGGAACGGACCGAGTTCCGGACCCGGACACCGTTGTATCCGGATCCTGGACTTATGACTGATCGATCATTGAGAATTATTAAAAGTTGACAGAGCACTAATATTTTACCTGGCGCAGCTTTTGCAGCCTTTACGGCACTCGTTCAGCAGACCAGGAAACACATTCATTCACTGTCCAACAATAACGTCATCAGAGACTATAGAGTTGAAACAAGTGGTTTAATAACAGACATAGTCCCTTACACACATTTTATAAGATAATCATATACGTTGTGTCTTTTCTGCTTTATATCACTAGACACCTGAATTCAATTTGAAAACTGATAATAAATATTGTTTTTTTATTTGATTTCACAGTCAGTTGTTGACTTCAGACAGATGTTGAAAGAACTGCTGGCTACTTCAATACACATGGGACTAAATCATAGCGCAAGGTGGACATTATTGTGATGTACCAGACCTTTACATAAGGACATTTTCACAAACTGGACCTGGTTGAACATGAGTTGAATACCCCTGCTCTTTGTGTTGTATTGATTAAGCTATTCACATTTGTACAACCTGCTCTGTGCTCAGCAGCCTGCAGTTACAGGACTGACAGACTCCAGGCTCTGACTTCTGTAGTCATGAAGTCCTTTGAGCGCATGGTCCTGTCACACCTCAAGACCTTCACTGAGCCAAACCTGGACCCCCTGCGGTTTGCCTACAGAGCCAACAGGTCGAGATGACGCTGTCAACATGGCCTCCACTACATCCTCCAGCATCTGGACTCCCCAGGAACCTACGCCAGGATCCTGTTTGTGGACTTGAGCTCTGCTTTCAACGCAATCATCCCGTCCATGCTGCAGGACAAGCTCCCCCAGTTGTATTTGCCCAACTCTACCCGCAAGTGAATCACAGACTTCCTGTCTGACAGGAAGCAGCACGTGAGGCTGGGGAAACACTTCTCAGGCTCTCGGACCACCAGCATCGGTTTCCCCCAAGGCGGCGTTCTTTCCCGTCTGCTCTTCTCGCTGTACAGTAATAGAGAAACAAACAATCGCTCACTTTATCATGAACCCTAACACAAAAAGGCGAGAAAGTAGGCAGCTTTCCCTTCTGTCACATCTCGCCTTGTTCACCCGTAAATGTAAAGCCCGACAAAATTAACATTACAAGGAGAGGTGTGGATTGGAATAATCTGTCATGGGCCCATGGTTGGTTTTCTTTATTTAGTTTTATTTTAATAGTCTTTATTGTAAAGTGCCTTTGGCTTTTTCCTGCCTTTTTTCTATCTCACCTGTGTTTTATTAGTGGATTTTTCCCTTGTGTATTCAGTTTGTGTTTTCTCTCCGTCACTTGTCAGGTCGTCGCCTTCATTCCTAGCATCTATCTGTTCCAGCGTTCTTGCCCTAGTTTCCAGTGTTCAGTATTCCTAGTATCTGTTTGAGTATCTCTTACCGGCCTGTTTTCGGACCCAGATCCAAGACTAACCTTCACCAACAGTCTGTAAAGGGTTTTAAACTATTAATGTCTCAGCACTCAGTAAATTAGTCTCTCAAATATTGTTCTGACTACTGTAATATACTTTGTTAGAATCCAGTCCAATCTCATACAGTTTGTCACTTCCCTCAGCATCTGATACTAATTCATTAACGTTCTCATTTTTAAGCCAAATCACGATCTTTTCCTCAAACTAACCAAGTGTTTTTTGGATGAATCCACAACAACAACCACATGTTGTTCTAGGACGGTAGTGGAGCGTCATAGTTGAATGTGTTTAAAAGTGATGTCATGGAGTCCTGATTAAGCTCACTTGGGAATGAGCACACGTCCAAATTGTATCAGACAACAAGAATATCTTCCTGGACTCTTGTGCTAGCCAATTTACACTGCTTACTGCTTACGCTCCCTATAATATCAATGGTTTATTGAGCCCCTACGTACGTGAACATTATTTTCGATGAATGGAACCCAGCTGTTTTTAGGTTTTTGGCATTCGTCTTTTGCTGTTTTAGTTATTTTTTGTACTTTTTATTTTATTTTATTTTTTTATGCCTCTGTTTTCTGTATTATATTACATTGTTGTTATTTTTTTAATCTCCTGTTTCTTTCTATAAAGAACTTTGTAACCTTGTTCAGAAATGTGCTCTACAAAAAGAAAATATTACATCATAGCTTTCTCCCAGTCAGTAATATGAATAGAACACTGTTGTAAAAAATGTTGTGGTCAGAGACTCACGTGTCATCCATATTTTACCAAACTGGAGCCTCAATACAGCTGCCCAGCCACTCGGGCACATCACTAGTGTGATGTGACACAAGTCATGTAACCAACAGGTGCAGTGCATAGACACACCAACACGGAGTAAATGTCACGCAAATACGGAAAGCTGGTTGTGCTTGCCAGGGTTTAGGTAAGACAACCGCTCTTGTGTTGGCATCAGGAGGCATTCGGGTTATGTTTGTCCTTAAGGCACCGCTTCAATTAAATAGCATAGACCTAACACAAATATGTTTACTAGTACTACCCGTGCTTTGGCTGTACTACTGTATATACCAATGTGGAAGACAGACACATTTATATACAATTTGAAGGACTTGTACAAAGCAAGGAGAGTACAAAGCAAAAATAGACAGTGGAATCTTTTCTTTCCAGTATCAGTGTATGAAACGAGAATATGTCGCAGGCATTCAAAAAGTACTAATTTTTAAATCAATACTTCATGTTTGAACATAATCACTTATTTGCTGGATGGAAACAAGCCTAATTTGCATTTCCTTTTTGCCCCATTCCAACAGGATGCTTAACACTTGCTTGACGATTGAATGGAAACATCAGGTGCAAGAGAAAGAGGAAGATTCTGAACCAACCGCAAAAGATCACACACAAACCACAGCACAATGGTAAAAAAGCCGGGTAAACGGTGAAGAAAGGAAACGAGACGCTGTTATTATGGTGATAATGGTGACATAACAAAGTGGCAGTGGAACCCACTGGCTGTGACGTTCTGGTCGATTGGGAGGAACAGGATCAAGCTTATGAGACGACTGAACAAGCAGAAAGAGTCAATAGTTCTTCGAG
>NW_027175920.1:13272544-13565044 GCF_023055335.1 Clinocottus analis | reverse complement strand
AACCTCTATCCAGTGCGAGAGGTTATAATTTTGTGCTTTTGTTATTGCATTGATATTTCCTGACTGGAACAAAATAAGCCTATCATTTCCTGCCTCTTCGTCGCCCCGAGATGTTTCCATCCTCACTCGGTTTGACAACAGGTTGTTAATTACGCCTCCAAACCAAAAGTCTCTACATGATGGTTCAGACCGTGTGAGGGCCGTGCAGGTTGAGCCAACTCCTTCCCGTATTCGGGATGTGTCTGGATCAATCTTTTCTTCTTTTTTTCAGCAACATTGAGCTCTTTACATATATCTGATGATGATCAACATGGATGTCTGCAGTTAGGTTGAACAGAAACTTCCCATAAGAGAACTACAGGAACGAACGTGGTCCATGGAAAGACCCAGACACACAACGGCTGTTCAAATAAGGTGATGCAGTTAATCATACATGCAGAATGTGTGCAGTTGTTTGGCATTGGCATCAAAATAGAGCAAATATAATCCTTCTTACAGGATTGAGGCCTGCAGCTCTGGGAGTTTGACAGACTGAAAAATGAACAGGCTATATTTATTTGCTTGTCATGCACACACACACATGCACAGAGATCCCCATGTCTGCATCAAGAACAAATAATCCCACACAAACACTTGAACACAGCGTGAGTCCACTGTTATTGCACTGGAAGGCAGTCTAATAGCCGCGCTGTCCTCAGCTGAACTGTGGAGGAAACCAATCGCAGAAGTTCACACATACAGGAAAAGGAGCGAGCAATTACACCTCCATTCATTAAATGCTCTGCCAAATACACACACACACACACACACACACACACACACACACACACGCACTGTGGAGCACATCACCTGATCTTCAGAGTCTCTGTCCTCACCTCACCTCTGCTGGCCTGTACGAGGCAGATCGGCAAAAGAAAGGTTGTGTATCAAGGTTGTGTTTGATATTTTAGATTCCAAATGTACACAAAGCCAACGCCATTCATTTAAACCTGCGTGCCGGCTGGTAACCGGTTGTGACATAGTCGTGTCCTTGTGACTGTCCTGCTTTTGCAACGGCCTGCGTTCCCGTTTATTTTGTCCTGGAATGTGTGTGTTCTTGAGATTTCCAGTGAATCCACATAAAGTGGTCGCGTTGACATAATCCTGTGTACAAAGACACGCTGTGTAGAGTGGAGCATGCATACTGTTCACTTTAAGTCCATGATTGGTGAAAGAATGGAAATGGTTGTGCAGCAGTCACGTATCACCCGTCACATGCTGAGAAAACCTCTTAATTAATATAACATTTACTGCACATGTATAATGCAATGCATTCCAGGGTTATGAACACATGTTTGAACCTCTTTCAGTTCACAATATTTCATTTATTGTAAGCTAAACTGTTTATTTAATAATAGTAATTCAAAACATTTTATAGAGTACAACTATAAGAATAAAGGAAAATTACAAAGTGTGTTTAAGGCCGTAATTCAGTCAGTTACAATTATACTCATACAGGACAGAGAAGCATGTGGCTCATTATGCATCAAATCCCTCTATTTTAATATTCAATTTGAATTAGATTATATGTATTTTTTGCCACCAATGTAATACTGCAAACTGAAGGGAATGAGGTCATTATTTAAAAAGATTTAACTTTATATTGTCTTGTCTAACCTGAAAGAAGATTATTATCGCGTTTATTATTGGTGATCACAATTAAAAGAGGATTGTTTGCTCCGTTTCTTTTCTTTGGGACTGATCCATTTGTCAGATGTATTTGGCAGGTGAAAGAGTTTTTCTAAACATTATAATAATTAGCAGGAGAAAATAAAATCATGCCAAAAAAAATTACAATCTCCTCATGTTTGTTAATAAGCACATCGTGTGACAGTACCTGTGAGATTAAAAAGTACACGTATCAATAATAAATTGTATTTTCCAAGAGCCTTTTGTTTAATACAAGATATCAAATAAATTAATGAATGAATTAAACAAAAATATCCTGGAGATAAATCTAGTATTTTGTTGCAGCAAAAACACATTTATTGAAATGATGAGACGTTGAAATGTTAAGTAAAACATGTTATTAAATGAATCTGATTTAAAACAGGAGTGATGGTAAGAAGAGTTTCTATTCTTTCCACCAAAGTAAGCATATATATATATATATATATATATATATATATATATATATATATATATATATATATATATATATATATATATATATATATATATATATATATCGATTTACATATTGACATATGAAAATATTCAGTGGTTTCTCTAAAGGAATAGTGTGAAGTGTACCGTCATAATCAGTCCACTAAACCCAAAGTACACATACAGTGCTTTGTAGAAACGACCAACATGCACTATTGTTGCAATTGTATTTTCATGTTGCGCAATCATCAAACACAATATATATATATATATATATATATATATATATATATATATATATATATATATATATATATATATATATATATATATATTGTATACACATTGTATACACATATTTTTCAAAGCAACACATTGCGCGCTTGTCTCTCCTCTCCGTGCGTCTTTGCGCGCGCTGCGCTCCGGCGCCGCTGGAGCCCCCAAAGGGTTAAACGAGGTTACCAGCAATGCTTTTAACAGGCAGGTGCCCCGCCAGTCCCAGCCCAAAGCTCACCGCTGACTTTTTAAAAAGCGTCTTCCAACATCTCGGCAGCAACTCAAACCTGTCATGTTGCGAGGAACTTGGTGAGTCACGTCCACGGTGATGGCTGCAGCTCCTCACAATAAATAGCGCATCTGCAGCAGTGGGCTCTCCAGCTGGATCCATCAGCTGACACGCATCGGACTCACACGCGTGGGACGCGCCATTGAGTTGCGTCGTCGTCTTCACCGACTTTCACATCCAGAGCTGTGGACTTTTGGTAATAATTGCTGGAAATATCAGAAATCTACCAACTTCAAAAGAAAGAGAGCAAGAAAGAAACAAGTCTTGTGTTGAGTTGTGTGTTCCGCTCTGGAGATGTGGTGGATGCTGTTTCCACGCTGGATCTGGTTCCTGGCGTGTGTGTCTGTGTGGATGGAGCAGCAGGACGGAGTGTTGCCCGATGTCACCTACTCGCACCCGGGGATCTGCCCCAACGACATGAACCCCAACCTGTGGGTGGATGCCATGAGCACCTGCACACGGGAGTGTGAATCTGATCTGGTAATGTCATTAAAGTAGCCTTTCAGAATGAAGTGTTCTTGTTCTTGTTATGCTGCATTAATGGAAATTATATTTTTTATTCATGTTCTGCTCTGGATCGTAATGCATCTCTATTCTGTTATTTATCAGTGTTGACCGAATGGAAATGCTTTCCAGATGCCGGCCGCCTTCCGCATCTGTAACTCTTTCTTCTCCTCTTCCAGGAGTGCGAGTCCTTTGAGAAGTGTTGCCAAAATGTGTGCGGGAACCGGAGCTGTGTGGCGGCCCGTTTCCTGGACGGGAAGAAAGGCCCCATGGGAATGCCAAAGGAAGCCACCTGCACCAGCTTCATGTGCACCCAGCAGGGGTCCGAGTGTGACATCTGGGATGGCCAGCCGGTGTGTAAGTGCCGGGACCGCTGCGAGAGGGAGCCGCACTTCACCTGCGCGTCCGACGGCATGACCTACTACAACAAGTGCTACATGGACGCAGAGGCGTGCTCCAAGGGCATTGCCCTGGCAGTCGTCACGTGCCGCTTCCACCTCACCTGGCCCAACACCAGCCCGCCATTGCCCCAGGCGACCACTCTTCGACCAACCACTGCTCCTCTTCAGGTGACCCTCCCGCCTCCCACCGAGCCCGAGGCGCTCGCCGTGGTCAGCAGCCCCACTCACATGACTGTGGCCGTGGGGGACACCGCCAGCTTCCTGTGCGACGTGTCGGGTCGCCCCCGGCCCGAGATCATCTGGGAGAAGCAGCAGCCGCAGGGGGTAGAGACGGCGGCCATGGGGCCCAATCATGTGCAGGGAAACATGGTGGTCACTAACATCGGTCAGCTGGTCATCTACAACGCCCAGCCGCATGATTCGGGCGTCTACACCTGCACGGCTCGCAACCCATCTGGCTCGGTGCAGGTCAAGCACCTGCTCACTGTGCTGCCCACGGAGCCGCCCGAAACCCCCGCGCCCAAGAATGTGACCCGCTGCCTGCCCGAAGAGTGCCAGAAACCCCCCGATAACTCAGAGGATTGTGGGAGTGAGATGGAGAAGGTCAGCTGGTCCTACGAGTCCCAGACCAACAACTGCTTCTCCTTTACCCATTGTCAAGTCGACAACAAGCAGCAGCCCAGGAGGGCGTTCCAGACGTACGAGGAGTGTATGCAGTGCTGCGGGCCCGAGCTTTCGGGCCCCTGCGGGCTCCCCAGCATGCAGGGCCCCTGCAAGGCCTACGAACCGCGCTGGGCTTACAGCAGCAACCTGCGGCAGTGCCAGTCCTTCATCTACGGCGGGTGTGAGGGCAACGACAACAACTTTGAATCCAAAGAAGCCTGCGAGGAGATGTGCCCCTACCCGAAGAACCACCACTGCAAGGCGTGCAAGCCGAGAGGCAAGATAGTGACGAGCTTCTGCCGGAGCGACTTCGTCATCCTGGGCCGCATGACGGAGCTCACGGAGGTGAAGGACTCGGGCCACGCCCTCGTGAGCGTGGAGGAGATCCTGAAGGACGAGAAGATGGGTCTCCGCTTCTTTGGCAAGGAACCCCTTGAGGTCACCTTCCTCAACATGGACTGGAATTGCCCGTGCCCGAACATCACGGGCGCCGCCACGGAGGGACAGGTCATCATCATGGGCGACGTGAGCGACGGCATGGCCGTCCTTCAGCCGGAGAGCTACGTGGGCTCCTCCAGCCCTCGCCGAGTACGGAAGCTGAGAGAGGTCATCTCCAAGAACACGTGTGACATTCTCAAAGCGATCACCAACAGCCCGCTGTAGGGTTAGGATTAGGGGTATAACGTATTCATAAAGTTTAGATTAGACTACACCAGGCTGCTCTCGTCTGAGCCTTAACTGCAGTATTTTAGGATCATTCTCTACATTTAATGGATGTCTTGCTTGTTTTTTGAAAGTCTTCCCAATGAGGGACCCTGTCTGTCACGGCAGGGCCATTGGTGTTGTTGATTGAAATACCATGTATGTGAACACGAGAGACATTCATCATGATCCTCTTGTTGCCTTAATCCCCCAGACTACGACTCCCCTCATGCCCTCTCTTGCCTCCAGCCGAAATGGAGGCTGCAGACTTTGCATTGAAGCGCGAAACAGACACGATTGAGTTCGATTTTTATGAACATAATTGAAGCGTCACAATTTTTCCGATTGTATTATTTTCCAGCTGTATTTCCACAGCTGCCACTTTTGATATCTGTTCACACTCCTTACTTCATATATTTACCCCCTTGACTTTTTTTTAGTTTCTGTGTTGTATAAATGCATCCTCATACCCGTGCAGGGTATTGCACATACAGTACAACAAGGTACGATTTGGTTCATCCAAATGAATGAGTTGTAATATATTTTATTAACAACCACATTTTGTGAGTCAGTCATTTATTTGGCATCAACTTGCTATTATGTTTTTGGATATTTATTATCATGTATGCTTTTCTTTTACCTTGTTTTTGTACTTCACGGTCTTCCTCTGAAATGATTTTGTATAATTCTACGATGAAAATAAAGATTTGGTATTTTCCCATCACTCTCCTTTCATTGGATTTTGTTCATATGAATGTACTATTGCATTATATTCAAGTACAGGGACCGAGTGGTTTCATCTTTTGAGGCTTATAAGGTCCACAGTGACTGCGGGACCAGATCGTAGCTTGGTTCCTTTGCCTCTGTACCTGATGGAGGACAGAGAGCGGCTGCTCCTACCTGTGTGGCTACTCTGACAGGCTGTGATAAAAGAGACTAGGGAATAGCAAATCCCCAGCCCCCCGCCCCACCCCATCCTCAAAAAACACAAAACAGAACCCATCCATTCTAGAGACCCCTGTGGCATTGTAAAAACTTCACCCTGTTTTGCTTCGCCTCCGTGATCCAGTCTAATTGGGTAAGGAGCCCAAGCTGTAAACCTCAGATTCAATCCCAAACAAGAGTTATGTGTTTCATGCCGTGCCAGCAGGCGTCTCTCTCTGGGTTACTAGGAACAAGCCTTGGTGGGCTTCGACGAGGGTGTTCCACTTCCCAGATGAGATTCTGTTTCTCCCATCCAGAGCAGTCGAGGGAGGCAGGAGATCAGCCCATGTGCGGTGTTCCTTTACTGGCAAAATCACTAGGGAGTTCAAACCTGCACTTCAGCAGCTGTTAAGACTCTGAAGCAAAGAAATATTAGATCTGCAGCACCTTGGATCGCATCAGAAAGCCATATAAACAAGGCTCACTTTAACAGCGCGACCCTACCAACAGACATTTTATCGCTTTTCGCCGATTGCTGTTTATTCATTTCAAAATCACACACTTATTATTTCCCCCCCGAACAGTTACGTATCCAGAATGTAGCTCCTGCACACGTTCTGGGGTCAGTGAGTTGGAAGAGTTCATACACAGAGTCACGCTGAAGGTTTTATTTGTGATTATCTCCAGCTGACTTGAACACTGAGGGCAAACTGATCCTGTACGAGTACTGTACTGTCTGAAATGCTTCTTTAAAGCTCATCTGTTAGTCTATAGGCATGGTTCATGCCAGGGTTTAGTGCTGCGTGCTTATCAATACTGCATGATTAATTAATTGGATTACAATCAAAGTACTATATTAGTAAGTCAAAATCTTTACTCATAAGTTCAAAATTCAAGTTTTAAATAATAATTCAGTTTCAAATGTACAAAGTATCTTTATTAAATCAAGTGGGATTGTTTAAGGATGGAATAAGATCATTTAGGTTATTTAACTTGTAATATAATGCATTATAGTTTGTCAACACACATGCATGTGCTGTAGCACATACACCAATGTTGTGCATCTATACTTCAGTGGTAATTATTAAAGTAATAATGATTAAAAAAAGAAGGAAATTGCTTGTTGCACAGAGTTATTTTAATTCTTTCTCTCAATCTGATTGTTTTTTTTGTGGAATACTAAATCTTTTCACCTCCTCAGGCAAAAAAGAAAACATGAGAGAAAGAAGATTGATGTATTATTCATTGCAAGACTAAAGTATAAGATTGAGCTCAGTAAAGTTGTAACACCAATTTACAAAATAAATATAAATATTGAGAATGAAGGCACGATACCATTTTGAGAAAAAAATGTATGTTAAGAATACAGTGTGAATACTACTTTGAAAATGTGGACAAAATCTCCAAAATAAACAAATGTTTGAGAGGAAATCACACCACCTAACCTAAACTAGCGACACCAGGAAATGAGGAAGAGTCGGACTGGCTCGTGGTTTAAACAACTAAACTACAGGTACGCTGAGTAACATTTTAACCGCTGGACTATGTTCTCTGCAAGCCAGACTGGGACTTCGGGGGACACTTATGGCTTCTTACTGGTTTTCGGTGGTACATGTGTGCAGTCTCTTGTCCTCTTGCGGCTAATGGAGTTTGGATTGAGTCCAATTAGTGAATTTGAATCAATCACAGACGCAACCAACAGTTCATCTGAGGGAACTAGTTCACCTACTAAGAACCTTCAAAACAACCTCAAAAGCCATCAATTATTTTTCCTCAGTGGATTTTACATCCATTAAACACAAAACACCTCTAACCACTTCAATGCGTAGTGTGGGTTCCACAAAAGCACAATTTATTATCAATTAAAATTCTGAATATTTAAAACATGTGTGATCCTTATTTTTGAAGTCCTTTTATGCTTCAAGTAAAAGGGTACAAGAGTTATGCTTTGATATACACTGTGGAATTTTCTCTCACATATTGTTTTTTTCTCCCTCTCAGCCCTCGCTGATTTGATGGGGTCGATGCGTTCACAAGCTCAGTTCACACAAGGCAGGAGAAGTCAGTGTGGTCCCAATGCGAGGCTCAGCTGTAGACCTGCAGCAGGTAGAGAGAACATGGAGGACAGCGTACACCAGAGCCGGTTACACGCTGCGTGTATCTCTATGCTCGGCCCTCCACGTCGTGGATCCAGAGAGCGGACAGTGGCACCTGTTGAACAGATCAGCGAGCCGGGTGGTTCAGGACCTCTGATTCATGACCTGCATCTGTTATGGCCATATCATTTGGAACATCTATTGAAAAGATACAGTAGCCACTCACACGCATTGACTGGAGATGAACAGGGTCCCATGGCAGTATATCATACTGAGGGCAGTGACAGCCGAAAGCTTTTGAGGCCGGTAGGCGGTAGCTGCTGTGCTCTGGATGGAGAAATGGTTGAGAAAAGTCCTTCAATCACATTCGTGAGGCACTTCACCCCCCAAAATGCAGCCCTCACAAAAATGACACTGTCTCTGAAAAGGCAACCAGAGTGGGTAAAAGCCATGAAAGCATTAATTTATATCAAAAGTGTCGGTGGCACTTTATAAGACTACACACTATTTAGCATTGGTAAAGCATGCTATAACACTTAATTTATAATGTATAAAGCTTTGTTCCATTGTCACTTAAAGTGATAAACACATCAACAAGTGGTAAAGAACATTAATATAATGTTGATGGGGAGCGTTTCATAGTTTACTGGCACATTGACTTTGAGTATTTAGCTAGCTATCTGTAAATTGTTTGCTAGCTAGCCAGCTCATCTCTACCTAGCCTCAGTCACATCACCTGTGGCACGAGTGTTGAGTATGTTTTATAGATTCATGTCACATACATATTGATTATGAGTGTCTAGCTATCACCTCGGTTGGTCTACTTACAACTGAGGTGGCGTGTGCTGTCTCAGGACCTCTAGTTAATGACGAGCTAGCTAGCTAGCAAACAAGTCTTAGCTAGCTAGCTAAATACTCATAATCAATAATCAATAATATGTATGTGCAAGCAAACTATGTAACACTCGTGCCACTGACGGGCATCGCCCCTCCGCACCAACATATTAATGTTCTTCATCACTTTGTGTTGTGTCTATTTCCCTTTTGTGTTGTGGAGATAACTGAGACTTTGTCACTCCTGGATAGATGACTTCAGATGAGGTCACACAACATACTTAACTAGCGACTGTTAACTACCTGAATTAATCATGAATTGCAGTATTAAAACACGTTTATAAAGCGGATGTTAACTATGAGGGAATCATCTACAAGTCCTTAATAATTGGTATATATATATATATATATAGCTAAATGTACAAATGCGGAATCCTTCATTTATAAAGTATAAAAACCAAATCTTGCAACTCATAATAGTCACTTTTATTAATCAAGAATAAAACATGTAGAACTGTGTCTATGAATCGCATACTAATGAGTGTTCATGTTGGAACAATGCTTTATAAATGATGAATTAAGTGCTTTACTAATGATGAATAGTGAGGAGTTATTATAAAGTGCAAAGTGTCAATATTCTAGTGTTGAGAATCTTATATTTCTCTACTAAACAAATCGAAAGCCTTTCAGAAGTCTTTCGTTTGGTTTTCACAAACGCGCTGATCAATGAAGTAATGTTTGAAAGGGAAGGGGCTTCACTCCCATGTATGACCATAAAGCTCATATTTGATCTCATTGGTGCAGAGCAGGCTCCAGTGCAGCTTCACCTGACTGTATAGCAGACCAGGTTGTGTGAGCCACAGCATCCTCTAGTGTTGAAGCAAGATGGTCTCCATGAAGCTGCTACAAGCGTTCAGCGCATAGAGCCATCGATAAGAGGCTGCACATATTCATGAGGCCCCAAATGACACCTGAGGTGATGACGAGTAATGCAAACGCTGCAGGAAAATTCTTAACAACCTGGAAGTGTAGGAAACATTTGATTAAGAGGTCTGTTAATGTTAGCTATTTAAACAGTACAATATATATAGTGTGCACTTTGCTTCAGGACCATAGATGGGCTTTACAGCGGTGGAGTTGATTTACGTCGTGGTTGTTTTTCCTCATTCTGCTGAACGAGGCTCAGCGAGCGGAGTGAAGTTGCTCTGTCTCATTTATTTGGCCTATTTGCATTAACTATCATCTGTTTATCCGGTACCAGCCGGTACCTGTAACACTTACAGCTGACTTATGATGTCGTCTTTGGCTCTTTAGGTGATGTAAGATAATTGTGCAAAGGAACACAACATTCTTTTATGGCTTTTGTTATAGTTTTTAGAGAAAGCTACAAGCCTACAGGCTCAAGAACAATATCACACAATAAGTGTCAGATTGTAGCGTTTATGAAGTGGGATTAATTTAAACAACAAGGCTTTTTGCAGGTTATTAACGCGTGTCACTTATTTCTCTTGTGATAACATGCTGCGCAGGCTTTATACAATACATCATTCTGATGATATATGTTCTCTTGTTTAAGGTTAAACTCTGCATCTGTAACATGTTCAACCTCAGTATTTTAATAGTTATGGAGCAATTTTAATTTACAAAGGCAAAACAAATTATAATTTTATAGTGTGAGGAAGTAAGTAGGAATGAATGCTCTGATGTGTTATCTACTTCCAGCGTAAGCAGACAAACAGCCACTTACTGGGCTCTGCTGTGATCACTGTGATGAACAAGTTCTGCTGAGCTCGACGAAAAGTATTTTCGACGGGTTTTTTTTAGAAAAGTTTCCGTAAAATTTACACCTATGACTTTAATAATCAATACATATTTGAATGTTTATACTACATTGAAGTGTAGGCAGATATCAAGGCACCATCAGGGAAAACCTAAACTAAATCCAAGCAATAGATTAAACCTATCGGGGAATTTCAAGTTGTTCCCAATGCATGCTGGGCTCCTGCCTATTGTAACTCCAAATAATAACAAGAAGGCAAAAATAAAATGAATGGATGCAATTCCTATCGGTCTATGTCTCTCAGCTTCCTGGGGATGATGTGCCAATGCAGTAAGCCTTCAGCTCCACTAGAGGGCAGAGAGACCTCACGTATTGGGTCTGGCTGAGCGTGTGCGTGCAGCATCGTTCCACTTCACGTCCCATCTGCTGGTGTATTTTCTCATTGAACTCATGCAGCATTTAGACCACTTCTGAGCCCAATGGGCCGTTGTCAGAACCTTATTACCCCGCAATGCAGGAACACGTTGAGGGGAAAAGTACTTCTGGTGCTGCTGGAGTTTTACTGTCCTCTGCTGGAAAGTGCTGTTATGTAAGGCCCAGATAATTGACCATGTAATGAAGATGTTAAAGTGAGCTATTCAATGGACTGCAAGCTTCTGTCTCCCATCCAGCAACCAGATTACGCTTTTTACAACCTCACACTGTAAACCGGTTACTGAGCCCGCGGTCACGTCCGTTCCACTGCTGCTTATGTAATAAAAGGGCTAGGGCAACATATAAGCACACACAGAGCCACACAATGCACACTCAGCAGGTTTCCCTGCTCAGAGCGAAACGTTGACTGACTAAATGAGTGGGTGGAAGGTGCATCCTCCCTTCATTCATTTTCACGTCATGCCGCGGCGAGATAACCGAGTGACACTTTCCAGAAGCAGTTTACCGGTCTTGATTGACTGCGCCTGAATATTTCATCGCTGCCATCAGTTGTTGTTTTGATGTGTGCGTAATGAGATCCCATGCTGACTGTGTGTTATGGAAATCACTAGAATAGTAAATATCATCAAAGATTACGTAACGGCCTGAGTGTTTTTCACATTAAACATTTAACTTGGGAGCTGAACATCACATGCTTGATGACAGGAGGAATGAGGAGATTAGTGTGTTAAAGGACATGTGCATGCGTACAGACGTCTGTGGTCAAAGGTATAATACTGCTATATATAGCTGGAACTCCCAAGTTTGACATTAAGTAAGTAGCCTTATGTGACACCACATTTAACACCTTAAAAACACAGTTTCCCCTTAATTTCTACTTGAGAGGCGTTTAAGAACTGGGAAAACATCTAGTGCTGTCTTTGCATTCAGTCTGGTAGTCAGGACGTGTTTATCCATGAAGGCTGGAAGTGAGGGGACACAGCTAGCTTACCTGCTCACAGCTAGCTTACCTGCTCACAGCTAGCTTACCTGCTCACAGCTAGCTTACCTGCTCACAGCTAGCTTACCTGTGTCCAAAGTGAAGACATGCGACTTCCAGCTCCTCTAAAGCTTACAATTTAAAATGTGAATAAATAGTTTGCACACTTAAATCACCTCTTATGACACAAAGTGTTGTTGCTATATTTTTGTTTATTTACTGAGAAGATAACTCAATAGCTAGCCAGGTTAGCTGTTTCCTGTGGCCTCCAATACTTACCTAAGATGAAATGTTCACATTTTTCAGGAAAAGAATGTTTTGGAAGAATGTATTGATAATTGCTGGATGTGTGTTTAATAAATCAGATACAACCTGTCAGTTAGAGAGCTTTAAAGGTTTTGGTCGGTCTATTTTTGAACTTTAGAAAGAAGCAGGCTAAGCTAGGTTTGACTGAAGCTCAACAGAGAGGCAAAGTCCCTCCCTTTCCAGTGTCCCTGTTGGACCAAACTCTGGGGGAAATATGTATGGCAGTCCAATGCAATGCCTATAGACAAACATTTTAGTCTTGTTTGAATTCGGCCAATAATTGAAGTACTTTCAAATTGACAAACATATGTGTATTTCATATTTTTTCTGAAATAAGGTCCCATGGTGGTCCACCTCTTTTTTCATACTGTCAGAAAAACAGACTAACTACAACTGTGAGGACAAACCCGAAACAAAAGTGTTTGTTTTCTCTTTTTGCACTTTTTTTCACCTGACAAATGTTTCTCTTCGATGAGCATTTGGAGATTCCTTTCATTCTTTTATCGATGAGTTTTCCATTTCATCACCTGCCAAGGTCTACCGGTTTGCTCGTCCTAAATGTGATTAGTGAGTGTGCAGACGTGTGTGTTTGCTGGAAGAGGGGGAGCTTGCGCGTGCAAGTGTTCGCCCACCCTCTTCGGCGTGTTTTATTTTTGGAGCAGCACACGGGCTGGTCAGGAATAGAACAGCAGTCAAGTGGAAAGGGTTGACGGCCTGGAAGGCCGGCCTCTTGTCTGACTCTCCTTCACTCCCATGCGTCCCAGAATCCTCTCCCGACTGGAGCGAGCTCCAGTTGCCTGAGTGTGTCTGGTCTAATCACTCACACTGGCTCCCAGAGCCGCCGTGACCCGAATCCATCCCCTCTCCTTCCTTATGCAATCCCTTCATCAGAGAGAGAGAGAGAGAGAGAGAGAGAGAGAGAGAGAGAAAGAGAGAGAGAGAGAGAAACAGAAGCTACTGTTCTAAATCTCCACTGCCCCGTTTTTGTTGCATGTATTATGCAATCTGCTTTAGAAGTTTAATCAGGGGGCTGGCATAACAGAAAGGCACAGAGTGTGTCTGTGTGTGTGAGAGAGAGAGAGAGAGAGAGAGAGAGAGAGAGAGAGAGAGAGAGAGAGAGAGAGACAGATCGATACAATAACTATCCGGCTGTTACACACTCCGCCATGTAACACTCTCATCGTCTGCGGTCCAGCAGCGTAAACTTCAGCGTCACGAGTGAGGGGCCTGATTTAGCTTCAGATTAGAGCAATATGGAGGGTGGACTCCACAACAAGCCATCTAGTCTTGGTTTGTATTTATTTAATTGAATTAATCCACCTTGATCATAATCTGCGTGACATAATTTCTGATGTGAATTGGCATTAATTGCGTAAAGAAAAGGTTGCACCAGGACAAGAAGCTGAACTGATTGATTACTTTGATTGTCTAAAAGAACATTTTTCCTGATACTGTGACTGGACTGTTACACGTTGTGGTACGTGTACTGACTATAGTTAAATATTTCTACTTCATTCCTCAACATTTTTGAAAATATTATACTCTTTTACTGCAGTTCCTTTTTTTAATAGTCTGTGTATTTATTGGACCACTGTACACTTCAGATTAAGATTTCCAATGCACTACATATATAATCTTATGCACAGGTGATCATGTTTGATTAACTTATAAAATGTGATCCATTGCTATGGATTGAACTACACATTATTTAGCGTGGCTTAAATAAGCTCAACCAGGTACGACATTTAAATGTTGCTCACGTGTTTGGGCAACAGTAACAATAAAACAATTTTTAAATTTAGTGCTGAAATTATGATTTGACGGATCAGTGAATCGACTGCCAGGAAATATATTGCAATTTTGATTGTGAATTAATTGTCATTTAAAAATAATTTATCAAGCAAAACGACCAAATATTCATTGTTCCTAGCTGGTCAACTTAAGGGAACTACACACATGTTTTGTATCATTATTAATGATCGTTTCGCGCTGTTGATCAAACAAAAGATGCAATTTTGAGCATTCATTCATCCGCATTCATTCATTAGCATTCATTCATTAGCATTCATTCATTAGCATTCATTCAAAGTCAAGTGTCCCTCGGCTAAATTTGCTAGCTAATTGCTAACTGTGTCCGTCTGCCGCGGCAGCTTTTTGGAGCTTTCATAGCTTTCCTAAAAAGCTAATTCATTAAAGCAAAATAAATCCACAAGCTATAGTTCCTCAGTTCATTCATGGTCGATATAAAAGTATTGATGAGTGCAGCTGTAAAGGAGCAGTGTGAAGCATTTAGGGCTATGTGTTGTTGTGTATATATCTACATACAGGGTGTGTGCTCTTCATGACAGTTGGTCCTGCTGGTGATAGTTTAGTCATAGTCGACACATTTTGACACAGTTGCATTACACAATGAGAAAAACTCAACAAACTCCTCAAACTATCTCGCTTGCTGCTGGTCTATCTATTGACAACGTTTCTGTCATTCAGTACAATCTGGTGTAAATAGGGGTCTCTGCAAATAGAAGTTTTTACTCAACTTTTGTCAATTGTGTGACAAATCGCAAAAACAGACACAAAAAAACCATCCTGTCTTAATCAGTGCGGCATTCATAATTGGAAAACGAAGTATGAGACATTTGTGTTTTATCAAAACACAATTAGTAGAGTGTCTCTAGCCTCCAGGCTATAAAATCTGTCTGCCGTGTGTTGGCAGAGAACTTCATTAATTAAGTGTGGCTTCAGCCGCATGGGGTCATAGACCCCATGCTGGAAGCACACTTCATGTTCTCCTGCGGGCTTATTATTATTATTATTATTATTCTTCTTATAGTCAAACCACTACTCCTCCCAGAGCGTTGCCAGCACATGCGCAAAAATTACATCGAAACGTGCGGTTTGCGCGGGAATCGTGAGGTATGACTTTTCTAAGAGATTCGCCCGTACGTTTTCCCGAAAAATGCAAAAAACATAAAAAAAATTTCACGAAACGTTCGTAGAGGGTGGCGCGCCAATTAACAGAGTGAGAAGAAGCGACAGAAACTGTTAAAAAAATAAAACTTATTTTGTCTTTACTCCCACAATGTTCACTCTTCATACACCATTGTTGGATAGAAACGTTGGAAATCTTGTCTTCTGTCATAAACTGTGGTCGATAGGAATCCAACAGACTCAGACGTCTTGAAATCGGACTGAATGTGAGAGCAAGTCCACCTCGCTCTGCCATCCGCCGCCATGTTAAATCTCCCTCCAAAACCACGTCTCCCCTGAAGCTCGTACCTGATTTGTAAATCGCCCGTACAGACACATGTTTTATCGTACAGACTCGCCAGTCACAGTATCTGTTCATCAGGTCTTCCTAACGCTCAATATGCGATATCGAAGCAATAGTGGCTTTTAAAGTACCATTTTTTTTAAATAGTTTGAAAGGAGTTCCACAGTATTTAGGTCTATTAAGCTCAGCGTAAGGAAGTCCCTTTGAAGTCATCACCATGGCAACCTTTGATCTAACGACCCACAGGTGTTCTCGTTAGGGCAGTTTAACAGACACACAGACACTTACACACGCACACACAACACAGATGACTTCTGTCTCTCTGTCTGTTTGTCTCACACACACAGACACACAGACACACATACACACACACAAACAAACAAACACATACACAAACACACACAGACACACAAACACACACACAAACACACACACACAAAGACATTTACGTGTGTTTTATATTGTGTAGTTGTCAACACTGTGATCATTAATAAGGTCATATGATATTTCATATACGTTTGTGTGTGTTCAGGACGTTCAGTAGTTTATTTCCTTAAGTCCACAGTCCAGTCTGCCTCTAATCAGTCTGCTGGCGCTCACTTGGTCACCATGACGACGGCAGCACACAGGTGCTTCATATCAGCCAATCAGTTTAACACACAAACCAACTCAAGTGCTTTGGAGGAGAGACGGGCGTCAGAAACAAAAGCTATATATTGCGACGTCTTACGGCAGTAGTAGCCACACTTTCAAAATTTCTTGCGAAATTTTCTAGTTCCTACATGGTGTTGATCTCAGCTGTGTCTCTTCCTCTCTTGGCTCCATTGTTTGCAGGCTCTGAATAAATTACTCGTGTTAAAGCGGAGCAAAGCTCTTAAACCCAGATTTCCCTTGCTCATCCCGTCGGTTCCCTCATTCCCTCATTCATCCCCCACTCTCACTCGATCCACCCATTCCTCTTTCTGTATCAGTGTTTTTCCGCCTCCCTCCTCCCTGATCTGGGAGAGTGTTATCCTGAGGAGCTTCTACTGTTAAAAAAAAATCAATTTTTGTATTGATGCTTCAAATCTCCTGCCAGTTTAAGTTGAAACAATGTAACTTGCGTCTCCTACACAAACCTTCTTTCTTGATGCTTGCATTTTCTTCTTCTTTCTGACAATTATTAGTTCTGTTTTATCAGCATTTAACAGCCAAAGAGTCATGTCTCCCGAGGTAATCAGTGTTTGCAGGAGCACTGTTGCTGTTGTTTCCAATGTTAGCTAGCCGTCGTCATGTTGAGAGCTCGAGCCACGTTAGCCCTAGTTAGCAGGACATAGCCTCACTAGCTAACTTAAACTGACCCGGTCACGTTCCTGTAAAGCTGTTTTTATTTTCCGCTATCGACCAGGGAAAATTAACAACTCTTTCTGCGTCATACTTGTTGTGAAAATACCAGTAATGTCAGAACAATAAACGCCTGGGTTCATAATATCATTCGTAGTCGCACACAGCTCCGACTTCTTCAGGACGAGAGTCTGAATGAAGCCGCTTCCAGCGCTACCTCGGGCGGACCGGCAGCCATGTTGAATTCTGCCATGGCAGGGCAGCGGTGAGGTCGGGCGGAGCTTCTCAACGCTGATTGGCTTTCGCAACCCCGCGTCGGCCGAATTTTTTGCCAGAGTAGGAATATTTTGACTCTGGCGAAAAGGTGAAAAGGTGAAAAGGGGAATAGGCGAAAAAAAGCGAATATTCACTACGCTTTTTCACATGATTAGGGCAACCATTCGTGTGTGTGCATTGACTTTACATGTAATCTACTCGCTCGAATATTGCGCAACCCTTTCGGTGTGAAAACCATAAGGGTTCAATGAAATAATTTAGTTGAACTACCACTTTTGACCACTGCAAAACTGACATTACCACACCACACCCAAACATCTAAGAGCGTTTTTTTAAATGACGAATAGAGGCCGGACTAGTTAGAAACACAAAGATCCTGGCCACAGAGCTAAAACACCACGGTAATGGCCGCTTAGCGCAAACGTGTTGCCAAAATAAAAGCGAGAGGATCTCAAGGATTACTTTAAATTCTCAGTGCACGTGTTAGTGTAGCGCTTAAGAGAGAGTGTGTGTGTTTTTCAGTGTGTATGTGACGGGTTCTGTTTGGTCTTGATGGCACTGGCTCCAGCCTGCAGGCTTGGCACAGGAGGCCGCGTTCACCTCACATGACAAAACCCTCTACTTCACTCAGCTTCCAAAGGACAAGTGAAAGGTAGAGAGGGACGAAAGGCGAGGAAAGAGAGTGAGAGAGAAAGAGAGACAGTGAGCGGGTGAGGAGTCTGTATGGATGGAGGGTTGTACAGAAACCTTTAGGGGACCGCCGGAAACCATAAAAGTCCTAACAGGGTCAAGTTTAGTATACAACTGCTGAAGGAGAGTGAGGAAGTGAGCAGAAAGAAGTCAAGGCATTGAAGGGGTGTCAGTGGCAGAATGTGCTGGGGTAGGAGGAGAAGTTAAGGTCACATGGGAAGATCTGGTTAGAGCGAAGTCAGAGAATGGGGTGGGTGAACGTGACGGGAAGTGTCAACCAAGTACATAGCTGCAAGCAGACACTTGGACACAGCCCAGGAAAACTGTGCCTGGGTACATCGTGTTCACTCTCCCATTTCTCTCTCTATCTCTCGACTCGCTATCTCTCTCTCACACACATACACACACACACGCTCACACACACACACACACACACACACACACTCAGCACACATGGACCAGCACGACAACACTCCCACGCTCAAATTTGTTCAGATTTGCACAGACATATTGACACAAATAACAGCCTAAACACATAAAACAATCTGTTAAGCCACACACACACACACACACACACACACACACACACACACACACACACACACTGACTGTTTACCTCCTGTAAACGGTGATCAGGGGCTAAATCCATAGCAGATTCCAAATTGAGCAAGTGCCTCTGAAGCAGTAAACGTTTTGGCCATAAACATCACATGATTTGATTTGAGGGTAATGCAAATGCTTTAGCACTGTGGGAAATATTCCTTGAATCATGCTCCGTGAGAGGAGCCCACCATGGGAGATCCTTCCTTTTATCCAACCTCTCCCCATTGACGAACATGGTATGGAACAAAACATAAAAACACCTCTCGATGTATTGCAATGCAGTTGGACAGCAGCATGTGACACTTTAATCAGCTCTTTCAACAAAAAGCGCTGAAACCGGGAGGATTTATTGCTGTTGCATTCATTTTGTACCAAATTGAGAGTATAATGGGACTGACTTGGGGACCCATTGGGGTAAGGAACTGGTCGCCCATACCCCGTGCCCATCCTGCCAACAATGAGTAAGGAAAACACACCACTTAACACACCGTCTGCTCTGGTGATAATGTGAGAAGGGGAAGCGCAGAGGGCCGGTAGATGAAGAGCGCCTCGGCTGTTAGATCTGGTCTTCAGCCACATGGCCTCTCCTCCCCGCCGGCTGGAGCCGACTCCCTCCCGCGGGGGCCCCTCGGGAGCAGCTTGATGAAACTTTAAATGAGTCTGTCTTACGAAAAAAAAAGAAAAGAGAGAAAAAAACGCTCCCGCTCCATTAGAGGTTCGCTGTGACGCAGCACATCCACTTGACTGGGAAAGCCTTGGGAGTCGGCAGCGGCGGCTCTGTGTGAACGCGGCATCGTGGATCCACTCGCTCCAGGACGGCCGCTCCACGAGAATACAGATGGAGGCCGCTGTTAAAACGAGATGAGATGAGTCACCGCCTGTGGTTCTCATCTTGTCTCAAGGTTTAAGGTTCATCTCTAGGGAAGCTGTCAAAATGAATCTCCTTTTTTTTCTCTTCTCTCAGGCTCTCCTCGGGCCACTCTTACGCAATTTCTCCGGACTGTATCCAATCCTCCTGTGCATTCATTCCAGCTGCAGTACAGCTGATGCTGGCGGCTCTGTGATCACACAGGCTTTGGCACATTATGTTCTCATATGTGCCCGAGCATGTTTAAAGGTTGAATAATCTTATTCCTGATGACTATCACTATAATCTGCTCCGTCCTTAAAGGGGTCGGGGGAAAAACATCTTTTCTCCCTTACCTTAAGTAGCAAGAAGACATGCAGCTGGTTTGGGTCAATATTAATAAGGTTTTGAGATATCTGCATCCAACCTGTAGACGAGGATGACTGGAATTTTGAATATTTCGCTTGGGAACAATTTGTACTGGCAGCCCTGCAAATTTGCAACAGTGCCAATTTTACAATGAAATGTTCAAATATATTCTTGCAAGCAGACGACCAACCACCAGGATCCTGTTGACCCGCAGCGGCGTCTGGCATTCTGTCTGAGGTAAATAGATGTAAAGCTACCGTGTGCTGTTTTATTGAGTGAATATGAGTTCCTTCTGCTTCACAGTTATGCAGTTCATTCGTCTGAGGCTTTTATAGTGAAAGGTAAGAACAGAGGAAATGCTTCAGGTCTGAAAGGAGAATAAAGTCTTGGTTTGGTCCTCGCAGACTCTTTGTTGACGTACAATATTGGTTGATGACTCTAACGGCGTTGCGAACGCTTTTGACAAATTAAAATATAATTCCGTGTGAAGGTACTCGTGATGTATGTAGTGTAAATTAATCACTCAAAATTAACACACAAGCAAGTGTCATTGTACTTCTTGCTCCACAACATGTGTTTGACTTTTGGTTACTTTCCAGAGTAACATTAAATAAAGTTGTACTATGCAGTACATTATTAAAGACTAAACTAGTTCAGTTAGAAGTACATCTCTAATGCCACATTTTCATATTGGACGAAACATTGAGCTGTTTGTGAAGTAGCGTGTTGCTACTGATGGCAATTATTCGTTGCCAATTGCTCAAAATGGTTTCCAATAGCAACCTAACAACCCTGACTGTCAAGCCTTGAATAATATAAGAGAGACTAAAATATCTCAATTATTCAGAAAAAAATACCAGTTCACTGTTGTGCAGGATGTTTAGGAACTAAAACAACATTTAAAAAGAGACAGCCGATGTTAAGTGAAATTTTATTCATCCACACAAAATTAACATGGACACGCTTCCATATCTCTCTCGGGCTCACTTTCTCTCTCTCACACACACACACACACACACACAAGCACGCACACACACATGTTTAGTTGATCCTGATGACTCACTCAACCCCCTCTCCCTCCTCTGCTATATTTGGATTTATCTCCAGGCTTCAGCTTAACATTAGGAGTGAGTGTGAGTGTGTGAGAGTGTGTGCGTGTGTGCGCGTACGTGTACATGCGTGCGTGTGTGTGTGTGTGTGGCGGAGGGGAGGGGGGGGGGGGGGGGGGCTTGATCACATTCACAACTGGGAACAATTCCTGCTGCGCACACTTGTAAGCTGTGTGACGTCAATGCACACACACGTCAGAGCCGGGGAGACACCGGCTATTTGCTCAGCGGCGCCCCCCTGCTGTTTCCAATCCTTTAAGTGACTGAGCACTTACACGATCCGTCACGACGTTTAGGTCCGGACCCCAACGGCAGCCCGGCGACAGTGCCAGGTCCAGATATGGGCCGGCTGTCTGGTTTGATTGAGAGCCGTGAAACAGGATTACACTGATTGCAGCAGAAGGGAGATTTTAAGTTAACGACCGCATGTCCAACACCGAAATAAACCAAACGCTGTCCGTCACAACATGGAACAGCAGAGGGGATCTCAAGGTGAGGGTTTGAGGAAGAAAACAGTGGCAGAAAACACATTCCAATGTTTCCTTTTCAACACTTTCTCCAGTCCTATTATACTGCTGGTTAACTGAGACGCTCCACGGCTCTGAACAATGGAGGCCTCTGCACCTGCTTCCTCCTCCTGCTGCGTTCCAGCGCTTACACTCATTATTTTTTTTCCCGACCTGACGAGGTAATTAGATGGCTATTTCTCCAAAACAGCATGCTCGCGCCTTTTAAATGGGACCAAAATACATCCATGTTGCCACCCTTGGTCTCTCTTGCAGGGCAGTGATTGTATGAGGGTTTAGGAAACCGTGCGGGGGAGAGTTGTTTTCCAGCTTCAAACCTGTTGCCTTGAGGTCGTCTTAAGAGGTTACTGTACCCGTTGTGATCAGCGCTGCTTTGTGACTTTCACTGCACTGTAATTTCATTACTGCAGCACTTGTCATCCTATCAGGTAGAACGCACGCACACGGTCTGTTGGATTCACAGCGTTTTAATACAACAGGTCTGAATGTTCTCAGGTCAAGAAAATAATTGCCTTTGTAATATTACATTATGATCTGAGCCTCTATTTATAGGACCATTTATGTTCATGTTTGGAACTAATTTTCCATGTATCTTCAAGGATTAGACCCAACACTATATATATATATATATATATATATATATATATATATATATATATATATATATATATATATATATATATATATATATATATAAATCAAGATGAAATTATTTTGTGTAGGTAGTTTGTCAACATATTTTTCGAACCGTTGTTTTTGTTGTGAACATTTTCACACAGAATGTGCAACTTACAAAGTGAGAAAGCTGTATGTTTTGTTTGCTCACTGTAGATATTTTACAATATTTACACCGCGAATAATCAGGTTGCAGAAGAGGTTACGTTTAACCCATATTTATAAAACACGGAAACCAAGACCTCAACCTTCAAAAGGCAGCTCAGACCAGACCTTCGTTCTTACCCTTCATAGTAAAATCCCAGGTGAATTATTCGCATCTTCGTGTTGTATATTTGTCAAACTGTTGGTGTATTAACAACATATTTTCTTCCTGCGCTTACATAAGCTCAAACCAATCAATTCCAACCAATAATATCATGACAATCGATCCGTCAATCTATCTACAACTTGTAGCAACAAGGGAGGAGTCACAGTAGCACATTTTAAGCCCGCCCACCTTCGAGCGGTCCAATCCAAATGAGAACGTTTTGACTTCAAGTCCCAGTGAAACAGGAGTTAGAGCATCCTTAGCGTCCGTACTGTGACTCTTGTAACGACACCGCACACGCATTCTTCACTGTGGGACGAGTACAGAAGCTAACGGTTCACTGGGACTTCAAATGAGTAAATAACAGAGACGCTGAACGTCTTTGGAGGAATTCCTCCGCCAACTGAGAAGTTCAGTTGGTTCCTCTAATCAAACAGTCAGAGCCGGGACTCAATCGTCCTCCTGCTACTCTCAAGCACGAGACATGTCCCATAAGATAACAAAAAAAATATATCAAAATGAATCACTGAGAGAGTCAAACACCAGCTACGTTTCTACGCAACTGTCAAGTGAAATGCTGCAAAAAGGAAAAGTAAAATTCTAATTATCTGCGCTGAAGGCACAACCATTAGAAGAACAGATCCTTCAGGGATTGATTAGCACCGGACAAGATGTTATTGTTCTCTCTGTCAAGATAATGTTGGCCATGTTTCACACTGTCTGTCGATGGGACAAAGCCATGTTTTCATGCTCAGTCGTGACGAGGCGTCTCGTCTACGCTTGTGTGACATCAGTTGGAGTTGAACAGATCGGACAAACGCGACTAGAAAATACATCGTCGTTCTTCACCTGCAAACAGGCCTGTGTAGTTTCCAAAAGCATTATATGTTCTTTCATATTCACTTTTGATGTTTTTCTCTCTTCCATACTTGTGCCATTATTCTGTTTGTATTCACCCGTGCATGGATTGCTCCTAATAAATAGTCTTCCCTTGCCCTCCTTGTTTTTGCTATTTAACAATATTCTGTTGAGGTTTTCTGAAGCTGATAATTAAAGCTGCTCCAGTCAATATGTTTTACATAAAAATATGAACAAATACTTTTTTCTTCTACTTTGATACTAGCCACCATTTCATCTTTTTGGAGTAAAAATCGATCCCACAACTACCTGCGTTGTGAAATACAGTAATATAATCAACAAAGAATTATCCTATAACTCTGCAAACCCTCAGCTTTATGGGATTTCTTTTCCTTTTAGCCTCTTCCAGCTCATTGTTGTTGTGCACTGCGCGGCAGACAAAGTGAGCGACTCGCTGGTGAACACAATAAATGCTGACGATGCTTAATATGTCTGCTGGATGTGAAGATAGGAAAACTGTTTGTTAACATGTTGGTCGAAGCGGATGCTTTTTGCAACGTTTGCTCTCGCCCTTTCAGTACCTAAACAACTATTAACGCAGCTTTAAAAAGCATACAGACGGGGAAAAAAACAAGACGTGGACTCACAAAATCTAAAGCACTTCTTGAAGAAGAAATCATAACTGTCTTGTGACCTTCATCCAGGGTACAAGCTTCTTCCTCAGCTGAGTCAGATCCTCATGAGGAGCAGAAGTGGCTGCTTGTGACCCAGCAGTGGGTTATATTCAGCGTGCATGAGGAAGAGTGGCGTTTAGGTTTTTAAGCAACAAGAAAAAATAGCAACATGGGACCAGATAGCGTGAGCGGGACGGTGAAGTTAGGTGAGGCTGGAACAGTAAACTCTAGACAATGTTGCCATCCAAAAGTTCAGAATAATCACATAAAATAGGAGCGAAAACTATCATATTTAATGTCATATTCAACACATCGTCGTGCATGTTTCGTTGTGCCGTCCCGTGTGCAGACACAGACGAGTGTTCCCCAGTAACAGGAGGCAGGAGGGGGGCGGGCGAGAACCAGGCCGGGGGGGACATGTGCTTATGAACAACTGAGCTGAGCAACTCGCTGCCAAGCGAGTGAGCAACCATTTGAGATTAATGAGTGAGGATGAGCTCAGCTAGCAGCGGATGCCGGAGCAGGATGACCGCAAATGAATCTGGTGAAGCAGAAAATCAACACTGTCATTCAGCTGTGAAAGTGGTACAGCCCACCGTGTGCCCTGTTCCTAAAAACTTCCACCTTCTTTCCTCCTGTCTTAATTTAAAGCTGAGCGATACCAGAGGAGGCTGCAGCTGGCAGGAAACTTCAAACGCTGCAACGTGTCATCGGCTCCTCGGCGCTGAGCACGTTAGCCGTGTACTACTTTTGTACTCTGTTGCGTTTCTGTTGTTTTGTTTGCACTAGTCATAACAGCTGCAGCTATTAGTCACTTTTGCAGATTCATATCTTATGATGGGTTTACAAAATTGTCATGATCAAACCTCGGGGGCCTCGGGACAATAAAGAGCTTCGGGCCCCGAATCAGAACCCCATCCTCTCCCTTCCCCGAGTTAGTAGAGGTTTGGTGTTTGAAGCAAGCGCGGTCAAGGAGGTAAATTATGTTGTTGGTCAACATATCCTAGTACAACACAGCTCATGTGACATCCAAACAAAATCAATTTTGCGTGCGTCTTTGGATTAGTGCGCCTGCTCAAGTCCCTGCAGAGCAGAACCCGTTCAGGCACCACAACCTCTTGGTTTGGGTTGAAACAAGTGTTGTTTGGTACGTAATCTACGTCCGTTAGTAAGAACGTGAGCAGCAGCTCCTCCGCCGGTGAGGGCCGACTGTGATTCTAAAAATCAACACAAAATCAAAGTCTGCAGTATTAGCTTCAAAATAAGTCTGCGATGACTTTTGCGTTCCCACAGGACACCAACGGCGGTCTCCTGGGTGAAAGTGCTGCGAAGGTTACTCAGAAATGGCCTCACAATAAATGTATGCGTCGGTAATATTAATCCACCAATGCAGCCAATCCGCTACTTTCACTGGTGGCGAATACGTCCTCCGTCTCGGCAGTGAGCGGCACACGGCATCCTCTATGCTCGGCCGGTGACCCTTTACACCAGGAGACAGTCGAGAGAGGTTAAATGTTTTAAAGATGACTTTCGCAAATTGGTCTGCTTTTTACAAGATGTGTATTTCGCTTGTGATTCTGAGCGTAAACAAACATCCTCTCTGTTGCAGAGTCTCACGTTGTGATTTAAGCTGAGTGTTGTTGTGACATCAAAAATGTAAAAAAAAAAAAGATTCACTTGCAGCTTTTGACTCTCTCTCCTTTAGGTTCTCGCCGCTCTCTGCTTTTTTCCCCTCGCCCCTACATCTCCCTCCATCACGCCTCCCGCTGCTCGTCACTTGTTACTGTGGGAAGAACAATGCTGACATCACACTCATTATGCAATTCTATCAACTCGGGGCAGAGCGAGCTGCTTTTTTTAGCAACCGCTCGAGAGCAGCGGGTCATTGAAACCTGCACATCTGCCCTGAGTGTGCGTGTGTGCGTGTGTGTGTGTGTGTGTGTGTGATTGTGTGTGTGACTGCAGCGGCACGTGCATATGCTAGTGAGCACGTCCGCAATTTTATGTCTGATACAATTACCCGGAAGATGGTAAGAGAGAGAGAGAGAGAGAGAAAGAGAGAGAGAGAGAGAGAGAGAGAGAGAGAGAGAGAGAGAGAGAGAGAGAGAGAGAGAGAGGGAGAGAAAGGGCCTACAGAGAGTGAGAGAGAAATACTGCAGTAACCCAAGGGCAGCTTGCTGCTCAAGTGGAGGGATGATGTACCTCCTTCTAACACACACACACACACACACGCACACACACACAGGACAAAACCTCTCCACTGACTAGTCAAGGTTAACTGTGGTGCATTGAAACATATGTGTCTCATAAGGGACTTTGACTCTCCCTGTGCTGTAACGCTACAGGCTCTCAGATGCCGTGTCACTTTGAAATATTGCACCAGCATGCACTTCCACTAAAAGCATACCAAAGCTAATTTAAATTTCTCAAATATCAGGCAGTTTTTTTCCCCCCAACGTGCGCTTCCACAGAGGAGAAGCTCTCCATGCGATGGAGAAACTGTTGGCAACTTGTGTCAGCCCGCCATGCAGCCCCTGGAGTGCTGATACAGAGAACAGTCTATCTCCCTGCTCGCCCCGCTCCACACAGACAGAATAGAAAACAGAGGGAGAGGACGGGAGCTGAATCCCAATGTTTCATCCTGAGCCAGCGCCTTCCTGTGCTGAGAGGTGCAGGCCCTCGGTGCTCCAGACCAAACTAAGAACGCCAGACTGAAACATCGAAAAGGAAAAAAACGAAACAATGGGTGGATGGCAATGAAATGTGGTGCAGACATTTACCCTGATCTCTGGGATTTTCCACATGTCTAACACTGTGGTTCATGGCCAAATAGGACAAGACTAATGACTGTCCCTCCCGCACCGGCTGTGCTTTGTCTTTAGTGCTAATGAGCAAATTTTAGCATGCTAACACACATAGATGGTGTGGATGGTAAACGCCATGCCTGCTTAGAAGGAGAAGTGGGTCAGATTATCATGGGGTATATTGGCAAACATGTTCACAACTAAGTTTTCTTAGTACTAAGAATTAGTTTTTCCGTTAGCTTAGCATGAGCCCCTTGATACCTACATGGGGAAGTGGGTCCTCCGTGTTGGTGCCTGTGACGACATTGCCTCCAAATGAAATCCCAAAGCGTGGTACACTGTGTGTCTCTCAAGGAAGTGAGATCCAAAAGCCTCACCCGTAGTTCTCCGAGGTCCACCAATCAGGGAGCGTTTTGTTTTTTCACACCGTTGAGAAAGATAGCAGATGCAGCCCAGCAGGCCGATTCAGCAAGCGCTGACCTGGTTATTGATAACTTTTGCACAGCTGCTCCAAATCAATTAATTGGACATAAAATAGATTAACTCTCGCGTATTTAGGGGACAATACAACAACAACACACACACATACACACACGTCCTTGGGGTTGAAATGACTTGGGGAGGAGACTGCGATGTTTTGCAGCCTCTGTTAATGAAAGCTATAATTATCACACAGCAAATCAATACTCTCAGTTCCTTTTAGGGAAAGTGGTGGGGGTTGTCTTGTTTGAGGTAAGACTGGAATGAGCAGTGGGACTCTGCGCAGCTCAGCCCGAAAATAAGATTTATGGAAAGGCTGTGTTCATAGCTGATTGGTTCTAATTGTCTCCCAGCTAAGCAAGAATCCCATTCTGCTAAATGAGCCAGCGATCAAATTCTAATTAATTTATTGGCTGGCAAGCACACAGAATATCTTCACTGTTCAGCTGAGATAGAGTCTGGGATTTTGTTGTGTGTTTTCGAGGGGGGGGGGGGGGGGGAGTAAGTAAAAACAGTCATTGGAACAGCTGTGTGGCTGAAGATTAAGGAAGAGCAATTACGTGGCAGGGCTTGTAGTTTGGGATGTTAATAATTGACCGTTAAACAAACAAAAATACGTACTTCGACCGATTAATGCCAACAGTTAAAAGATATGTAAAAAGGACATGTAAAAAAAGCTGAGCGACACTCGTCTCAAAGGAGAATAGTGCTGGTCCGCCAGCTGAACCGAGGTGAGTGTTAGCCGGAGTCGTGGCTAACTTCAACACGCGCTCTGTCGCTCGACCGGACTCTCACTGGTGTGACGCCGGTTTGTAGTACACTGTTGGAAACCCTGCAAGACACAGCCGAAACAATTGATTTCCCTGTTTTTCACTCATACTGGCGGTAAAATGATGGATTCCACCTGTTTGTGTCTTGGTTATCGTTGCAGCTGGGCAGCTTGTTCGGGGTCTTCAACCTCACATGCAAGGCACTAATCCTGTCAGTTAACAGCTACTGATCGGTTAACAAGGGTCAGCAATCGGTCAGAGGATAATTAAAAAAATAGCATCCTTACTCGCCAGGACACTTCCAACATACACTGGGGACCCAAAGCACTGAGAGACAATATTGACTTATCTGGATTTTTGATCATTAGTCACTCCACTACTACATGCATAATGCACAACATTAATTACGGTGAATTGCCTTTATATTGTGGCACTCTTGTTAAGACGAAGGTTTGGTGTCAATCCACTTCAGAGAGCTCGCCACTAATCCTGTGGGTTTGTGTCTATGTTGTCCGTTTAACTGGAAATTAAAAAAAAAACAACCAACAAATGTGTCACTTGTGCATGTATGTGAGCCCACAAGCGACCGAAAGCTGAAAGTTTTTCAAATGGCCTCTTGCAGCAGGCTTTTAAAGCAAGTCAATCCCCATAGACCTTTATGTTAAAATGAGTTTACAGCAGAAGTAGACATGCTTACAGACGGGTCCAAAAAACTCACCTGTTTAAACCAAATCAAAGTAAAGCTAAAAGGTAGGCATAAATGAGGGCGTTGCCCGCTCTTCAGAAACGTCACAGACGTCACAGAGACTAAGTCCATATGTTATACAACCTATGAACAAAGCCAAAAAGAGGGCAGAATGAAGTGGCAGGCGGATGTGGGATGTCATATAGGATATTATAATATGGTGGCTGGTGCATAAACTTTCTTGGTGATAAGGTGATAAGGTCCACACACACTTGTTTGTGCAAAAAGCTAAATTGCTGTGCTGGGAAATTCACTTTTATTTCAATAAATCCACCTCTGAGATTAGAGTGTCTTCTCGATAAACAAAGCTTAATTAAAATGGGATTGCATGTGTGTTTTTATGGGACATCAAGCTTTAGGAACCTTCTGGAATAACTGCTGAATCGTCCTACATTTTCTGATTCTGCACAACCAGCCACACATCTGCAGAAGGACTATAAGGCGTTGGCGCCAATGTGCAGAGTACATGTTCATATAAGCTTGAAAGCTTGAAAGGACAGGTCCATTTAGAGAACGTGTCACACATCAACATGTCTCCCGTTGGTGTGCAGACTAACTGGCGTTATGTTCTTGTCATCAGTGCCCAAGCAGGAAGACATAATTAGCTCCTGAGTCTGTGGCATGCGTCCCTAGCGTCATACTCTTGCATGCCACACACAAGCAGCGTGGGCATGCATATTTGTGGCCTGGAGATCAGCAGGTGTGTGTCCTTGCTTGCATGGTTGTGTTTGTGTAAAGTTATGCTAAGATCCATAAACTATTACTGCTCATATTTTAAGATATTATTTATTCAAACAACAAAGCAAACAGACTTCTTCTTATTGCACAACCTGAAAAAGTAACTAAATCCCTTAAGCACTTTATATATGAGTATTTAGTAGGGTTGTTGTAGATTCACGTCCTAATCCTGACATTTTAGTGCAGAGCATTTTAATTATTATTTGCTGTTGGCTGATCTGAAGCTGATCTGACATATATGGAGGCAGCGTTCCTCATCAGTGTATCAATGGCAACCTGAAAAGGGAAGCCAATGCGAAAGTGACCTTAAACCTGTATTCTTTCTACTGACCAGCATGGTCTCATTAAGTGTGAAATAGCAGAGTTTGTTTTAGGGCGGGCTAATTTGTAAATGAAAGCTCGCTACCAACCGTCTTTGCAATCCAAATAGGATCACTTTCGTTCACTGGTTACAAAAAGCCAAAATGGCGACGGCCAAACTGTTGAGCTGGCGGCTGTCCAGAAACGTTACGATGACGTCACGATGACTACGTCCACTTCTCACGGTCTATGATAATCTGTGAAGAGTGGCCGGCACCCTTTCAATAGCCTGTGATTGTGATAGCGAGCTGACACACGTCACAGACTTGCATGTAAACTCAAATTCACAAATGTTTGCAAGAGCGATTTAAAAATAGTAAAGTCCAACTAAATGTTAAAGTGACGCAGAGCAAGCCCAGCAGTTCATGTGCTTATCTTCTGTAACTGTAGCATGAAATCATGGCGGAATTTGCAAGCTAGCTAGCAAACTATCCAGACCCTAAATGAGATCCACCGGTTCTGTAATGTTCTCATGGCTTAATTTCAAGGACACAGAAAAGAGAGAAAAGGATTGTGCTGTGCTGTAATGGAAAGATAATAGATCTAGGCTCAACTTAGTGTCGGTGGTGTTTCTCTCTGAGTGTGACGTAACACGCAGGAGACAGTCCACAGACATAATAATTTAATTTGTTGTTGTTTTTTTTAAACCCACACTTGCACAGGTCCTCTGCTGCCTAACGTCTGTGCTTATGAAATCATTTTGCAAAGGATAAAGACAGTCACCGTCACTCCAGAAACGAAAAGGAAAATGTTTGAGTTTACAGGAGCTGCAGGTTTCAGAAGTACACTACATTTTAAAACGCTTCCATCACTTTCCTTTACAGAACCCACCACTGACTCAATTAGTTGAAAGGCTGAACATTAATTGTCCAGGAAAAAAGAAGAAGAATTTCAAATTAACGGACCACCGTCTTCTCAACATTCTGGTTCGCACCTTTACGGACAGTGAACACCACAAACGCAATGGACAACGCAAATATGGCCTTAGAGACACCGATCTTGTTGTAATTACACACATATGTCTTGCTAATTCAATGGCTTGCACTTCCTGGTCTCATCATCGTCCCCAGAGCCCAACTTGTACGAGAAAATCTCCTTCCCAGTCTTCTCCCAGTGTGTGTGGTGGTTATTTTTTCCAGTGGGTCAGGTGATAGTGGTGTCACGGGAGCTGTTTCCAAGGTGCAGACTTACATATTAGTGGAGTGACGTTAGAGAGGCAGTGGATCTGGCCAGATCTATTAATAGCTAAGTGCTGAAAGTAAATGCATGTGTGTGTGTGTGTGTGTGTGTGTCTGCAGTGAGAATGCTAAGCTAACAACTGTAAGGAAAGCAATGCCTTTGCGTGATGTGGAATAAAACACAAGGTGAGGTGAAAGATTGGACGTAGTAAAAATACAAAAATCATTATATTTGTTTTTAGTAGGAGTTTGTAGCTCCTTCAGAGCCGTGCTGAAAAGGTAACTTCAGGGACCATGACGTGCTCCTCTAGCTGCTGCTGCACTGTGTTCCTACACATGCACATGCATGTTGTGTCTACGACAGCAGGAGGAGGGAGAGGAGAAGTTAAAAGTTAAAACGCTCACTAAGTAAACACAGTGGCTGAAATCACAATGTACATGCTGACAATTTTTTAAAATTTGATTGCCAAATTGGGAAAATTCTGATGATAACAGCATGTCCACGATGAACTCATCTAACCAAGTATCAGCAGCAGGAGCCAACCCTTGTTAATGCTTTATATATTCAGAGAAATGGAGAAATATAAACCTGGTCAAATGAAACCAAAACGATGGCTGAAGGGAAAGCTCTGGAGGAATTTGTCTTTAGCTCAATACTCTATAATTGGCATAACCATTTTAATGATGCTAATTTGCTTTCTTGTTCAGAGTTAGATGAGCAGATTAATACCGCTCTCGATGATAAATATAAAGTCAGCCAGCTCATTTTAGCAGAGAGAGCAGAACCAGCTTGCCTTGTCCAAAGGTAAAATCCTCCATCTGCCATCACCACACAGCTTATTTACGGTGATTTAGCAGCCGTGTGGTTACATGGCAAGCGACATGCCGGGTTTGATTCCAGCTATGGGCCCTTTGTTGCATGTCATACCCGTCTCTCTTCTGCCATTTCCAGTTTGAGTCTCCATCCAGACCAGGGAGCACGTGGCTGCCTGCTGACGGACAGTTGGACGAGTGTGTTGTTGTGACCTTTTTTAAAAGGGGTGATGACATAGTAGTGCACATTTAGGACCATGACTCAGAAGCAACGTCTTAGGCCTTCTGGTTGCAGCATATGTTGTAACAGTGTGGAAAAGGCAAAATAAGTCCCCCAAGTGCATCGGTCACAACTCAATTTAGAGTCATACCCGTCCAGTCCGTCAGTGAAAACACAGACAACTATTATTATTTGCGTGCTATTCGTGTTAACCCTGGGCTTGCTAGCACCTGCTGCGTTTCATACTCGGTGAGTATTGTAATGAGCCGTGTGGTCTACAAACCAGGAGAAAACAACCATGAGAATAGAACATCTATTTATAGCCCCGAGCCCGGCCGTCCCATGTATCACTGAGCAGCCAAACGGGCCTGCTAAAATAAAAAAGGACGACAGCTGCCACAGCAAGTGCAGAGCGAGAGGGAGAGGAGGAAGATGAGAGGGGGAATGGAGAGCGGTAAGTGTATTAAAGTTAATGTGAGACTGAAGACGAAGAGCAGAGGAAGAGGAGCACAAGTGGACAAATGTGATAGACTCGGCTGACACATTGGTGACCTTTGCCCTCTGATGAGTTCTTCAACGCAGGTGCCCGTTTATTTTTGGCCATTGGCAGAGATGCACGGGGACACGCGTGATGTCCTCCGCCTCGGGTAAACCACAGACACTCTCTCGCACGCACACCCCTGAGGCCGGCATCGACTTAGCCCTCAGGGTACAAACTAATTTGCTCACAATCCAACAGTCACTCCTCCAGAACAACTGTTCAAATACTCACCCTGCCGCAGGGCACGAGTGAGATGTAATGAGATTCTACTCTCTGTCTGTGGATGCGAGTGTGAGCGCTTTTGTTGGACATTTTGTTGGACATTTTGCTTACGCTCTTCAGCAACCGGCCTGTGAGCCTGCTGGCTCAAAACCTCTACACTGACCCTGATCATGCTTTACATTGAGTCGAGCACCACGGGTGTATAAATATATGTAAAAAATGTTGAAGATGAAGTAAACTCTTTGGATTAAGTTAAAATATGTTTCTTTACTCTCTTTTTTACACACTGTTATAAGGATTTATAATATATAATAATGTCAAATACTTGAAAAAAATAGCAAAATAATTTAGCCAAAGGACAATTTCTGACATTATTTTATTAAAAACGACCAAAAGGACCAGGCAGACATGTCATAATTAGAGATGTAAAATGGTTCATAATTCAGGAATGTATTCATCTCAGCTTTTTTATCTTTGTTAATTCTGTTGTTTTATTGAACATGTATTTATTTTTGTGTTATGTAAATCCTTTTTTATTCATTGACAGTAAAGTCATTTTTAGTCCACCTTATTTTTTCCCATTAACTCGGTTTGCACGTTTACTGATGGTAACGTATTTAAATGACCATAAGAGATTATTTTATGAACCCAAATAAGGAAACATTCTGTGTCTCATAAGGGCTGTGCGTGAACAATATTACTCGTTTTGTTCTCCAAACATCAGGTAGAGCGTTTACATCGATACTTAATAAGCGTGAGACAAGATACATAATGATTTTCTCAACCGTTCACTGTTGACAATAATTTTCTTTCACGGTGTAACCAGTTTGTACTATAATTACAATAGTTTTCTTTCTATTTGTCTGTTTTCTTCTGTCATTTGCTTTGGCAACACAACCGTCTTTGCAGCTCAATCCAGTGAAGCAAATTCATATTGAGTCTCCCACGGAGCCGACATGCACCACCTGCGTGTGCATGATTATGTATGTGTGTATACAGAGGGGTAGGGCTGGGTAAAAAAAAAAAGCCACGTAAACACCAATCACAAGTTTAGTGTGCTGGACCATGTACCTCCAGGGCCCCGGTTGCACAAACACAACATGGGGGTTATGCATAGGGACAAGGTGTGGGAATAGGTATAGAAAGAGTAAACAGGAACAGGAAAACAGAGCAGTAAGCTGTGACAAATATGACCTGTGGGTGTTTCTCATTGTGTTTAACTGTCACGTCTCAGTTTGTTTACTGCTGCCGCTCTGGGCTTCTTGTCCCAGCTAAAGTGACTTCCTCCCCAGGATCCTGTATCCTCATCCTCAGCCGCTCAGCAAGGATGCATTTGCATAATCCTTGTGAAGGCATCCCGGTAAAGATCCCTCGCAATCATCGCAGCCGCGCAGGTATCATCTGTTGAACGCGCTCTCTCTGTAAGCCGGACATCATGGGATAATAGCACAACGATTACATTCTCGCTATGGAGCCTGCAGGCTGTGCCAAACATCTATATTATGTCATTTAGGTGCATTTCACTTATAGGGACAGAAGATGCAAGCTGAAGAAATTGTTGGAAGCTTTGTTCCCATCTCTACAACTGTACTGTAGATAAAGTGACTTGTTCAGGTGATTTTTTTCTGTTTTTTTTCCCCAGTCTGTTGAGGAATGGTGAGGTGTGAGTGGAAACACTGACCCAATCAACCTGAGCCAGTGAGCCCAGTGTCTGTTCGCCTCCTAGTCTCTGGTTTCCCTCCTGTTCACTTGAAACCAGCTGTCCGTCACTGCACAACGAGAGCACACACACACACACACACACACACACACTTGTGCATGATCTCCCTCATATGCCCCGCCTTTAGGCGAGGAGGCCGTTCTCGTTCCTTCCACTCGGACTGTAACTTGTACCCTTATCACATCCTCATTCCTCCAAAACAAGAGATCGGCTTACGTTTGAGTTTTTCTGGCCCATATTAGTCCTCATCGCAGAAGCATACGACCTCCACAGGCTGCATAAGCAGGGACTGAAATGTGAGCTTGTGGAAGAGGGGAAAAAAGAACTGTGCATTATTTACATATCGGGCTTCAAGCTGGTAATGCTCCTGAGAGCAGCTTACAATGAGAGAGCCGATAGAGAGCCAAGGCTTTCGTTCAAGGTCACTTATGACAAGATACGTGACTGTTGATGGACACATTGCAAGCGATGGACCTTTGACCCTCAGCTGAGTCAACCTTTTTCTGAGAGTGTGTTGTGTGGATTCTGTCGCAGGTTATAATTGTTGCGTTTTTGAAGAATTACTGATCGTAGAAGGGGCCGAATTATCAAAATATTCTATAATTGATGTGCCATTCAGATGGAATTAGACTGGAAATCTGATGGATTACTAGAGGGATCGCTTCGTGGCATTTGAGAGCTTTTCTCGTCCAGCACACGGAGCGAACGCTTTCTCTGGAAACACTCACTGTCGGAAAGAGTGACAGGCCAGTGACAGACATCACAACCGTGTTCATTGTCTTCCACATTACATAATGTACAATAAGGGACATTATATAAGAAGATGATGTTGAACGTCATCATTTCTCCTTTGGTTTAGTAACAATGCACCTTGAAGACGAAGAGAACGAACTCATGATGAAGTTTGCTTGGGATACTTTGAGAATGACACGAGCATTTTCGCCGGCGACAACTGACACTAAAATGTTAGCGTGAGTGGGTACGCGCCTTCTGCTAGCGTGTTAGCACTAAGTAGTGAAGTGTGTGAGTAGTTTACTCCGGGCTGAGCTCAGCAGAAGGATTGTATTAGGAGCAGTGAGCGGCTCGCCGCGGCTAATTGGGAGCGACAGGGCCTGGTCGGTGTATTAGGGTCCAGCTGACTGGAGCAGCTCAGCTCAGCCACACAGCCAATCGCTTCGGTTCGCCTCACTCACAGGATCGTACATTTCACCGCAGCGGGGTTTCACTGATGTTCTAGTTAGTGTGGACAACTTCACTTCATCGTCCTTCCTCTGCTTCTGCATACTCGCATATGATTTAGACTTTAAAAGATTAGACCGGACTTCAACAACTAAATTATTCAAATGAAATATTTAGTCTAATCCACATTTCTCTCAAGCACATCAATGAACATCGTGCTCACACTTTGAACCTTTTCATCTTCTCTCCAACCTCTGTCATACTGAAGTGCTACTTCAACAGGAAATTCAAACATTTTGTCACCCATCGTACTTTATTGTATTAGTCCATGTATTAGGCTTTTTTTGTTTAACTCTGATAGTTTTTCCTGTAATCGCAGATTAAGTTTCTTTGCACTGTGATAGTTCAAACCCTTTTAGGTCTCAGGTCAACAACATACTGGACCTTCTGCAGCTCTTCTAACTCCCACAACTTCCTCTGTTCATATGCAATAAACTCCAAATTGCTTTCATCATTTGTTTCACGACTTCTTCCCCTTCAATCATGCACATCTTCTCCTTTTCTCGCCATGACATTTTGTCTGTTACCATCCTAAAAACATGAAAAGACAGTGTGGGCTTACAGTATGAGGATGAGCAGCATGACATTGCCTAAAGTACAAAGGCTATCGATCGATCCTCAAAATGCTTTTTGGCTGCAGGCCATTATGGAGCAGATCTTGGGCATTTTTCTTGGGCATTAAGTGACTCATAATTCAACTTGAGGCCGGGCTGCTGAACTGGCCTAACAAGACCCGGGCAGACCTTGTGAGATCACTCCATAAAACTCCCATTTATTAATTGAGCTAAGAATAACCACCGCATTAGAGGGCCCAGAAACTGCACCTAAACTCACAAGCTAGCTAGCATCATAATGGTTTGTTCACAGCTTTGATATTAAGGACAGCTTCCTCCTCCTACATTTGCCGAATGCTAATGTTCAGTGTGAGCGAGCGAAAGTGGAGCTGAATGTGATCATTAATTGCGAGCCACAATGGCGTCCGTCCATACGGGGGAGGGCATGGCCGTGCATAAAGAAGCTCGGTGCACAACGGGCTAAACGGAGGGTAGCCCTCTCTACTGTAATGTGCAACATGACAGATTAAGCAACGAATCACACATTAACAAAATAACATTGTGTGGCAAAAGAAGGAGAAGCAGACGGAGAAGTAGGGGGAGACTTTGACCTGGAGAAGTGTGTAAATCATCCAGGTTGAATGGCTGCCAGGAAGGAGGGCAGCTTCTCACACACTGAGACACACAGAGGCCGACACAGGCAGAAGAAGGAGCTTGAAATCCTCGCACAAGAAGGGAAGGTGATGCAAACAGTCCTCTTCTCTTACCACCGACGTGATACACTGACCCTCGACCCTTTTTAGTGAAGGGGCTCTCCTCGGGTGAGAAGCAGCCCTCCGCGGATCAGAGTTTGGACTCAGCGTGGAAACAAATCATTCCCCGGCTAACGGGTAGCGGTTCAATTAGATGCACCGCCTCGAACGGACGAGAATTCAATTATGTAAAGAACGAGTTACGGTTGAAGGATGGAAATAAACAAGGTGTTCTGATGTTTTATTCATCCCACACTCCCCCAAAAAACTCCTGCATTAAACAACAGCAGCAGCCAGCTTTGGCTTCAGAGTCTGAAGCCTTTTTTTGTATTTTCCTCTGTGCTGTTTGTCTTTAAGGCCTTTTAATTAGACAGCTAGCAATTTTTCATATGTGCAAAGATTGGTGAGATTTAAATTATTTTACTGCAAAAAGCGGATAGAGGTACACGGTGACTGCGATGCTGGGATAAATGAACCTGCGCTTTAGAAAGATTAACCGAGACAATAACTCAAGACAGCAGCAGCGTCGACTAAATGGATTCCCCCTGAAGGATTTATCAGCACTAACGACTGAGGAAGACGTCGAAAATGGTACTCATGTCAGTTGTGTGGCGTCACAATTTATTTCTAATCCCACAAATTTAGCATTCATGAACACATTAATCAACGGTGTGGGAGTTGTAAACAGAACAGTAAGGGGATTTCTTGTTTTTCTTAACATCGTAATCCGAGAGATTTCTGTCTTTTTTTGCTTTTCCTAATTTCCTGGGACGGCGTCACAATCTAACTCACCCTGTGTTAAAAAGGAAGAAGCCGTAGTGAGGCTGACGTCGATTAGAAGAAATTACAAACAGCTACAAACTAATGCACGCCGCTTTGTTTCTTGTGGAGGCAAATCCAATCTAGCACGGTAACGGCGGACACCATCTGGATGACAAGTACTATAGAGGCAGGTAACTATTGAAGGTAAATACATCAGAGTGGCTATTGATGACCAATACTGACAATAAATGGGGTTTCATTTCGTGGAAATCTTAGTATACCTTGAGCGTATTTGTTAGCGAACGGTGCTAACAGTGTGAACAACCGCAACAGTCCTGACAGCTCACAGTGTTAAGGGGGTGGAGGATGTGGGGGTGCATTGCTTCCTCCGTGTGAGCGCACACATCATATAGAGAACCTTTAAACTTGATCACAGCCTTCATTACTTGGGTATACAGATGACTCAGAGGAGAAGATCTATTTTGGACACAAATACACACTCAACATTACACGGTGTGCACTCACAACAACATCATAGTGTGTCATAAACCATTTATGTAGTGTATATGTTGCTAATAAATGCAAGGGGATGTGGGTTCACAGCTTTGGGTGTTATTGTCGGCCTAAGGGACAGCAGTCCAGCTTCTGCTCTCAACTATGTTGTCCTTTTCGTGAGACCTGGACAGCCTGTGGCGTCAGTTTAACATGCAGCGCAGCAGCTCTGCAAATGCCCACCACCAATGAATCATGCACACTCTTACTCACATGCACACACACACACACACACACACACAGAACATTTAATCTCAGCCGCATTGCCGACAGCTCGTTAATTTTACACTCCGTAAAGGCGTGAAGAGCATTGCATCAATATCTAACACAATCCACTTTGCTGAGACCGACAGATAAAACACACGTACACATACAGAGTACATACAATAGTTAATCATCATAAATGGTGTGTGCATCGCGTTACAAATGATCTCACATGTATGTGTTCTGTACAGTATGTGCCCCAGAAGTCCAATTATATAGGCTAGGAACGTCGTAGTATGAAGGAAGTAAATGACGCACAAATTCAACCCTTTCTTCTTTGTCAGTGCGATGCATGTGACGGTGTTCTCAGAACATACAATGGTAATGAAACACGACAGACACTGAGCTGGTTGATCAGGTCCCAACAGAGAGTAAGTCCTGTAAAAAATAAAGGAGCAGTCGTGCTTGAGGAAATGAGAGGCAGCCACACCCTTTTCCAGAACTGCCGTGGAACATTTTTTTCATTTGTGCACATTTTTCCACAACTACACATCTATTTCATACTCTTAATAAAGTCTTTAGTGGATATGGATGACAAATCAAAGACGAAGAACAAAGCAGCACAATGTATTAGTTGGATAGGTCCATCACAAGCCTCCAGAAGCCTCCTTGTGTGCTCCTGTGACATAGACTCTCCAAGTCTCTGGACTCAACTGGAGGGATAAACAACATTCTTCCAAAAGATATTCCCTCATTTGGTCTGATGGTGGAGATGATGCTGGCAGCCTGTTCTCACTCCCAGTGCATCAGATGCAGCAGCTTGGTTGGCGGCCCTCCCTAAAAACATTGGACTTTCACTTCGGAGGCCGCTGTTCAGGTCGTCGAGTTGATCGCATATCACATTCGCATGTCAGTAGTTGTTGTGCACTACACAGGAACAACAACAAAATGCGTCACTTGCTGCCCGATGCCGACATCCAGCCCGATGGATACTGCACGTGCTCACACCCCAACAGAGATGAGAAAAAGACGCAAGATGGTTCACTCGTCAGGTAGTTTGTTGCCTAAACCCGACCAAGTTGTTTCCTGTGTGTACACTGAAGTGTATTTTCGAAAAGGCTGTGTACGTGTTTAACAAGCGAAAGATAACTCATGCAAATTGACGTCATGGTTTGAAGTGTCGGGTGTTTGATGGTTTGGGAGGGAGAATGTGTTGAGAGCACGATATCAAATAATCCAAAATATCAGGTTTTGAAGAGAAGGCAAATTTATGATTATAATGTTTGTAGTCATTAAACCATTCAGTAACGTCTCTGCTGACACATACTGTGTGTGGGTTTCTTTCTTGACAAACATCAAAAGTTTAGTCAGCTTTAGCTTTTCGCTTTTGACTCTAACAAACCAACAATGACATTTAAGAAATTGTCTTTTAGTATAAAATTAAAAAGTTTTAAAGTATGTATGGTATGAGGCTCTAGTTGGCGATCAGCGCGCCCCCAGTTTGGAGAAACCAGCCCCTAAAAGGAAGGCCCACTAAAAAGATGTATATCAGATTATGTTTACGCTTTTTCCAAATTTTATACACGGGGAAGTGAACTGAAAGTGATGATTGATTTATGCGGCTCTGAAGGGAGCCTCGATAATAAGTTTCACATTCAGTTCAGTCTCCCGTTGGAAAGAGGCGTATTATGGGAAGAACATAATCTAATAGTATACCTTAAAACAGATTCAGATCTTTTTTATGGTGGGTCTTTATGGTTTTGCTGCTGCCCTCAACCTCCATCTCCACAGCGGTATGCTGCTTTGCTCCCGTGCTGCTACGCCTTGCTGTTTCTCCAAACTGGGGGCGTAACGACCGCCATCTACTGTACCTCGTGCCACCTCGCTTGGAAAAATCTAAACTATCCATTAAACGTCGACAGCCTTGGCTTTGGCTTTGCCTCTCTGTAAGAACGGGAGTTTGAGAGGCAGATAGATGGACCTTGGGCCTTGATTGAAAACCTGCAGTTTAGAGAATCGTGACAGAATTGACCTTCTCTCTGTACATCAAAGGCATCTTAGCAGCCGTCGCTGGGAGTGATTCATTGGCTCGCAAAGTCAGACAATAGACACACACACACACACACACATACACAACTGTGGGGCCGAGCCGAGCCGAGCGCGTCACCTCAGAAGGTCAGCGTATGGAAAGATGCAAGGTGACACCCCCTGCCCTCCTCGGCCTCGGAGCAGCTCTGTATCCCGACGTTCACAAAGGAGCTGGACAATGAGGACAATGATGAGGTACAGATGCAAACACACACACGACCCGGAGAGAGAGAGTCCCACACTCTCACGTCTCAGGTTGACGTTGAGCTGAAACCCCATCCAGTCCATGACACCGTCAGGCAGATGTCAGCAGCTGTGCACAGAGCTCATTTTCCCACCGACGCAGAATGTAACTCTATTGATTAGCTTGAGCAGGAACTGTCTGCAGTTCAAAAGAGAAAGCAATATCTGTGAGAAGGAGTTGTAACAACTCTTGATTGGATGAAAACACTCCGATATGTAATGTGATCTCCCCAAGTTGCTGATGAAAAGAGGCGGAGGCGAACGCTCTTCTGCCAGCGTGTGAATAATAGTCGCACCGTATTTTTAAAAATGCCTCTTAGTTGGCGTCTGGTGCCCGGCTCTGTTCCTCACCTGCCGACGACACGTGCCCGAATGCAGACTCCAGGTGCTCAACACTGTGGTGACATAATCCAGAAACTAGACATCCAGCTTCTTCTTTCACAGCCCCTTGTATCCTCACCTCATTTTTCTCCCTCATCTCTCCTTTCACTCTGTCGTGTCCCTCCCTTACCCCTCTGATCTCCTGCCCCCCCAACCCACTCAACACACACACAGACACACACACACACACACACACACACACGCTACCACCACCCCATCAAATGGTAGTATGTATCTGCTCGCCCACTGCCGTTGGCTAGGGTGGCGCTTTGAACCCAGGGATGAAAGAGCTGATCCTGTAATGAGAATCTTAATGCCCAAGAAACAGTTTGGCTCGAACACACACACATACACACACGCACACACACACACACACACACACACACACACACGCAGAGGAGGCACAGACAGACGCAGACACACACTCGCAGGCTTTTGGAAAAGTGAATTTTACAGGGCTACCCGGCTCACAGCTCCACTGCATGTCTAATGCGAGTTATTTTAAAAAATTCCGCTGCCGCATGAAAGTTGAGTTAAAGTGGTTATGCAATTTCAAAGTATCACTCCCCGCTTGCGGATGGATTGCATGCGTATGTTCAGATCACAATTTTTCTTCTTTTTTTTTTTTTACGGAAGTAAACAACTCAGATGGATGTAAACATTCAGTGCACACTCATTACGCGTGATGAAATCCTCTCTCATCACATATTTCTATGGCTTTGGCCTCGGGCCTCTCCATACTGCAGGACTGAAGGTGCAAGATGGAAGAGGATTGGGATTTGGTATCATTTTTTGTAAATTAGGTGTGTTATATCCAACAATGACTATATTTTCTGGGTCACGAAACCTCAAAACAACATTATAACAACACAAAGTAATTGCTGAGGTGAGATCTGGGAACATGGCGACATCGCTATAAAGAAGTCTGGGGCAAGAAACATGAACAAGCAGATGTTCAGATGCGTTTATAAAAAAGTGTTTCTGAGCACCAGCAATTTGGGTGCTTTTACTTAAATTTTAATTCCAAATGAAGACAACATATAGATTATTAATATGATGACTGTCATTACAATTCTCCTTAAAACATAATTAGCAAAATAAGAATATGAAGGCTATTTTGGAGACATGGTTGTTTGTGTTGGTGAAGTGGTTGTTTTGACCAGAGCTGATAATGTGACACGGCCTGCATACTTCATAGTTTCATACTTCTTTGTTCGAGATGCTGCCGAGGAAAAAAGGACTTCACCATCTATAAGTTAAAGCTTCATTGTCAAATACCAGATAAGTTGCCAAGATAAAATGTTGACACTGTAGGTTTTTATATATCTGTTTTAGTTAGCGTTAGGTCAGTGTAAAAGATAAGATATTTTATTATTTCGCAGTGGGGAAATTTGCAGCATTACAGCAGCAAAGGGGTAAAGTGCACACAAGAGACAAAGTGATATAAAAAACAGTGAAGAATCTACAATACCCGAATATGAATATATAATACGGGTTGTGCAGCCTGACAGCAGCAGGAAGGAAGGACCTGCGGTGCCTCTCCTTCACACACAGAGGATGAATCAGCCGGTGGCTGAAGGAAGCTGTACAGAGCTGCCAGGTCGTTCTGCATGGGGTGGGAGGTGTTGTTCATCATCATCATCATCCTCCTGTCTCCCACCACCTCCACCGCATCCAGTGGACACCCTGCTGGCCTTCAGGACCAATTCAATTCAGTTTATTTTGTATAGCCCAAGATCACAAAAGACAAACTCCCCCAAATAAAGATAGTAAAAAACATGTCACAGGCAAAAAAGGGAAGAAACCTTCAGGAGAGCAGCAGAGGAGGATCCCTCTCCCCGAATGGACAGAAGCCATAGATGTGACCAGAACGAACAACGCGACAGAGTTACAGCACGTTCAATGAAGATGAGAGAAAGTATTCATATCATGAGTAGTAGCCATGGACCACGATCCAGACACCCACTGTCCATGTAAGCAGAAGGAAGTAGAGAGGAGGGGCATCAGCGGGGCCATGGCAGGAGGCGGGACCTGCTCTGGATGTGATGTACAGCCAGCGACGCGCAGGCCAAGTGATGAAGTATGTTGAGCAATCGTTCATTGTTATGTCCAGTTGTGATAACGAGCAAGAAAGTCTCCAAAGGACAGATGAGAGTTGTGGTGAATGGGTCAAACAAACAGGGCTTCCAGCCAGGGGACCGACGTTCATGTACGTGTTGTTACGTAACACAGCGTGAGAAAGTCCTCTAACGATACCAGTTGTTCAAGCGTCATGTCACCTTAACCACTAACTCTTGTTGCCTAAACCTCACCAAGCGTTTCACAATGTTAACCACGTGTCATTGTACATTTCTACAAGCGTTATAAGATAAGATGAGGTAAGATAATCCTTTATTAGTCCCTCAGTGGGGAAATTACAGGATTACAGCAGCGAGGCCGATATGAGACATAATTATAAATGACAAAGTTCCTTTCCCTTCATACTCTGAATGCTAGTTACCCAGAAGGAACCCAGAGGTATCAGAAATAAACCACAAAAAAAAGAACGCTATTTGCAATATACAGATATCTGTGCAAAACTCTATGCAGGCATTGGTTAACAATGGTGACGTCAGCGGGTTGACACATCTCAGGACTTACTTTGTGCGATATTATCCTCATCGATCATTGGAAAGTTTGAAAACACAAGAAATAATCTTCAAATTGGCCCCAGCCACTCGTGTTGCACTTCACGTTGGTCTTTCTACATAGCAGCGCTTTCGCCATCCGATCTCACTTCCCTATAATAGCTTCCCTTGTGGTTCCCAGCAGCAGTCAGACATTGTGCGGTTGTTAAAACGCTCCAATCCAAACCTCGTGGGAGGACGAGCGAGTGTTGGCCTTGAATGTGTGTCATCCTTTAAACGTGTCGAACATTCGCCTCGAAGGAATCACAAGAATGCAGAAGAGTGCAAAAGAGGCAGGTCAGTCGCTGTAGCCCGTGCAATCTGTGAAGGAATGCACGTCATTGTCAGGCCAACAAAGGACGAGGTGGAGAGGACATTCTTCAAATTTCTGTATCGCGATGTTTCTAAAGATAGATACTAAAGTATGATGAAGTGAAACTCCTTCAAACGCTTGTGCACAGTCAATTGACAAAGGTTGTGACAACAGCGTTAACTATGAGAAACTATATGACAAAGTAAAAAGCAGGAGGGGGGATTTTACATCCTCGGGGGCCACAAGTCTAAGAAGACCTCAGATGGGTCGATATTGCTGAAAGGCTTGGAGTTGGAGTAGTGGAATGAAAGCTGTATCGACCCCTCAGAGCAATGATCTGAGGCTGATGTTACTCCAGCCGACAGATTTCCCAGCAGCGCTTGCTCTTGAGGAGTCCTAAAATCGGCACAGATGTGAATCTTTCCATTCCACCTTGACCTTTTGCTGAATATCGTATGGTGCATCAGGATGCTGTTTGCTCTCCCGGCTAGTGAAATATTTAAACTGTGGGAAGTGCTGCGCCTCTCTTCCTCGAGAGGAATATGACAGAGGCAGGAGCCGCATATATAAATTTTCACGAGAGCCATAAATCAAACGAGGCGTTGGGGTGATGGCGCCTGAACGTGGATAAACAAAGAGCACTTTGGTGAACGTCTTCTCTTAAACAACCTCACCTGCTCTATTCCAAGAGCAAACACTTATTATGTTTGGAAGCAGGCAGCTTTTACGTCTGTTCTCAGCTCATCTGTCCTCCTGATCACTTCTCATCCCATCAGCCCGTTAAAATCATGAGAAAGAACGGGAGAAGCGCAGGGGGACGAACAGTGATGGACGGTTTTCTTAATACTCCCCGGAGCAGCTGTCTGACCACACTTTAACTGGCCTCTATCTATCTCCAGTGAGATCCAGAGGATTCTCCAGTGATGAGTCATCGTGGGTGGTTGGCTCTCGCTCATGTCACGTTCAGAAACACATGACAACCGGTGCACAATACTGATATTCATACGCTCATGTCATTGGACACGTGATCTGAACGCTTGTAAACTGACAGTTAACCGAACCCTGCCCGCTAAGCTACTGTTGCTACGCCTAAAAGACACACTGAAGGCGCGACGAATAAAGGGCACGAAAATGCAAAATAATTGCCTGCCACATGTCATATGTGGAGGGCTTTTATTGTGAAAGGTAAAAAAAAAAAACAGAAAGGAGTGGATCAACCTGCAGGTTGAGCTCATCATATAAAGTCATCAACCACTTACGTTGTGCAGAACATGTTCTGCACAACGTAAGTGGTTGATGACTTTATGAATGCTGCGTCATGTTTTCATGACAAAAACAGTTCAAAAATATAGATATATCTATATCTATACATATAGATATAGATATATATATCTATATCTATATGTTTCCTGTTTCACCTGATTTAAAAAAAAAACTTGTTAGGGTTTTTTTTTAATATATATATGTAGATATGTAGATATATATTGACGTGCTATTGGAAAAACAACGCTCCCATTACTAAAGCTTTCCGTTTTAGTACTACAGTGTACGATGTTTACAACCATAGTAGCATCTTGGCTCCCACACAGTGGAAATGTACGTCCTGAAAGGTCTTTTTTCTACTGGAAATCTGTAACCACACAAAGTAAAGTTGCTACTGATATGTGTTGTTTGGGTTTCAAGCTATGTGTGTATAGTCAGTAAGCCAACAGATCATGCAGATCACGCTCCAGCCGGCAAACCCCCTGTTTTGAAGAGGCGATAACATGATGCCAGTTCTCCCAGACCCGTGTGACGACAAAATGTACAGCATGAGAAAACCTTGTTAGAAAGACACGTTTTTTAATTTGCCCCCAACAGACCACAGCTGAGCGTGGGAAGTACAGGCTGCTCCAGACACGCATGACAAGAGCTCTGAAAGCCAACAGAAACACGTCTTAACCATTTAATCAGTTAAAATGCCTCTCTCGTGCTACGTGCTACACTAACACTGGTACCGTGCGCTTCATCAGTCTTCCGATAGCGCGCACAATAGAAAGTCGGCACAGAAGCAACAAAGTTGCGGGAAACAGGAATGGTTTAACGGTCTGGTGTTCCTTATTCTAATCACCTGCCAGGATTCGGTATCACCACTGCAATTTGTGAGGGAAAGTTGTCGGCGGCCAAAACAAATGCGGCCTTATCTCTCCGGTGCAGAGGCGAGAGCAGTTGCACACAAAACATCCACACACAGGCAGAGATTAGAGGGGAGACAGTGCCTAGGCTTCCTATTATTAGAGCAGAGGTTTATGGTCAGAGAGAGCTGCAGGGACTCGCCGAGATTAAATTACACAGACGGAGGACGGGGGGGGAGACATCAAATACAGGAGAAACTTCCCAGGCCCTGGAGAGAGTGATGGGGGTTCAGGACGAGTCGGGAATAGAGAGGGAGAGATATGGGAGCAGTGTGTGTGTGTGTGTGTGTGTGTGTGAGAGAGAGAGATGTATTACATCAAACCCATCTCCATCAGCGCCTCTCCGCTCGGTCGTCCTCAAACACACCAAGTCTGCCTGGAGTCATGCAGCCATAGAAACCGTACAAATGTGCCTCATCACAACGGGAGCTCTGTGAATGTGTACAGGCGGAGATACCCACCGGCGGCTGGAATGTCATAGATGCAGTCTCTAAAATGTCTCCAAGGCTAAAGGGTTGGTTCACCCAAAGTAAAAAAAAAAGGCCTATTTTCTCTTGAAAATGTTCTCACTTTAAGAGGTGTCCATCATCTTGAAAGGGTGTTAGAACTGAGGCTGCAACGGACAATGATCCTTTCTTACTTCCATGATTCACAAACTTATTACATTTTAGTTTTTTCATGAATCACTCAATGAAAATGTGAAGAATTATATTTTGTTCAACCAATGGTGAAGCGCAAACTTCCCTTTTGAGTTGAATGTTTTCACTCGATTAAAGATTAAATCGATGCTGAAGTGTTTTTGAATCTTTTTCCTCCAACGACGGTTTGTTGGGTATCTCACAGGAACAAGTGTTTTTTTCTTTATTTCCCGTGTGTTTTTCTTGTGCATGTCCAGCAACACAAGCAATCAGTGCATGTGCGCAACAAAGCTACTTGTTCATTCGCTCATTCGACTACGTCACCTGTCCTGGCTCACACGTCCAAATTGATTACAAAATACTGAATGCAGCGCATCATCGTTTGTAGGTAGCGCTACGAACATCGTATGAGAGCAGCCTGCAGTGTTTTATACTGATGATACTGTTAAATACCACCCGACAGGCACAATAAATCCTTTGTCTTTTCCCAGATTAATGGAAACCACAGAGATAAAAAAAATAAACCGATGGCTAATGGATCGAAGTTCTCGCTGCAGCGCGGAGATCTGTGGAAACCATTGACACACATTGCATTTATATGCCTTTAGTATATGGCTGGGCCTTCATTCATCAGCTTCCTTTCTGCTTCAGCAGCCATTATCAGCACGGAAAAGGTGAAGGAGACGTGTTGTCATGGCTACATGGTTTGCCATCATTGCAGTCAGAAAAAAAAACATCTGCGAATCTCCCTTCTTTTGTCCCTGTCTCATCTATTCACGCGTCTCTTTCCGTCGACCCCGCCTGCCTTCTTCCGGGTTGTCTTCGTGACTTCGTGACAGAAGGGCAGGGTACCCGACATCGTAGCTTCCTCAAAAGGAATTTTCATTCCTCTTACGTCAGCGCAGGCTATGATGCAGGTGCGAGAGGAAAGAATTTGTTCCAATGCCGTATTAGCATACCGAGTCTTTCCTGCTGTGAAGTGTCAGGCACAGGTTGGCTGCTGTGAAGGGGGGGAGGGGTAGCATGAGCGGCGAGGATTCTCCTGCGATGACGCAGACACCCTGCAAGGGCTATTTTTAAACCTACTGAAGTGTGCAACACCCTTTCAGCACTGCAACCTTCAACTGCGCCTTCAAAACCAAAACAAACAGAGACGGGGAGGCCCGCCGAGGAGGCATGAAGGTACAATGGCAACAATGCATCTCGGCTCTTTTAAAAAAAACTTTATCTCAAACTCACGGAGCCACAATGAAATATGGATTACGACGCCACATTGCTGAGACGTGATGCTTTTAGGTCGAATGATCGTCTGTCCTGGAAAAAGAATAGGGTTGAAATGGATGATCCCCACTAAAATGACTTGGCAGCACTTGAAAGCAGCGGCTGACTGAAGGTTCTGTCCTGGCCAAGCAAAGCACAGCTTGTATTCATTAAAGTCTCAGCTACGGGTTTATCAGTAAATAACACAGACTGGATAGAGCTTTTTCCAATATAAATATATATATATATATCATCTTTATCTTCCTCTCTCTCTGGTCTTTCTTGAATTGTAGATGTGCTTCTTTGCTCATGCGGCGGTATCTCTGGCCCCTGGGCCCGCTGAAAGGTCACCGCCTCAATGTTCAAGCCAAGCTCAACAACCAGGAACAGGTGCTAACCTCGCTAGCTACCTAACGTTCATAAAGGCAACAGCTCTGATCTGAGGCTTAATATAGAAGCATGAAGGTCAAAACCTACCGGCATCTGTCCACGCTCAATGACAGAATGGATAATGGGTCATTTTCCTCCTCATCCAAAATCCTCATCTGCTGTCAACTATACGACCCAAAACATGCCGGATTTCCCTCCCGCCTCCTCTCTCTGTTGCCTGGCCTCATGCTGAAATACTTGGACCCATCTGTCTTTGCTGGAAGTGATAACTAGCGCTGTTCAAACACAACTGAGATGTATCATCTGCACTTCAGAATGACTCACTTCGGCTTGGCCTTTGCCTCGTAAACACTGTGTTTACGGCGCATCAGCCATTTGCATCCTCAAATAGAGGCTTAATAATATGAGTGTATGTTTGCACAGGGGGAGAAAGTCTGCCAATGCTGCGACATCATTCAGCTTAATTCTCTCCATTGCCATTTGCTTCAGTAATTGTTAGCAGCTTCATATTTAGTGTGCAGGCGAGATTGATGTTCATCTTCTCATCCAAGGACAAGAAAGCAAGTGTTCCTAGATTCCTCCTTTCTGAAAATTTCCAGAGAGTAATTTCAAGTTGTGCCATATAAAAAAGTTGCTATCAAGTACTATTTTTGAAGTTTGACAGATTCAGAAAGAAAATACCAATGTAAAAATACATTTAACCTTCCCTTTCTTGCTGAGAAGATTGAGTGGCAACCAATTAGCTTAGCTTGACACAAAGACTGAAATAATGTGGAAACAGCAAGCTGGCCTTTGACCAAAGGTCACAAAATGCACCAATCATCACCCCTAAATCCTATATCTCATTTCTTTAATTTGTACCAAAGGGTTTAAAAACACACACACACACACACACACTTTAGAGGTACTAGGGGCACCTCTCAAGCGTTGTTAGCTACTGTTAGTTGTTGTTAGCTTCAGACATAGCCAGGCTAGCGGTTTCTCCCCATTTCCAATATTTATGTGAAGCTAAGCTAACCGTCTGCCAACTCCACATTCGTGCTTACTGGCATCGTTCTTCTCATCTATATCTCGCTGAGAAGCATATAAACATACTTTCATGTGGCAACACTGTGGTTCAAAGTTCACAACTAAATATTTAGGTCTTGATGACGTTCTACTTATCACGGCTTTTCCTTTAGACAGGCTAGCGGTTTCCCTCTTACATCCAGTCTTTATGCTAAGCTAAGCTAGCAGGCAAGTGGGCTGCTGACTATGGCTTCATATTTTGTATAAAGACTTGAGAGTGATACGAGTCTTTCAATCTAACTCACGGAAAAGAAAGCGAATGAGCACATTTTGTCTGATAATGTCCCATTTTGATTACGGCATGTCGTGATTAAATGTCACATTTAGGTATTCATCAAATTAAATCTTTGCTTCCATGGGTTTTCAGTATAGTTTAGCAGTCACATTAACTTCAAACGCAGCGTTCCCCTTGGCTGGGAGAACACCCGTCATTGTCGGACGTGTGAGAGATGCAGAATGATGAGGGCCAGCGTGTAATATGTAAAGCTAGTGTCAGGAATGTATATCTCTCAGAGGCAAGAGCACTCTCTGGAACCGACAAGATGGAGTCTCAGCAAGGCCCCACACCCTGGGAGTCTCCCAGCTGGTGTGACACCAGACCATCTGTGGGCTGTTTATCCCAGAGAGCTGGGGGGGTCATGTGGAACGGTGTGTCTCTGTGTGTAAATATGAGCCTGTGTGCTTGAATGTGTTTTGAATATGGTTTACCACTCAGACTGCAGGGCTCTGCCAGACCTATTGAATAGTCACAAGTTACGATAAGGACTAAAATTGTTTATCTAGTCCTGACTGACCCAGTTAGTTATACCTAGCCCCAGAAGGGACATCAATAATATTAATAATCAATGTGATAACAATAAAGGGAAATAAATCATCAATGGTTGAAAAACAAAAACATATTTTTGGTCTTCGTGACAGCTATAGTAGATTGGAAAAATATCAATAGGGGGGAAATCAATTTTATAAATGTACTGTATGTCGTACCACAAGTGAGACCAAAGTTAGCTAGTGCACCCCACGGCACTTTAGGCCCCAGAAAGAGCACTGGGCTTTGATCCCAATTTCTATAGACGCCATACCGTGTACTAACGATTGCTGGGACCGTCACAAGATGCCATTGTGTTTCCTGAGAGAGACGTCTATGAAATAACCGATCTAAAGGTCAGTTTCCGGTGCTGCCGCTCTTTCTCCTCCAGATAAAGCCTCCAGGAGCTAGCTAGCTGATCCCTTGCCTAATTTGCCATGCTTCTGCATTTGAGGGCAATCTCCATCTCCATATGAAGCAATCATTCTTTGTTTCCAAAGTACAGGGCATTTGACCTGATGGTCCTCTCAACCTCTGTCTCATGAGCCCTTTACAAAACAAGCAGGGGCTAGTTGCATTTCAGACTTGTCAAATATTAGAGACAACCACAAAATCAATACAAATTTGAACATTTGGCTTTTTCCCATTTAATTAATTTGCCCAGACTTTGTGAAAACAGGATATAACCTGTTAAATAAAACAAACAAATGAAAACAACATCCTAATAATTAGTGACGCTGGTAGTCACATTGTTTTTTGCTTCAGACAGAGCGACAGTTTCTCGTCTTCATGCTAAGCTAGGCTAACCAGCTGATGACGCCATCTTTTCTATTATTTACTCTGCAGACATTCTGCTCGTCCATTCCTAGGCAAGAAAGCAAATGTACTATTTCGTTCAGATGTAATAATATCAAATTTAAAATTTCCCGAACCAGAAGATTTACTCTTAGCTAGCTGTGTGAAACATTCAAACCAAGCACCATGTCAACCAGTAAAATCTATGACGCTTCTCATGTATGCATCCGTATTAACACCCTAAAAAAAGTTTGCTACTTTAAACTAATATTAAGTATTTTTGATTTCAGGATAATTTTCAAATTAAGTATTTTTACATCATTGTAACGTTGTACTGGCACCGTCAGTCAAGCCCAGGATGAGCAACCGTTCCACTACTACAGACCTGTAACGGCGTCGTTACTTAATATAGCATTTCATGTGAACCAAGCGTCCGAATGACATAATGGAGCTATAAAGGGCACTTCAGAATTTGGCATTGGGTCAGGTACTTAAAAAAATAAACACTCATATAGTCATTTATGAGCACCTTAAAAAGGCTTTAGGTGCATTGAGCCGGGTGGGTTTGCTCAGCCGTAATGACAACTCTGTGTACATAGCAAGTCTTTGACAAAGGAGGGAGGAGGAGTTGAACACACAGTCACATCCTCCCCAGACCTTTGAGTCTCAGAGATGCAAATGTGATAAAAGTCTCTGGTGACTAACATTGGTGAATGTTTAGTGCGTTCCTTTCCTTCTCGTGACACCCAAGGCCAAGTTTTGACACACGCGACCGGTATTGATGTTTTGCTGAAACGTATGGCGCCGACACATGGCCTCCCCGAAGAAAAGACGGGCTCAATGCAACGCGACAGTCACAAACGACTCTCCGCTTGTCTTCTCAGCTGTGATGTCACTTGGCAACGAGACAGTTTGTTAACCTCAAGTTGCCCTCATGACACGGAGTGGCAACTCCTAGCATGTGACCGGCAATACGATTATCTGCTCAGGCAGAGAGGATTGCCCAATGGCAGAGATATGCTATCGTTAAGATTTTATTTTTTTATACATACACCTGAATACTCATGCAATCGATGAGTTTGAACACGCAACAAAGAAGGACGGCTCTCCAAAGATCATGTTCAACTGTAGTTTATTTTATTAAAAAGACCAGGGTGCAAATATGAAATTAAAAAAAATAAAGACAAGCATATCATTTTTAAGCATTTAATACAAACTTAACAATATAAACTATTTCAGTCCCTCTTGACATGTAAGACACTGACTCAAAATACTTTGTTATACCGTATTTTTTTTTTTATCAAGTATTGCACAATGTAGGTACAAAATTAATATTCATACGATTACATTTTGTCCATTGTATATAGCAAAATCTTTAACCTCTTAACAGAAAATACAATTCATCTTTCAGAAAAAAAGCAAATATTCCTACACTTGAATCCCACCACTAAAGAATATTCTGTACATAATCTTGAGAATATTTGATGTACTTTTTTTTCTTTTTTAAAGATGGTTTCTTTAATAATTATCTTTTTAAAAAAAGAAAAGAAATAAGGAAAAGCTGCTGCAGCCATCACAGATCACTGGAGTAGTAAAAAGATATAAATGCAACACCATGTCATAGAAACAATATATACTCTGATATCTTACAAACTCTGTACTAAATTAAATTATACAATTAGAAAAAGACCAAGTATCCCCACTTAGTAGTGCCAATTCATAAAACTCAGCCTCGTCTTACCCCTTGTAAAATACTGTAAGAGGCCAAAACTTGAAGCTTGTATTTTTATATATTTTTGTAATTTTTTGGAGTATTTTCTCAACATGGTAAAAAAATTTGTGCTTGGTTGGCAAAAAAGAAAGAAAAACAACGATGCATGTTGAATTGAAGTAACCAAGCTTGGATGTGTTTACAAGCTTTTAGTAGAAACAAACTCAAGGGGCACAGTAAAACACCCTCGGGCACATGCGCTTGACTGACTAGACACTATATCCTTGAAAGTCCAGGGTTTTTTTTTCCTCTAAGTGTGCGTTTTGTTTTTCCTTCTCTTTAAGCCACCATCATTCATAAATAACATCGTTGTGATGAGTTTAGTTCGCCATGACCGGCTGGAATTGCTGGTTAGAATACTGCATGTTGCTCAGACTGAAGTTGAGGCCATCCATGAGGGACTTGTCGTTGAGGCTTCCGTAGGCAGCGAACACGTCAAAGGCATTGTTGTACTGCAGGGGGCTGAGACCCAGGGAGCCCTCCCCGGGGAACACAGCTCCAGGGCTGGCTTGACCCTGGAGGCTGGGGAACACAAACTCCTTGGCGTTTGGGGAGAGAGCGGAGGCCTTCTGCTGCTGGCCCAGCCCGTACAGCGAGTGCATGGAGGTGGAGATGGCTTTCTGCTTCAGTAGGGTGTTGACATTCAGTCCCAAGTTACTGGTGGGGGAGGTGCGGGCCACCTTGCTGCTACTGCCGCTGTTGTTGGTGGTGGCGGGGTTGTTATTGCCGTTGCTGCCGCGGCCGCTGCTCTTCATCTTTGTGGAGCCGAATTTGGTGGCAGCGAAGGTGGCAGTGGTGAAGGTTAAGGGCTGGGTGGAGCGGGGCATGAATGAGGGGCTCACGGCAGCGGACTGCCCGAAAGGAGGCGAGGGGGAGCTGGACTCTGATGAAGCCCCGACGGGGTCACTGATCGGCATGAAGACCTGGGCCTCAGGGTTAAAGCTGTTCTTGATCTCCTTGTCCAGCTCTGACCCGTTCTCATTGTTATCATCCACGTAAAGCACCTTGACCGGTCCCTTCTCTCCAATCTGGTAGGACACCTCAAACGGGTCAATCCACACACTAAGGTCCTGAGGGAGATTATTCCGGACGTCTTCGATGTCCAGCCCACTCTCTTTGGCTGCCTGCTCCACCACAGGGTCCACCTTCTCCCCTACGTGGATGCACCTGAACCCCGAACCTTTGAATGGCTTATCCGGATACCAGTGGCCTTCATATTTTTTCTTCAGCTGCCTCTCGAGTTCCTCGCCGAAGATATTTACACGTCGCCGAGGGAGTTTGTTGTACAAATAGGAAATAATAAAGTTGAGTGCTACTTGTATTTCAAGCTGCATAGCTGCTTCAGGAGGCGATTCTTTTTTCCCCTTTCACAACAGAGTTGCTTTTTCTGAGCGTCGCTAAAAATCTTCCACAGCAGCAGTGATCAGATTAATGAAAGAATAAAAAAAAAACAACTCTTGAACCCTTGTTGCCAAAATGAATATCCTTCCTGCAACTGGGCTTAAGATCCTGAAAGGAGCAAAAAAAGGGGAAAGGCAATTAGTAGATGAAGACATTTGGAGTAAAAAATAGTCAATAACAAAACTAAATCATTAAACACAATGACGTTTCATCTGCATTAGCTTCTGATAACACAACCCCCTCCCTCCCCTCTCCACAGCAGTGCTGCATCTCAGCTGTACAACATAAACAGCTATAAATAAACAGAGGCCACTGACTCAGAGACGGTGTCAGCAGTGTGTGTTCCCCAGCGGTCTGCTGTGACACAAATACAAGAGCACGGTTGACCTCTACGCAGGATCTGATGCCTGCTGTCAAGTCACAATGATTTTTCGATTGCCTCATTCTGGCGCACGGACATGTTCGGGCATAATACTTTCCTCGTGCGTAGGATGATGACATAAATAAATAAATAAATAAAATAAATAAGTATTATTCTTGTATGACATTGTTTAAAATCCAACCAGGCGACTCTAGTGTTTTCCTGTGCACGGACTGAGCTACACGGTCGGCAGAGGAGCACGTACAAGCTTGGGACAAAAACTGCTGTTACATAATCACCATTCAAAGTCTAGCCACGGCTGTGAAGCCCTTTTCTTCGACAAAGCAAAACGACACTCCCGTAATTTACACGACGGCAGTGACAAAAAAAAAAATACGGACAAAAAGGAGAAAGAGAGAAGACAAACCGGCTCTCTTTCTGGTCACGCGCAGCTTCGATATAACCGACATTAGCACGAGCTGGTCGACTGAATGGAGGGTGTGAACAAAAATGTAGCTTGCTAGCAATCTGGAAGACAGATACTGTTAACGTTTATCTCGACCGGCCGGTTATCGGCGTCAGCTCGCGCCACGGACAGCAAAAACGGTCACGTCACGGTGACTGTGAGAAAATAGGGACATTTTCTCGAAGTCTGGACTAACGACCGTGTTGATGACAGCAAGCCACTTAGCATTCAATTTAGCAAAAAGCTGCTGGACAGACTGAATAGTGGACCGTGAGACTGTTCAATAACACCATTGGGTGGCAGTTTAAAAAGCAAACGGGTATTTAAAAAAAAAGCCACAACTGTTTCATTGTACGAATAAACGATTGTTAATGCTGATGTCAAGTGAATATTTACTTACATGGAAATTCACAGCAGGTTTTTTTTTCTTTCAATGGCCAGGGTATGCTCCAGCAGGCGTTATTCTCGTATAGCCTCTAGTGTTACTTTCTAAAGGAGATACAAAATTACGTTGCCGTCGTCTTCGTGTCTTTATAAAGCTCCCGACGATGCTTCCGTGGGGGTACAGTCGAAATTCCGATTAACAGGCTTGCAAGCTAACTCCCCGCTGCCTGGGAGTTTTTACAACTCTGCCCTTTAAAACTTGGGCTGGTTTGTTTTTATAGTAGTCCTCCGCCACGGACATGGGGGAGGTGGTGATGCGGCTCGCAGAGGTCAACACCCAGTAACGTGTTTCTATTGGCCGAGCGCGGCATCGTCATCGATGACCGCCCCGACTACAGCTGTGATTGGATGGTTTTGTGCTCAATCAACCGCAGGGTTCTATTTACGGTAGTGGTTTGTCTTTCATGTGCTCTGGGACTATTTTATTCAAGCAGGTTTTTAGCTAAAACATCGTTTGATGGCCTCGTTTGAGGCAAAAATACGAGCCATGTAACTCCATTAAATAAAACCTAACACCATCATTGAAGGGTAAAAGACTGACAGGTCTTCACAGGTGTTGTTTCAAGTGAAGCCAAGCCTTTTTAAAGATCCTCTGCGCTCAAAGGCTGTGCTCAGTCGTGCACGAAACCTATAGCTGAACAAGGAGTCTATTGAGACAAATGTGCTCAACAATCTGTATAATTCCCGTTGCTGGGCCAGAGTCCACAGTGAAATGAAACCACGTCCGGCTCTGCTCGTCCCACTACAGGGTTAATCAGAGCTAGATGGCCACCGTGGCGGAGGGACATACCTGTCACTGGCGGTGTTCCGGCTTCTCACCAACAGCATTTGAATGTTCCTCGAGCTGGCTGCAGCTGTGTACCTAAACCTAACAGCGACTGCTTATTGAACGTGGTGTTCTATGACAGGGCATCCTTTCCACCATTTTATAAAACAAAACGAACAGAATCTCACAATTGCCCTCAATGTAAATATTGACATTACTTTCACCCCCCCCCCCCCTCCCTCTGTGTACCTGTGATACACTTCTCTTCATCACAAGGGTTCGGTTGGACTGTGGAAACACATTGATATATACAAAATTGATCCCGGCAGCTCTCCGGTGCCTGAGGGCTGGCTCCTTGTTTTTCCAGCAGCTGTACAGTGCAAGGCCTCAGCTCTCCCCTGACAGGCCTAAGGTGTTTAACACTACCCTCCTCTTACCTAACATGGTCTCCCGCACTGTGTGTTTGTACAATGAATACAATGCCACATGAATCGTACAGCTGGGCTGGGGGGAGTTGCAGGGCAGGGGTGGAGAATGATGAGGAGAGGAGACAGGCTGTCCCTCTGGAGGAGGCGGGGAGGGGCAGCTGAGACACAAAAAGAAAAGTATTCCCTGACTCAGAACCCCGTATGTCATATCTGTAAACGTTACATTTGAGAGCTGATTTGTAGTCGATCTGCCTGCTACATGCAGCTCTCCAGAGGGAACAGCCGAGGAGTTCAATATCATTTCAGAGGCGTGTGTGATTGATATAAATCAATATTAATTGAATGAGGTAGTCTGTTGTCCTCGTCATGTTCCGCACTTAATAAAGGATCGCAGAAATAAAGAAAAATGGACACAATCTTCTTCTCCGCTGAGCTAAAGGGAACGTGTATGCTTCAAAGTGCATTATACATCATGGCAAACATCAGAGTGGCCTCAGACAGCCAGCTATATCCCCCCTGTGAGAGAGTAGGCTTTAAGAGAATGTATGGAGCACAAAGAGGAAAGGGAGTCTTTCATGGCCATTCTTGTCTCTTGTCTCTTTAAGTGCGTTCTTTGGTATTCACGGCATTACTCCTCTTTCTCACGTCTACAGATCTCTGAAAAAACGAGTTAATCCATAAATTTAAAAGCAACTGCATACATAGACCAAGCTATAAACTAAAGGATATGACTATTGTGATGAAATACTTACATACTGGTGTTGATATGGATATTTCTTAGCAAATTAATTCAATACAAAAAGACCATTCATGGTTGTAAATGACTCAAAAAGCCATGTATACTATTTTAAAATCAACTCTAATCTTGAAAGGCCTACTCTGAGAGAGAGTCAACCACTTGGAAATGATCTACGTCACACAGTAAAAGAACGTTAACGCCCTCCCATCATGTAATTATCAGTAACCACTGTGTAGTATCACAATCACAGCCCGGCCCGGCCCAAGAACGTTTGGTCAATTGGTGTTAATGACAATAGCAACGTGCTTTCCCAACGCTGCGACAAGAGTGTTTAGATTAATCACTAAATTGTAAAGATTAACTCAGTTTTCTCATTTGCCGACTGGCTAGTTAACTAGCTAACATTACGAATTACATCTACGAAGCGAGTGCTCGCTCTATTCAAGGCTAAGTCGTCCTCCAGCAACGGAGAGCGAGGCGGAGGGACCCCAGATTGTAATTCTTGTTTCATCTGCGGTCTAATAAACAGTCAATTCATCAAATTCAGTGCCCCATATTGCTGTTTTCCAAGCTACCGCAGATGTTTGACAGTAGACTGAGTATAAGAAGTGGACGTAGTCATCGTCACGTCACCCATCAGTTTGTGGACCACCTGTATGAAGCCTGGAGTTTGGCAATTTCGCCGTCGCCATTTTGAGCAATCCATCATAATCCAGGGGCGTAATGCCCCATTTAGTTTTTGAACGGAGATTACCATAATTAGAATCCAGAGTGACGTAGCCACGCCGTACATCTTACAATTTAATTTAATTTACATTATGCTGTATTGAATAAAACTTGAAACTAGACTTCTGTACAATCAGACTTCTTTTATTTTTGCAAGCGGAGGAGTCGCCCCCTGCTGGTCAGTTGAGAGAATGCAGGTTCTAAGACACTTCAACATCGCCTTCACTCGACAGAATCGGAGGTTGTGTTTGACGACGCTGCGTCTCGACCCACAATTATTTTTTGGCATTTTTATAAAAATTTGCAGTGGGTGGACTGAGGCTCAGACCTGGGTTAAGGTTACAACGGAACCCCTCACGTCTATCTGGAGGTTTATCGTGGTTCACCACAGTGCTACGGTCGGTGTTTAGCTCTGTACCACGCCCCAGTGCCATAAACAAAGTGCTATAAAATTCAGCCAGAGGGCTGCGGGACGCTGCACGACACAACAGAGAGGTCTTCCAGCCTTCCAGATTGAGTCTCAGCAGGTGTGAGAGATGAGTCCCTCCACCATCGGGGATCTTGTGTGATAGATGACCCGGACACAAACTTACACACTGCAGGGGGGGGCTTTTTTTCTCCTACGCCACAGGAAATGTGTGACGACGACCAAATGTTCAAAACATTCGCACAATAGGCTGCATGGCTTCTCTCCCCAGCATTGTCAAAAATACCAGGAGCAGGAGTCCCCCCGCTCATTCTCCCACAGTCTACTCGGTCTACTCGGTAAGTAAGTGTTAGTTTTGGCTGTCGGTATAGGCAGTGCTTAACAATGACCTATTTGTTATTCTCCACCAGAGTATGGATCTGGTGAGCGGCGAAGGTTTCCTGCTGTTGTTGGGAGTCCGTCTGGCTGGGGACCTGGAGGTGAACGTGGCAAATGAAGTGCGATGTTTCAGCGTGACTCATGCAAATTTTTTTTAAGTCAGTTAACATAGATATTTAACGCTTTCTCTTCACAAAGAGGCCCCTTTTTTCTCTTCTCTCTGGCTTTGTGGTTGCACACAAAGCTCTGTTCAAATCCCAGATGTGGCCACTGGATATTAATTTGATATGTGTAACATCACATGCTCAATACTTGGAGGAGATTAAACGAAAGAGTACAAAAAAAGCAGAATATATGCCACGCTTTGTTTGCTCACTACCAAGAAAGGACTGACAAGAAACAGACGTTTATAAGGAAAGAAATTGGGTTCTCGCCTACTGAACTGAAAGTGGCAACAACAAAAAAAAAGCACTGCTCATGTGAGCATGCTGTATAATGAAAGCTGTCAGACACAGCATTCATTCATTTCTTTTGCCTGTTTGACTAACGCCGAGAGAGCACGGGTAGATTTATTAGATCCTGTTCTTTCCGGTAGACTTCAAATCGAAGTTGCCCTTCCTAACACTGTTTGAGGTGTGAAGGAAAGGTGACTTCACTCACGCTATTGGTGTTCGCTCTGCGCGATACGAGTTGCTCGACTCTTTTGTGTGGCTCGGCATGACTTCTTTTTCACCACGACGTCACTGACCAGGAGTTAGGGTTGAGGCAGCGAGACCACTCGGTCATGGTGGAGGAGAACCGTCACGACGCTTCACAAGTACCGTGACGTCCACTCATGTGCGGCAGCATACATCTTTATATCGCAGACAGTACGGGCAACCGGAACAATGTTTGATCTGCTTTTAAAAGCCGCTATAATTCATATTTTAATAATAACAATTCATCACGAGTCTGTGTAATATGAAAGAGGTCGCTAGTAGTGATGAACCAACAGAGATTTATTCTCCCCTTTTTCATCTGATTCTTGTCGTTCTCTGACCTGCACCTTTACTGTTTTGATTGACTCTTGCAGCTCTCATTCATGCCATTTTACTTGCCCAGCGCCCTAAAGCAGACAAGTTAGCAACCAGCAGATGAACATAGAAGAACATTTCAAGAGCTCTCAAGCTCGACCTAACACTACAAGGAAGTCAATATTGTACTTACAGGAATAACAGAATTATAGCATTGTGTCGAGATGTTTGGAGATGACATGATCTCTTTTAGATAAAGAGATTTAAAAGGTTTAAGTGTTAAGAGTATGTCAGGTTTTTGACATTAATGACATGGATGGATGTCTTGTACCAATACCGTCTCTTGCAGCCCTCCCTCCAAACGCTAGGTTCTCCTCCGCAGGTACTTTTTTGTCATTTAACCCTTGGTTCATTTACATATCATTTACAGATACATATCATACCAGCCGAACAAGTGTGATCCCGCGTGGAACACAACTTTTACTGCTCCGTTATTGAAACGCAGGGTCTTGACTGATGTGGAGGATCAAATTAGTATTCGCAGCGGATCCGTGTCCACGGCAAACTAAAAATCACGCAGCTCGCTAGAATTTATAGTCGCAATGCATCACGCAACCTGCTTTATTCTTCCCGTCCAAGTCAAAAGGAATGACCGAAAAGAAAACGTCTTTCAACGCGCTGCTGCGGTGATGACAGCTGGTGACACAGGAGCATTATTTACAGAGTTTACAAAATGAGCCTTGACTCCGGTACACGCCGGCACCTCTGGGGTCCAGGGCCCGGGGTCCGGGTGTCACGTGACGCTTCCTCTTTGAGTTTGTTTACAAATGCTGCGGCAGGGCAGAGGGAGGCAAGGGAGCGCTGGGTTTTCTTTCTCTACTCCAGTGCCAGGAATGACATTAATATAAGCAGCAGGAAACCTCTGGTCCGTGAGGACCACTTAGCTTACCTTGCCATATGGAGGGGGGGGGGGGTGTGTATGTGGAATAATGAGCGCGTCCCTGCCGCGTGTATAGCAGCCAGCGGTTTACGGCCCGGTTACAGTGTCGTGACCCCCGGGGCCGATTCCTATCAAGCCATCTGGAGGAGATGGAAGGTTACACAATAGAGGATCAGCTGCGCTCCTCCTACTTAAATACCATTCAGCTCGACTATTTGGTTTCATGTTGGGGGGGATTATGTTGAGCGTGCCGGGTGCTGTGTCATGAATCGGCCGACCGAGCAGAACAGAGTCGCATCAAGCTTAATAACACGCGGGCATGGCACAGATACAAGATCGCTCTGTGGTTCTTTTTTCCTTTTTTCTTTAGTCCGCCGCCGCCGTCCCGCCTCAGACGGGCAGAGCTGTGCCCTTGCACAGTCCGATCGACTTTTTGAGAAATTCAATTACGCTCCGAGATGAACAGCCAGTGCTTGTGGATGGAATGGGTTTTAGAGTGAGAGCCATCCATCGCACAGGGAACGTGTCACATTTCCATGCATAGTGAATGGAGTATGCTACAGTGGGCCGGCTGTCCCTGTCATTGTGATTTGTATTTTTATCTGTAACCTCCACCCTCCCCCCGCCCCCGCAGCACGCTCCTTTAAAACAGATTTCTGTCATCTCCACATCGCCTGTGTGGGTGAGATCCGTCCCTGAGCAGGAGGCGCTGCGATGGATGGTGGCAGATTATGCCAACAACGCGCATCATCAGCACATGATATTAACAGAGACATTAGCATGTAAAAGCACCAATTCATCTTCAAAACATTGTCACCCTCCCCTCCCACGTGAACCTCTGTCAGTGCGTTACGCACGGACAGAGTTTGCACAGACCGTCTATTGAGAAGCCCTCAATGCCGTTTCCCAGAAACCATGTCAATGTAGCCATGGCAACTATTCTTACACATTGCCCCGTGCTTTTTCAGTTAAGAGTAGCACTCAAGTGCTATTTTTCTGGCAAATGTCAGATCTCATCTCTTAAATGGCAATGAGGATTTTTCTTTTTTTCTTCTCCTCTTCCCCGCAGAGTTTGAAATGCAAAAGGAGGGAGGGCACAAACGTGATGGAGAGGAGACAGAGGAAGCAGCTCGGGTCAGGTTAATCCTTTTTGCTTCGTTCTGCTTCCATAAACAGCTGACCAGGGGGAGATGGGACGAGAAGGAATAAATGAGCTCGGAGTCATGACCCTCCATTTGTGGGGAGGATGATGGCTCACTAACTTACCCCACATATTTTTCTTAAACACCCTAATAGGAAGACGAGAGGCCCCTCGATTCACATGCTGAATATTCAGTGGATCCCTGCAGGAAAAGTGACATGTGATTTTGATGGAGACAAATGTGCGTCGCTGTCTGTAACCTCGCCTCCACTTCCTGCAGCAGCAGTCGGTGCTCTCTGGTTTGGAGAGCTGACACAGTGCTGTTGGGGTAACGGGAGAAGGTGGAGCCATATTTCGCTGATGGATGTCCTTTGATAGGAATGGGGAAAGGTGATAGGCCGGGCAAAAAACGAGCGTGAGAACACAAAAATGAGCATCAGTGCAGAAAAAATGAGTGTTTTTCAGAGGCCGCTGCAGAAGGGGGATGAGGGGTGTAATCGTGACATTGCTCTGGGTATTGCTACTCAGTGCAATTCAGACCCAGTAATCAGAAAGCATTGGGCTGAACACTCAACACAATCAATCCAGTCAATTCAGGCAGTTTGGATGATAAATGGCTATGGCAAAACCGTAACTGGACTACACATGAATGATAAAGGGAAGGAATTCCTCACAGGCTCCCTCCTGATAGAAGACTTACTTACTTGTTTCTCAGCCTAGATTCTCGACCAGGCCCTCATGTTCGACAGATGTTTATATATTCTAGGAATAACATTAGCAACGGACTAATTATAGCTTCATATTGGGAACACATTGAAATGTGTCTCATATCATTTGCGAGCTTGTGATCGTTTGCGCAGGTTTTGAAAACTAGAATTTTTATGGGAACCAGTCTCTAAAAGCCATCATTTGTAAATGTTGTGATTATTCACCTCATTTGTTGCACCGGGGTGGTGGTAGAGGGACAGACGGGTAGCTCAACACCTGGAGGCATTAAAATGAAACTCTCTACACGGTTGTATAGGACATAATGTAATAGTCCGATTTACTAAATTGCTTTCTTACATTTGTAAAGAGCACTTAAGAGTATGTGACAGCACTTTTATGTCTGTACATGTAGCATGGATCTAGAGCCATGAGGCACTTAGCCTGGGAACGCTAGCATGTAGCTAGTTCCAAAACACGCCGACCAACACCACCAAAGCTCTCCAATAAACACATCGTACCTTGTTTGTTTATTGCATTCACAAACTGAACCAACCCCATGACAGTTAATATGGTGAGCAGGTTATTATTGGTCTACTTACGAGTCAACGACGTATTAGAGCCATGAAGGTTAAAAAAAGAGGGAGGGGATTATAGTCCAATGGATTAAATCTGAAAATGAATGAGAAAAAGACACAAATTTAGCATGCCTGAATTATTTGTTGTGCTTAAAGTAGTGTTGGTAAGAATGGCCTCTGAAAGATACCTGTGTTTTCTTTTTATGTTCTTTCTTTGTTATTTCAACAACAAGATGCTGCATAAGTTTGAATTGTACTTGAATAAAATGTTCGACCTGCTGGATTTGTAATTAGTAGCTCTTCTTTTCTTTTTTTTTTACCCACAATGGCCTTTATACAATGCACATGAACAGAAACTAAACATGATCCTCAGCATTGTCGTTGTTAAAGGAAGGATTTGTCTTTAGTCAACTGTTCTCAAGTTTTATTTTTTTGCAGAGGAACAGATGGTTTATTGTAGCAACAGACAGATTTACACCCAAAAAACGCTTTTACAAACGTGTGGATTCTCTGTAACAGCTATAGGAGCTTTGAGGACTCCGAGTCGGGGACTTGTTGAACATGTTGCCTGCAGTTTGTCAACAGATAAACCCCTCCATGATCTGAAGTTTGACCTTGGCGGGTCAGCTTCCCTCCTATCACTCAGCATTCAAAACCAACGTCATGTGTCCCTTTGTAGCGCCACCTCCTATAAGTAGAATACAAAAGGCCACACAAGGCCACTCCAGTGCTCGCCACAATGAAGCTGAGCTGTGTCAATCCCACAAAGCTGCTGGTGTTGGGAAATAGCCACCGCCTGGTGGGACACAGAGACCCAGTCTCAACTTCAACAGCTTAGCCAACAATGTGAGATGGGAAAATATCTACATCCTGGTTACTGGTTTGTAGTAAATATTACTCTGGACACAGCACAGGGTCGTGTTCCTTTACTGTTGTTGTGCACACAGGATTCATGGCGTGACTGAACATTTGAGTCCTTTTGTTTTTTGTAAAGTGAGCGCTAAACATAGCCTTTAGCCATGTTAGCTGAATAGCTCGAGAGTGTCGTGGTGCCCTGATTTTGAATCGGACCGACCTTGCTGATCTGACTTTGACACTTTGGCCCAGGCTCAGACTTTCAGGTGTGAAAAAAAGGCCCAGAGTCTTTCTTCGTGTACATTAACCAAAAAACGTCTTGTCTCTAAACTTGCCTATGGTCCAACCTGCAAAGCAAGTTAATAAGCGGTTGGCGAGTGCCTCGGCTTACCAAGGCGCAAATAAAATAAGCTGCTGTATGTACAGCCCAGTGCTGCTGACCGTCTCCCTCGGAGTTAAGTCCTGTCAGGCATTTACAGCGCGGCGTCTGCCTCGACCCACAGTGTGGGGGCGGAGAGAGACCCCCACAGCCCTGAACTGGGATCAGGCCGAGTAAGAGCGGACAGATTGGGAAGAATGTCACAGGGAAGTGTTGAGCGGTTCCATGTCCGTGTGAAAATCCATTAATCACAAATCTGCCCCTGATTGAAACGAGAGGTCAAAGAATGACCCCAAACATGCCTCCATCCCTCACTCCCTCCCTCCGCCCGACCACTTCGCTCTCCATTATTTTTCCTATTTCTTGACTGTTGTGTAAGCGCCTCCTTCTTTACACTCAGCTCTGTAGTATTTACCTTTTCCCCCCTGAGACAGATTGCTCTTGTTATCTGTACTTCTTTCCATAAAATGTTCTCTATTTTTTCCCCGCTCGCTGCACTCAGTCACAGTGCGAGTGGCTGAAGTCTGGAGCGATGCCAGAACAAACAGCCTGGACAAACCAGCTTTCAGAACAGAGTCCATAAGAGCACAGAGTGTGTGAGTGTGTGTGTGTGTGTGTGTGTGTGTGTGTGTGTGTGTGTGAAGCACTCACATGACTGAGTCCAGGACACGCTGACATGTGTCTACGAGGTCAACATGTACATCCTCATCTTGGTTTGAATCGGGCAGGATGAACTAACCACATGAATGCGGATGCTTTCCTTTTTCACTGGTCGGCATGATGTCTGCTTACACTAACCCCAGAGCGCACTGCACACACACACATGCTGCATTAATCAGCTGTGTTATTGATAATTGCTCTGAGGCATGCTCATTACCTACCAATAAAGCAGCGTGGCGATAAGACATGGAGTACCAGAAGCGCACAATAACTCATTTATCTGAAGGGAGAACATTTCCCAAGATAAGCTTGTACGCTAAATCAATAGGATCAACAACGAGGGGAATAATCTTATATTTAGATTTTAAAAGAACTGTTTGTTTGTTTAAAGAAGAAATAGTGCAGACTTGACTTATTTCATCCAAATGTCACATGCCTCACATTGATCTTGAATATTTCAAACAACATGTCTGCTAATGATCCACCTCAAGCCTCCGCTGTGAGTACATCGCATCTAAATAAGTCACGTTGTCAAGGAGTCTCACAAATCTACTGGTTTCGTCGACTGCTGCAGTACGATTATTTCACATTGGTTTAGTAGTTTGGGGCCTAATTTAATGCAGCACAAATTATTTAATTTTTCTTTTGGCCATACGGGAGCAGTGCAAGAAGCCGTAATCACATTCATTTGAACGTTTTGGTCTCAACCAACTCCTAAAGCATCAGCTCTTGAGCTGCGATTACAGGCTGTACGAAAACACTTACGACTCGTTCTCTGTGGGTTCGCCATCACGAGCTGCATCTTCCTCATTGAATGTAGCAATTTTTTCTATTATCAACATAGAAATGCAAACTTTAAACTTCCACTCAGCACAACAAGTTGTGTTTGATGGTGGGAAGCTGGCGAGGGATCGTTGTTCTTATGCTACGTTCACACAAAAAGCGTTGCGAATATCCGCACCGCCTTTACAGCATCAGTTTACTTGCTGAACAATTAAGCTGCGTTCACACCAAACGCGTTGCGAAAGTAACTTGCACCTGAAAGGGGGCGTGGCTTGGTACCCTATGGCTTATCTACATAAAAACAGTTACCGTTTACGCAATCCACCATGGAAATAACCACTAGTTCTGCTTTATACTTGTTGTGTAAATTCCACATATGTGGTAACATCAAACTCCATCGTGTCTGGGTTCATATTATTATCCGTAGTCCCACAACAGCGTCTGTCTGACGGCCGCTATCAGCGCTCCTTCAGACGGAGGCGATGACGGGCGGAGCTCCTCAACGCTGATTGGCTCACGCAACTCAGCAAATTTATCGCCAGAGTTAGAAAATTTGCGCTGCATTGAACGCGTCATTTAGCTTTTTCGCCGCCTATCGTGTCTGTTCATTGACTTTGCATGTAATCTACTGACGCGTCAAATTCGCAACACGTTTGGTGTGAACGCAGCATTACTCATGCTGGTCGGGTGCACTGTTAGCTCGTTTTGTGGCATCTAGAGGAGACAACGTGAACATCTTTGTGCTAATTTTAGGGGTGAGATTGTTTGTTGTAGTTACTCGATGTGTCTGAAAGCTTCAGTAATTATTTTTAAGTTCAAGCTTGATCACTTCACTGGCAAATAGCCAACATGACTAAACTACACAACATTTGATTGTGCTTACAAGGGAAGTTTCGCAGCGTAGTTCAGAGGCTCAGATGTCGGCACTCTCATCTTTCCCCGGAGATTATCCCGCCTCTCACTCAACCTGCTCCGTCTATTGTGGGAATAATGATAGAAATACATGAGAGCGGCTCCTAATCACACTGAGCAATCTGCAGCTTGCCTCCAAATCCAAACCTGCATCTGCGCTCCTGAACAAGACAGATTGCTGTCGTTAATACGAGGCTCAAAAAAAAAAAAAAAGAAGAAAAAAAAACTGATACACCGATGTCACTCAAGCTGCTGATGAAAAAAAAGAAAGAAGAACTCCTCCAACAACAACAACGGTGAGTCATCGCGTGAAACTGTGGAGGGATGAGGGCAGAGAAGAGAGATTGTGACATCGCCATCATCCCCAACCTCAAAGTCCCACACAAGGTTTTGATTATCATTCGTAACAATGCACATAATTCTGGATCCTTTTATTGCCGCCGGCCGCCGTAGTTTCTACGTTCATTTCGAGGAAACCAGCCAACACGAGCACACTTTCTCAGCAGCACAGTGGGAAGCTTCTGCAAGCAGAGCTCCACTTTCAACTGCAGCCGCCGTCCAATGCTAATTCACAATCCCATCTCGTCCTTGTGTATCCGTGTATTCATTATTGGCACAAGGGCAGACCGAGCACAGGATCATAATTCTGTGCGGCCACCGGTGCTGCGAGTGATTTCGGGAGGAGTTGTCCTCCTCATTGACGTGGAGCCGAGGTTTGCCACAATGCACTATTGTTCGGCGACGTGCTGATATGAGCTTTCCTGTTATACATTTTCCCCTCAGCAATGATAAAATATGGAGGGAGTCGCGGAGAGGAATCAATAATGTGTTGCTAGTGGGAATCGGGGTCTGTGATGAGAGAGGTTTGTGTTTCACCGGGCCAGACCGGTGAAACTCCAGCCCGGGCCGAGTCTCTGTGGGAATGAGGCAGAGGCAGGGCTGAATGCTCCCTATTCATGAACGCTGGCCTTTCTCTCTCGCGCGCTGTCTCTCTTTCTCTGACTCCCTGTAACATGTTAACTGGCTGTTGCCACAGAGGCCGACCTGATGGAGTTGGTGCTGTTGTTGTTATTGTTGTTGGTTTTTTTCTCTGCTGAAAGTTGGAGGGAAAGGTCCCAGCGTGGACATTTGTTGACCTTTTTTTTTCAGCAAGCGCACAAGAGCAAGAAGAAGAAGAAGAGGAAGAAGAAGAATATATATATATATATATACTCCACCAACTGCTGAGTCTAATATCTGGCTCTTCTGCTGCTAAATGCTCCACGACAAAACGTTCTCACTCCCATCTCATCAAACTGTGACGCTCTCGGTACCCTTAGGTTTAGACGTGTAGGGAGAGAGTGTCGGTCCTTGAACGCCAACTGTCTCAGTGTTTGGGTTTACGTACGCCTGTGTAAAGGTAGGAACCAACACTACTGTAAAATAACATTGAATTGGTTTCCCACAGGACACAAACGTCCTGTTTGTTGGACCCGTCCTTCCTCCTCTCCCTCCAGCCCAATGCAGACTTTTTTATCTGTCTTTCATCATTTGCTCTTTAACAATGACGCTCATGGCTCTGCATTGGAGTTATCTGGAAGCCCGATGCCCGGGTGATAAGTCTCTGTGGGTTTAGCACTAAGTCTTTCACGAGACAGTCATTTTTTATTTTCTAAACAAATGAACTTAACAAATGTACAAATCATGGAAGCAAACAATACAAACAATATCTCATATATGAGCGTAAGCAGAATAAATAGCATAATAAATATTACAAATTAACAAAAAAAAGGAGTAAACAGAGTGAACCTAAAGAGAGGCGTCTTGTTCAGAACACACAAAGTTCTTCACTGAGTTTATTTTAGCTCTCAAGCCCTCGCTCTATTCTTATTCTTCAAGAGTTTTTCTCAGAACATAAGACACAGATGTGTGTGTGTGTGTGTGTGTGTGTGTGTGTGTGTGTGTGTGTGTGTGTGTGTGTGTAGGTCTCTGTATGGGACCGTGGCTAACTACTGAGTCCCTCTTTAGTTTCCACCCTGTGCTCAGTTTCACTCTATTTCAGAGTTGGCTAATTAATCATGCATTATTGAGAGACAGAACCAGGCAGTGTAATAGCCTTCACTGCAGTCCCAGCACAATACAGAACCAGGTATTAGTGTGCGTGTGCGTGTGTGGGAGGAGTGTTCAAGGTCAGGCAGAAAGTAACTTTGAGTGCCTTTCGTTTTTTTCCCCTGGCTGTGTTGGAAGACAAGTTCCCCCAAAAGCTCCATTCAGATTTGGCACATAGATATTAGTCCTGGCGACCTATTCGCCCGCATTTTGCTTGCGATCGGGTCGTGTGCGGTGGACGAAGCCCGCGGTTGCGGTGACCGAAGACAGAATTTAACCCTGGCCTTCCAGAGGGACGCGGGTTAGCCGCCGTTATCTAGTTGGCTGCAGGTCACCTGCACTTTCCGTTTCAAAGGCCTCTCTCTCTCTCTCTCTCTCTCTCTCTCTCTCTCTCTCTCTCTCTCTCTCTCTCTCTCTCTCTCTCTCTCTCTCTCTCTCTCTCTCTCTCTCTCTCTCTCTATATATATCTCTCTCTCTCTCGCTCTCTCTCACGTGCACATGGGTATCTCATCGGCATGAGGCCCCTGGCTTTTGGGGGTTTAATCAGAGGCAAAGGGACTCTTGTCTGCTCCGAGAAACAACACACATTTACACATTCACACACACACACACACACACACACACACAGAGACCCTGAGCGGCGGCGAGGTGACGCGGCGCCACTCAGCAATCAGACAACATTTTTGGAATACTAATCAAATATGAGGCAGGAAATTTAGAGGAGCCATCTGCCCATTGATTAGCAGGACGCCGCAGAGATCACTCGTCTCTCGGGTGGTGCACATGACACGCATATCAGAAAGGGTATTGATCCAACTGAGGGACTGTTAGTCTTGAGGAGGAGGCGGGTCTTCAGAGTTTTGTGGCAAATTAGTACGTCGACCACGTGGAGCGCACCGGTGACGTTGAACACTGATTGGCTGGCGGCGTTGCCGGCCTCAGGCCTCCCGTAGTGGAGCATGAACTTAGTAAGACCCACGCAACCGTGCCTTGTTTATGAACTGTTGCTTGCTGTCACTTTGTGGTGTCGGCCTGGTTTTAGAGAATTGTCTCAAAGAATTTCCTCTGATTTTGTGGGTTTTTGTTGAGGAAGCCTGTCTCCTGTGCGTCGTGTTGCAGTACCACTTTCAGCCTGAGCTGTTACTGATGCATCAGTGGGGGGGCGCTGTTTTACAAAGATTATTCATCGCTGTTTAATGTGATGTGCGGTTCCAAATAGTTTACTGTCAAAGAAATCCCATGAACTCAAGTATAGAGATCAGATTTTGTGCATACCCATGTACATTTTGTAATTAGTACATTTTTAAATAATTACAAGTGAAATGTTCTGTCGTCTGTTATTCAATTACTTTTCTTGATTTTAGGTTCTTGCTGCGGTATCGTTTCAGCATCGGTCTCGAGTTATTTAGGCAGGGTATCGTATCGAAGTCACACTTTTAGTAATGTGACAACGCTAGTCTCTGCTGATATCTGATTGAGGTGACATCGCTTAAAAAAAAGTAAAAGAAACTCCAGCAAAGATAGACAATAAATAAACCCTCAGGTTGCCAGATGCATGTGGAATAGAAAAAGAATACTGACAATAAAATGATTAAACTCTTCGTTGTCAGCAGCTACAATTTACAGACCACCTTCCTGGTCCTGTTATCACAATAAGATCCAAGTTGTACAACAAATAAAAAAGAAAATTGTAACTGGAAATATCGTTAAAATATGACAAATCATGCTGTCATCGGGATTTGGAGAATAACAAACTCTCTCCATGACCTTTGACCTCCGACACACATGACCCTTCACAACTGATTATTTCAGCCCCCGGCTATCCTCCATGGCCGTTTTTATGTGGCTCTGAATTGAGCCACGAATACAGGAGAGCTAAAGGGAAAGTAGTCAAAACTCCAGAGAGAGAGAGAGAGAGAGAGAGAGAGAGAGAGAGAGAGAGAGAGAGAGAGAGACTCATCTCTGTGTCCGTCTCCGGTTTCGTGAGAGGTGAGCTCTCTCGACAGTATTTCTGCCTCGCTGCTCTCCATGACAGGAAGTGGTCAAACAGTAACATGGAAAACGTGACGAGCTAATAAACACGCTGGAGTGATAACCTTAGCCTGTAATATAATACGCTCGTGGGTTTTTTTTTTTAATTCTGCAGCGACTAATTGTAACCTCTGTTCCCCAAGCTCGAGGAAAATACATCACTTGAAGGGAATCCACGGACCGATGAACAGATTTTTCGACTTCAGAAAAGGGGGGTTTGCTTCTGCGTTTGAACGGCGCCGGATGGAGATAGGGTGGCGAGCGGGGGTCAGCAGAAGAGTATTCTTGGAGCAGATCTCTTGGGTTACAGCAAAAGATGCCACCGGTGGACCGCTGACATAGCAGAGCAGCATCACTCTCGACCAGCCTCTCACAAGACTGTAAAAGGTATTTCACAAGGACATGAGCGATAAAAGAAGCCTGAGTGGTAATCGGCCCCGCACAGCTGTGGGCAGCGCTTCAGACATTAATGAGAATATGATTGATCACATAGGGGGTAATGGAAATTGATTAATCATTTGAGAGTTGGAACTTAATCTCGACCGGTCTCCAGGAGTTATGGGGCTTATGAGCGCGCGGCGGTGACAGTCTGCATCATCGTGTGTGCCGTGGGCAGCCCAGCAGAGCGGACCCGGATCAATACCAGCAGAGACGGACCTCAAAAAGTGTTACTTGTTGACCTCCTTGAGTTGTGCCCGCAGGGTAAGGGCGCCGTGGTTTAGAAAACATGTATAACATCTCACATCGCGTGCCAAACCTTTAAGATTTAAGTGACGAAACACGCGCAGGCGGGTATGCACGCACACGGCCACCACATCTGGCTCATCTGGCTCATCTGGCTCAGGCGACAAACTCTGACAGGAAGTGGATTAGCGCGCCGGCTGGCACGATGTACGACGAGCCCACTTAGAACATCTTTAATCGCCGCGCCCACAAAGCTAATGGAGATCGTGGAGACTGCAGCGGCCTCCAGTCGCCACTCGGAGATCTGAGCGAGGCGGCCAGCTGTTGCGGAGACTCAAGCCAGATAGCGGAGCCCCGCGCTAAAGAGCTGAGTTTATTTGGCCCACGAGGACTGAGAAGCTCTGGAAACTCTGTCTTGGAGATGTCAGGTCACATGGCCACATGCTACCTGTGTGCTGACCGTAATAGAGACCGCAAACAGTGTTCAGTGTTCCTCTGCGATGGTTTGAGAATCCATATTTTGTTTTAGAGTTGCTGTGTTTCCTCAGTTTTTTTCCCAGTTCTCCCGGCACAAGATCAGACCATGGCTAAAACAAACCACGTGAAAGCTGTGAGGCTCATGCTCCGTCTGCCGATTCACTTATTAAGCGAGCAGGAGACGCTCGTCTTACAAAGGTAATTCCTTTTTACGATTTGACAGCAGCCAAACTTTAAACCTAAATGAAAACATATTGCGAGGGAGAATGAGATGATGGGAGAAAGTAGAAAAGTAGACACAGGGAGGTCTTGCAACTTTGTGCTGGAGCAGAGTTGCACTTTTACAGGGACGATGTAACCCCCACTGAGTTACTGTTGCTCGGTCGGACAAGCTCGACAAAAAAAAAAATGACGACGAGGGTTGAGTTTCGCAAGAAGGACTACATCATGCCATGGCAGGGTCGCTCAAATCACAAAACGCTAAGCCGAGTTCCTGTTTTTTTGCCCCTCGCATATCTTTACACACAATGGTGCTCAACTTTCTGAGATCATCTGGTGCCTCTGCCACTTCCTCTGGTATGTCACGGTGACACTCGTCTTTGTCATTTCCCTACAGCGTGTTCCTCAAAAAAAGGATTCCTTCCCTCCGTCAGCGCACTCATGTCCCGGTGTTAGTGTCGTCTCCTCTGCTGCGTTTCAGCCCCCGAACCTCCGGATCACAGTCTCCAACTCAAAGTGCTAAATTCACCCGATGCAAATAACCCACAAACTGCTGCAACCCAAAGTGTATCAGATACAAGTTTTATTCTTAATTATTAGGCAAATTAAGTAAAATAGATGTCCATGGGCACATCAGCTACATTGGATTTGACGCACATCACAATCTGGCAAGAAGAATTTGAAGGCAGTTCATGTTAACATGAGAACATGTTTATTGATACTTTTTGTAGCCAGCTAACTAACTAACTAACTAACTAACTAACTAACTAACCAACAAATCAACCAACCAATAAACCAACATTGCTGTTCCTGGAGCCGCACCGCTGTCATTTGTTGGCGTGCATGTAAAAGCTGCTCATTAGCACACAATAAACAGCAATTAGTAACGATAAACATTAACCATCATGTAATATTCTATTAAATCTCCACAGTAAAAAAATCTGCTCTCAGTACTTTAGGTTTAGTTTCGTGCTGTGGTCCAGAAGTTTGGACTGAATACATCAAACATCAAGGCAGCCCCTGGTGGCTTGGTTTTCATCAATCGTTTTTTTTTTAGTTTTCAAGTTCAAGTTTTTTTTATCCGTCGGTTCTGAAGAAGTAAACAGGTTGAGGCAGCCAGAGAAGAGGTTGAGGGTGAAGAAGCAGGAATCCTGCTGTAAAGATACAAGTTGAGATGAGCTCAGCTCAATATTCTGACCTTGAAGCTCACGTCACACCTTGTAGAGCTGCTTTGTGGTCACATACTTGGCCAGGCTGACCAAGCTGTCCAGCCAAAGATACTGAAGAGGTAAATATCTGTCGGCTCACGGTTTGATCGGTAAAATAACCCGGGGCTTCCAGGAGGATGTGATTGAAGCTCGGTCTCGTCCGAGCTGAAAAAGAGTGCAGCAACAAGGTGAACCCGGTCAGGGATGAGTAAAGAAGGAAAAGCCAATACTCCCCGCTCTTCCCAGCCCGTCTGTGAAGGCAGCGCTGTAATTGGATGAACAGATTGCATGCGAAGAAATTCTCCTCCAGATAAAAATGTGGACGGTGACTTCAAAGAGATGTCGGCTAATTTAAACTGCGTGTCTGCATGAAAACAAAGGCTGCTTATTTTAAGCCTTTGACATGTTTGTGACAGTTGTCTCTCTACTTGTCAAAAGTAATGAAGTGAGCTCCTCTGAGAGTTTCTTTGTTGCTATGTATGGACATAGTGTGGGTCTCCAAAGAGCATAAAGACCCATGAATAAAGTCTCAATGAAGAGCGTTGTGTGTTCATTATCTTCGCTGCTTTCCACATGACTGGTTAGTCTAACACATTGCTAGTCTTTACTTTCCTAATAACGTCACACTGACGAACAACTCATTTTAGGCGACAGTAGCTATGCACAAATTCCTCGTATCTCACTAAGAAAGAACCTGTTGTTATCTGGATTTGGGAGAGTAAAGAGTCTCGCACTAAACACCTTAACAAGCTCAGCAACAACCACAACGTACCTGCCAGTTGCAAGTTGCAAACTAACAAGAGAGTCAGCGGCTGACCGGCGGCGGCTGGCGCTAACTAAAGCTGAGCGTCTATAAAAATGACCTAAAATTTCTGACTATCCGTCAAAGCTACGCAAGCTGTTCGCAGCCCGCCAGGCTGTGATTGGTCTGCTAACCGCATCCTTTCTGAGTCTCGCATTTCCGGTTTTATAGCATAATACCTCTGTTTTTAAAAGCAGAAACACGAACAATGGATCCCGTTGATGAACGTTTGGCTGAAGAGGTCTGCAAATATGAGCATTTATAAAACCCGTCTGAGGGAGTATAAGGACATGCAGATGGCGGTAAATTCCTGAAGGGAGATATCGGTGAACGTCGGCGTGCAGGTCGACTCTAAACGGTTGTTGCACCACCTGCTGCTCTGGCGTATGGAAACGGCACGGGAACTATAAACCAAAACGACTCCGTCGATCCAACTGCGTGGTCGGCCGCAGTTGTAGTTGCAAGAGTGTATGTCGCCCTTTAGCTTATGTAGCCTGTAGCCTCAAGCAGCAGGAGTGAGGAGCGTTTGCTACACAAAACAGAGCTGAGGCTGCTGGGAAGTCATGAGGGTTGTAGGCATTTAGTCATTAACTAAAGTAGAAACTTTTGATCTGATGATTCAGCTAAATAAAAAGTCAGGGGATCCCCAAAGTTATTATAATTCACCATATGGACAACGCGAAGACACCAAAGTTTGTAGAAATTGAAATCTGATGTAGCTGTGAGGATAATTCAGTCTAAACTATACTGCCATGGCAAAGAATATTGCAATATTTTAAAGCAAAAATATATGTGATAAATGACTGAGCAAACCGGAGCCCAGTTTTGGAAGGCCTGACCCAGCAATGAGGGAAGAAGAAACTCAGCAAAAGTGGGTCACAGATGTTCTCCTGACCTTTGACCTCGGGGTGCACGTCTCAGACGCTCTGATCTTTAAACCCAGCCAGAAAATCACATGACGTTAGAAAACAGCAAAAAAAAAAAAAACCCGCTGACCAATCAGTTCTCTCTGTACGTGGCGGTTTGTTTGGTGAACACCGACATGTGACCCTGTCTTGTTTGCTCGTGAGCTCCCCAGAACGCAGCGCATCCCAAGTGACCCTGCGCGGCAGGAACAAGCACTTCACGGGAAAGCGAGGAGGAGACTCTCGAGCACAATACCTCGCTCCCTCGACCACCTCGCGACACGTGGACGCCCACACAAACAAACATCCCACATCCCGGTTGAGTAAACACTGTACGTCTCATCAGTCGTGGCATTAAATCCATAAAAGATCGCATTAGCACATGAATGGCTATCAACGACGGGTTCTCTTTAAGTCTTTCTCTTCTATCCATGAGCTCAGCTCACCCTACGCTCTGTTTTTTTCTTCTTCTTCTTCTGTGCGATGATAGAACGAAAGGGACCAGAGTGAAGTGAAAAACACTATTCCTGTGTCGCACCAGAAGAGGGCAAGCCATAACGAGCGTGCGTCACAGGTGTTTGTGCTCCGGTGACGCTTCTCTGGAGCTGTGCGAGGACAGGATGTGACCACGTTTTGCTCTTATTGCTGACATGTGTTCGTCCAGCAGCCTTCAGTGGAACGAGGAGGGGGAGAATAATAAAAACACACATGGCAGAGCGAGCAAGAGCGGAGAAAGAGGGAGGAGAGAGTTCATGCTAAATGAGAACATAACTCGTCTGGATGAGACACGAGATACTTGATAAGCAGAATTCAAGTTTATCGTTTCATACGCAAGGTTTTGAGTTTGAGAGCAAAGCGACAAAGCAGAAAAACGAGCAGTTCCACAATGACAAAGGTTGTGAACAAACCCCTGAGGATAGCCAAAGGTGATTGGTAGGTAAAAAAGTACCATTTGGGATTGTTGCTAACATGGCTAACATGGCTAACATGACGTCACGGTCCTTTCCAGGGAGCTAGAGACAGAAGAGTCCGAGAAACGGAGCGCAGAAAGAGGCCTCACGTGTGTGTTTATACGGGGTGTGTGTTTGTTTGTGTGCGTATGGAAGGGTAATTCAGTCAGCCATGTCTGACCCTCAGCAACTGTCCCCAGCAGAGACAACTCTCCTCCCTGTCAGCCAGCGTAATCCTCAGCCGGTGGGAAGAGCAGGGTACCAGGCTCGCCCCGCGTCACAACTTTGTGACCTGGAGCTTTTTGATTGACCCGGGGGAGGAGGGATTAAAGTGGAGCGGGGAGGATGATGTGCGATGGGAGGATGAGGTGGTTCTGTGTTTGTGTGTGTGGCGCGGGTGATCTGGGTGTTAAGGTAATCCCGCTGGAATCTGTACTGAAAGCCCGGGTGGATACACAACTGATGGCCGAGCGGGCGTAGACGGACACAGAAGATCGCCGCTCTGTGGAAGCATTAAGTCGGACGTTATGTAAGAGATATACGGACGTACACACCATCCCACTATCACCATCTTTCCCCCTTTCTCTCTCACATACACACACCCACGTGTGCAGGGAGGATGCAGGACCCGAAGCGCCGAGAGAGGTTAATATATTATGACCGATCGCCGTTCCAACCTACACACCGGCCGCAAATAGACTTCTAGCGCGCAAATGTTCCAGGAATCACAGTCAAACGGGCCGCTATGAAGCGTGGAAGGATGTAATCATATGGCTGCTGTCTTTGCGTGAGAACACTGCAGAGATGTCCAACAGATTTAGGATTTGTTACTCGCAAATCTTTTAAATCGGTAGAAGTCACTGAACACGGGGACTGACAACAAACAACAAGCTGGGCTGGCTTTCTATTGGTCAGTGCACCGCAAAACACAAATATCAATTCAAGAAAGCGAGGATATTTAAAGATATACGGTACAATCTTGCATTCAATTATGAAACTTGTTCCCAATGAATTGATCTTCAATGGGGAGGCAATGTCCTCTCCTTGTTGCTCAGTCGCTCAGTTGGGCAAACGGCTACTGTCACGAACATGTCATGTGACCACAATGACTTTGGTAATCCTCAGACTTTTCGTCTCGTGCCACCTTGAAATGTTTTGAATTCCTGTGAAATGTGGCGCCGACATTCATGTTCCCCTCAAATTGATTTGAATACATTCCTTTGCTTTATCGCCTTCGTAAGGTCAAACTTAAAGCTTCAGCTGCACCTTTCGTTTGGGCTGATTAGCAAATGTTAGCAACAAAATGTATTTGTGTCATGTTTGTACTTATAACTTAGCTGACTTTCTAACGTTGTGCTCGAAGTGTTCCAACGTTGACGAAGGAGCTCAAAGTCAACGTCCACTTCCGGCTCCACATGGGACATGAACGCCGGCCTCCTGGGTGAAAGATCTGCAATTGTTTGACTAACAGTAACTTGATGTACTCCTCGTTTGTGTAGTGTGTGTAGCGTTACACGCATGCAGCCTGCTTACGTTCTGAGCCTCTTACGCAAGTCCATCGGCGAGCTTGCTTGCGCGCGCACACACACACACACACACGCACACATAGGGATTAGGTGTCGTCACACTAAAATTGAACCGTCACGGCTGCTGGACAGGGTTTCCTCATATAGGAAAGGAAATGAGGAGGGAAGTCAGGTGGGGCTGCGGCTGAAAGGTCAAAGACACGAGAGAAGCCCTCACCAGAGGGCCGCCTCCCCCACACGGAGCAGCTGTGCATCGTAAACAAGCATCTGATCCTCCCGCGAGCTCACCCGTTGAGGGGTGAAATACAAAAATGAGAGGGTGGGGGACACACACACACACACACACACACACTATGGTTCTGTAATCACAGGCTTCAAATATCTCACAGTGCTAATAAACTTAGCAGAGGAAAGCTCCCGTCTGAGCGGAGAGCAGATTGATTGCTTTTGTCCTGCAGCTCTTCACAATGCTCGGTGTCTGCTTGTGTATTCAGCAGCAGTTTCATCTTTCTCCGTGTGTTTTACCAAGGTGAGACACGGCCTGATGGGATTTTTCTTTCTATCAGAGTTCGAATACGGCGGCTCGTACGCTCGTCCGACCAACGGGGACGCGGCCTCGTGGATGGAGAGACACGACGGTAGCGGCGGGTTGCGTTCAGTCTTCAAACTCTGCGTGCCGGCGACGAAGTAAAAATTGACGCGGCGCTTCCCACACCGCCATCGGCGTGATTTACTGCATTCACCTTTGGGTGCTACAGTCATTCGGTCATCAGCGGAGAACCTGCTCAAGAAATACCTCACGTCGGCCTCCTCTCACAGAGAAATGACTCTTCTCTACTCGCTCCACCGGCTCTCTCAAGCTTAAATTCTCCTTCATCTTTATCTTTGTTCTTTCACGATTGCTCTCGCAGAGATACTTTAAGGGCATCGAAGCCACGACCTTTGCCCTCCTTTTGTAATGTCGATGATCTCGGGATGAAATCGTACGTTTTATTGTGCGCTCGTTCTCAACTACCCCGCTCACTGGTACAGCTGAGCCGCGTCAAGTTTAAACCGGTTTTCAGCGACTCGGTTCCTGCAACAGCAAATCAAAATGGTGACATTGGGTCATGTGACTTTCAGGTGGTTATTGGTTGATTTTTATTACTGTCGGGTGAATGCATGAACAACGGTAGACTGAGGTGAACAACTTCAGAGAAAAACGTTTTTAAAAATTAAATAATATGTTGATGATTTGAGGTGATTAAGTGACACGCGGATGAAATAATGACGCTAATAAATGATCCACACCTCTTGCTATGACTCTGGTATTTAACATTTTATAACGTAGCGCCGAGGAAAACAAAACAATTAGACGATTGACATGAAAACAACAACTTAGATTTTCATTTAGCAAACAAAAAATTCCGCCTTCTTAAATCTGATGAGTTGGAGATTTTCTCGCTTTTATAAAATTGTCTATAGACATTTTTCCGGTTGACTGAATATTCAAGAACGGGCTGGAAGATGTCACTTTGTGAATTGGTGTTTTCCCACAATTTATTGACATTTTGAAGATGGTTAAAAAACGACTGCCGACCAGGCGAGCGCTGCATGAACTGTGTTTGACCCCGAGGGAGTGTGCGGGTACCCGGGTGTGACGTGGGCCTGTGCATCTGCCTGTTGTGCCCTGTTTTCTCTGACCTGCTATATAAACAGAGCGGTTGAGGCGTGTGTGTGTGTGTGTGTGTGTGTTTGTGTGTGTTTGGGGGGGGGGGAAAGGGAAGGAATGGGGGATTCTGGGATACTGGGATGCTGCAGCAGTCGTCTGCCGACTCCTGGAGGACGGCGCGAGTCCATCTCATCTCTTAATTACTGACGTCCCCGAGACGCAGCCGGCTAATAACTGCAGCGAGCTGGATCCTCCGCTGAGCGCTGAGCAGATGGAGGCGGAGAGAGCAGCGCTCAGCTTCACAGCCAGCCAGAACAGACAGGGCTCAACCAGGCCTCTCTTGACCATCTGGACTAACACGCCGCGCACAACTCGCGCACACAAACGCACGCACGCTTGTACCGCCCGTAATGACACGGGGCCGCGCTGCACCCTGTTCCCAGTCGCAGCTGATTTGTAGGAACATTTGTCATCATCATCATCACCCCCGAACACCTCCGTAACAGACGCTCCTGTCACAGAGCCAGCAGCCCGGCGGTGAGAGAGAGTACAGTACATATGCTGCCGCACACTCAACCAAACAAGGGTCAGTATTAGTGTTAGGCCTATTACTGTACTGCGCCATACATGGCTGGCGACACAAAGTGGCGTCCACGCTGTAAGTAGCAGTGCATTACTGTAAATACGCGCAGCTTTAACCTGGACAGTGTACGTAACCGCTTTGGCGCTCCTCTCTCTGGGAACATATGGGCTGACGAGGATCAATGGCAGATATGGGCCAGTATTAGCACAGACGCTAACACGGCTAATCGCCCTAACTTTCTAAGATGTTCTTCTCCCTGCTGTGGACTAGCGCACACACACAGACACACACACACACACACACACAAGCTGACCTCAATCCCCCATCTCTGGCCCCTTATGGATCCAAGGGCGCAGGTTGTATTTCAAGGCGCTGTTGATCAAAGTGTGTGGCCAGCTCAGCTCAGCCATAACGGAGTGGGTTTACAGCCAGCGACCCTTTCCCCTTCGCATCGCCGGCCAGATTGAGACAAAAGAAGCCCATTTGGAGTCGGCAGGTGAGAGGGAAATGATGTACAGAGCAGCGTGGAGTACTGCAAGGTTGCTGTAACCTTGCTCTCAATGGTTTCCTCTTCTTACTCATCTCGGTCAAAATACACTCGCTGAAAATCTACGCGACGTGATCCCAACTCGAAAAAGGGAAAAGCTGTTAGAAAATGTCTGAATAAAAACGCAGAGAGAGGATAAATTAACGCGAGGACTTGGAGAACTTCATCCTTTCCCATGACATTAGTGAATAGTGGACAGTAACGCCTCTCTGACTGACTTTTACTGGTTTACAGGATACTCTGCAAAATAAGCTTACAAGGCTTAACGGGTCAGCGCGAGTCAAAGCGTGGGAAATGTACGTTTTTTGGGCGACAAAGGTCACATGGATGATTGTTTACTGTAGCAGGATTATTCTGGAGGCCGTTAACTATAAAGTCACTCTTTAGCAACTGTTGGGTGTTAGCGTGTGGTTAGCAACAAGCTAATAATCAGACTAATAATAGAAACAATACGTTAAGGATGAACTGTTCTTAGTAGGGCTCGGTATAGTCTATAAAAACTACAATACCAGTAGAGTACTGTAGTAGAGTAGCTGTTTAGTGAAACCAATGATAACGTGACTTCATGTCACGACCACAATGTACATTTGTAGCTGTACATATTGCACTTTATACACTGTGTGCGCAATACTTGTCATCGCAGTATTGTGCCTTATTCTTGTGCAATATCTCTTCTATATTTTGTGCCTCATTTTTATTATTTTTTTACCTTTTATTGTAATTTGTATGAGAACATCAAAATAAGCTTCATTGTACAAGTAACTTTGGGCCTTTTTTTAACCCTTTCATACGTGTGTGGTTGCAAAGAAAGGGGCCACTGCTCGTCAGAGAACTCACATCCTTTGCACTCGTTGACACCCACCAAAAAATAACAAATACCAAGAGCTTCAAAACCACCGTTGCTTATTTCTGCTCTCAAAAAGAAAAACCACAGCCGGATTCTTTGCCAGCGCAGGATCATCTGCTTGTTATGTCTAACCTTGATCAAACTATGAAAATAATTTATTAGACCCTGGCGACAGAGAGAGTGCGAGCGAGAGAGAGAGAAAGAGAGAGAGAGAGAGCGAGGGTTTTATTTCCCTTCACATTCCTTCAGATGAATTCAGCATTAGTCTTTTCAGCTGACGTGAAGTCGGGTCAGTCCGCTGCGATTCCTCCAACTCGACGCGTTCGCCTGTCCGCCCTCCTGAGTGTGTACGACGGGAGCTGCGACGTTGTGATAGTTTTTTCTTTTCTCAACACTTGCGTCCAGTGGAAACTGCTACCACTCAACGCCACGCGCACCGTAATGGTTTCCATCTCGACAAGCACGATGAGAATAGACTGGGGAGAGAGTATGGGAAAAAAAAGAGGAGTAATCTAGCGCCACCACAAAAAACAAAAAGGCCCGTATCTCTCCTCCACATCGAACTGAGCGGCTGCTGCCGACTGGACGGACCAGAGGCCGCTGACGGAAACTCGATCGCGGCTCACCTCGGCCCACCTCGCCGGCACAAAACGATGGCCCCTAAAAACAACAGCAGCTCAGAGTTAATGCAGATAAGTCCCATTAACCTTTGTGAGCTCTCTCTCTCTCTCTCTCTCTCTCTCTCTCTCTCTCTCTCTCTCCATATCCCTGGGTCCACACTGTCCTTCACAGTCTTTCCATCTCTCTCATGAATGTTTGATGCCGCTGCCAGCTGCTCTCTCAGTCTGAGGGCGGCACGTGTTCCTGCTCACAAACACAGGCCCCGCATTGTGTGTTTATGCCCTGGGAGGACTTTGGGAAAACAACAGCAGCACGCATGTGTTTCTATGATGAGGAAAAAGATTAAGGGGGGGGGGGGATGCGTTTTCATAATAAGGGTTTTGCCTCGGCGGAATAGCATGAGGCGTGCAATGACAGAGCTATTTCAGACGTATATGAAAGTCATTGTTTGTGTCCACACGCAGCAAACTCAGGCACTTAAAAAATCTTTCACAAATGAAGTGTGGGCAACTTTCCCTCCCACACAAATCACCCTGACTGTTATGGTGCGCAGACATTTCATTTTCTACAGCCTTCCTCCTCTATTGTTTGAGTTTGTTATTTATTTGTGCAGAGAGAAGCATCCTCAATCATGAATTCCTGGGCGGCTGTTCGCCAATGCAGATGGGTTGAGGAGGAGGGGATGTGCTGGACACACACACACACACACACACACACACACACACACACACACACACACACACACACACACATTTGTAGCTCCGCCACGTATAGAAAGACAAAAAACATCTCTCTCACTCTCGTTTTTTCCCCGACCTTGCACACACACACACACACACACACACACACACACACACACACACACACACACACACACACACACACACACACACACACAGCGAGAGCTTCCACCTATCCTGACACCCTCAGGATTCTCTGCAAGAGCCATATGTCTCCTCCACGTCGTCACAGCAACAATCTCAGGACCATCATGCACCTCTCTCTCCCTCTCTCTCTCTCTCTCTCCATCTCTCTCTCTCTCTCTCTCTCATCGTGCAAATGAAGCAGGGATTGGACCCAGCGGCCTGCAGACGGACTGTCAACACGGGAGGGACTCCACACAAAGCGACCAGCTGCCTAACGGCTGCACATGTATGAGTCACACTTTGGTCACAGCCGCGCTACCGGAGGTGCAAAAGTTTCAAAGGGAAGCGCTCCGTACTTCTATATTCATTATGTGGAAGCGTTGATTCCTCGGGGATGGATTGTACGCCCACACGGCGCTGCAGCGTGACACTGTGCTCATATTTAAGTTAAGTTGTGTTTCACGTGGACAAGGGGAGAGCATGTAGTCTGTTTATTTACATGAATGACCTTTAAATCCAATTAAATGATCCACACTTGCACATTTAGTTTCTTAAGAATATGGAGGCGGGAACATCTTATCAACTATTGATCCATGAATTGAATTTTCGTGTATATAATCTTTTTTTTTCGTATGTTGCTAGGCAACCACCGGACGAGTTTCCAAACAGACGTTATTCGGGCGAGCTGACCACACATCGAGTTCAGAGTATCTCCAGAAGTCCTGCTGGTTTGTGTTTAGATCGCGGTACCGGCGGCTGGTAAACTCATACGACCCCTGCAGAGCGCTGCGGGGTTTGTTTCTGTTGTTTCAGCTCCACGCCACCGGGTTAAACGCACTGTTTTCCCCGCGACGTCCGATTTATTGTGAATGCAGCCGCAGAAAAACCCTTTCTCTTGTTTTTTATGAAAAAACACCTTTAAGTCAGAAAGATTTTACCTTTTTTTTGGGGTCAATAAAAGCTTTCTCATCCGTTTATCCAGCTGCTCTCAGCACACGGCAGGAACATGAAACTATGACTATGTGTCCGTCTTTGTCCGCTTGTCCGTTTGCACTGCGCAGGTGGAGGTGTCTTCATGTCTCAATGCTGCACTGGACACTGACACTGAGAGGAAACCGTTATCCTCATTTATGAAAGCACGTTTTGAGAGGGAAAAAAGTGACGCGGTAACTGCTGCAAAAGTGATTCATCGCTTTTGAAAAGGAGTATTCAGTCTCTCTCTTCATGTGTGTTGAGGCAGACGCGATGGGATCCACGACTCCAGCAATGAATTTGAACTCTGCTAAACTATACAGTCCGCTCCACCTTTATTTTCTCCTCACCCAGCCTCCTATGTCACGCAAGCATCTCGTCCTCCTCCCACGCGGTGCAGGCAGCGTGCAGACAGAACTGGGTCACGGTGAACCCGAGGCCAGCGGCTCTCATTACTTTAACTCCGGAGTCGGGACCTCGAGGCCTTGAATGGGATTCTAACATCCCGCTTTGGCTCGGACTTCAGCGATCACCGTCAGCGGTGCCGCTCCCTCGGAGCCGTTAGCGTAAATGATGAGATTTGGACCCACTCACGGGTCAATAACACAAGTTTCCAACTCCGGGCAAGTGCTTGCGTATAGTGGCTCAAAATGCTGATTTGGGTTCAGTGTGCTCATGCGGGTCATAGCTGAGCAAAGCAGTTGGCTCCGGGCTGCAGAGCCTCTGGAAGCGATGGATTCAAAACACACAACACATTGCTGCCGCCAGGCCAGCGGTGGTTTGATAAATAAAATAGCACGTAGCTACCTCCGCTTCTTTTGACTCTCACAGAGTCACTCTTTCAGTCATCCCCTTGCAGTTACTGGTCCAATACATACAGTGGGTCGTTACTACAGCTGCAAACAGCGTCACTATTCTCACAATTGGTGCAATGTCCATCACAAGAATGTGGAAGTACTCAAATTAGGTCAAATGCACGCTTGAAAAAGTGCCAAAGCTGCATGAATAGTTGTTTTTTTGCCACTTTGGGGACAGAAGAACAGAAACATCCCGATACATCATGACCTTTTCAAGTTGTTTACTGACACACCCAGTAAGAGGTTGGGGGGAGAAAAAAGATACTGAGATGCATCGCGATTCTGACTATGAACAAACGTGTCGAGAACGGTTGATGAGGGTGGAAGTTGTGGGCTGGAAAACAAAACAATGAAGTAAAAATGCATTAAAACCTCTGTGTGTGTGCGTGTGTGTGTGTGTGTGTGTGCGTGTGAGGTGCTACAGAGGCTGATACGTGGAGCAGCTCGCTCCCTGACATGCTTGGCAGTGCGGTGCACGCGAGCACACATTCATAAGAGGCTTACAGTCAGGAGCTCTCTGCAAACTGTATTGCCCAATATAAGGTGATTGGCCCGTTGCCCAACCAGTTAAGTAAGGCGTCACTGTGAGTCAGCAGGCAAACAAACAACCCAACGCGCTGAATCTATTGCGTGAACTCCACACGGATAATCTCGCATCCGTAACGCACTTATTTACAGATATGCGCTCGTGCTCTGCACATGTTCTACGCCGCGATGCCATTTTGTTTGTCTTGCAGCGAGCATTCGTGGAAGGTGGAGACTTGCTTTATATGCAACCGTTCAAATATCTCCATCTGAACAGACACGCGGGACCAAGCGGATTGTTTTTGACCTCGAGAGAATGGAAACAGGAGAAACTGTTCTCACAGAGCTCACCCAAGGGTAATTTCTAAAAGGTATCTAAGATCTGAAGACGCCATCTTACTGCTGAAGTCAGATGATAAGCGGATGTGTGGCCAAGACTTCCCCTTGTGTGTGCAGCCCATCGTTTAAGTCCGATTGAGATTATGGAGTAGGAGTTGAGAGCCAAACCTTTATTAGTATTATTTTATGAAGCCAATAAAAAGATAAATCATTGTGAGGTGATAGGTTCAGAGATTGCATTTCGACCAATGCGCTCCAAGGGGTGATGTCGTGACGCCGTATACGTCAATCACACTAAGCCCGGCCCAAAGTCAACTCCATTTTATGTTTGACTCTAAATGTGACCACCATTTACTAAATCAAGAGGACTTGTCAGGTCCTGAGGTGTTACTGTAATCTATCGATCTGACCGGTTGATCGATTATCCAGCACTAAATGTCTCTGACGCACTAAAGGAGACTCAGAAAGGACACAGGAAGTTGAAGCGGTGGGCGGGAGGATGGAGGGCAAAGGGCCAGACAGGAGGTCCGGGTACACACACACACACACACTCACTCACACACACAGTATTTGCCCGGGAGGAGTGTGTATCCTGACTCTGCAGGGCTGGGGCAAAGGAGAGGGCTTTTTTCTCCTCTTCTATTCCAACACTGTAGTGCTCCCTGCAGGCTGCAGCCACACCTCGGAGTGGAGGCAAAGGCCGTGGAGAAGAAGAAAAAAAAAAACCCACCATCCTCAGAGAGCAGATTTGACTTTTTCACCCTGAACCGAAACTGCTTTTCAAAGCCGGGCCTTGTGAGGGGGATCTGTCGCGGGTCGCCGAGCGGCCGCCGAACCAGCCCTGCCGACGTCAACCGCTCGGCGCGGTGGCGGCGTCCAATGGTTCGGATGAGAGGATACATTAGTGACGGCGCCGAGTCAGCCTCAGGTCCCGGCAGCGTTAAGTGCATCCACCGTCGGATACTCGACGGCTTCCTCGTGACGACGCACAGAACTGTGCGCGGTGCAGAACTCGCAGGCTAAACTTCGCCCCCGGGGGATTAGACTCAACAGAATGATATTCACGGTTTAATGTGGCTGATAATGAAGGACTTTTTTTTTTCTCCTGCTGATCAAAAAGGGACTCGGGCCGATGTGATACATTTGTGCTTCGCGGTCACGTCGTCAGAGAGCATTTGGTCACACTGCGAATGGCGACTCAGGGAGAGAGCGCCACAATCACACTTTGTGAAGTTGTCAGGCCCTTTGTGCGTTCAAGTGTGCGCACCTGTGGAAATCGTGTGTGTGTGTGTGTGTAGGCTACGCAACAACCCCATTGAGCCCAGTGCATTTTTGGAGGGCGAGGTGACTCATCTCCTCAAAATCCTTCATTATAAAGCAGTTTGCCGTCTCTTCTCCAGGCCTTTGGCTCAAATGTCACTTTGATTGAGGTTCACGAATGAAGCTCGGACGAGGACGTCGCCATGTTCTATGACATCATCACCCCAAAAAATTGGGGGAAATATGATTTAGTGTCAATGTGGCTACATACACTTCATATATGGTGTGGTTAGATTGCTGCTATACGTTCATAGGTGCGTGTGGGAGACGATTTCTGTCCTCAATAAAAAATTTGTTTTTGAAAGGCTAAATGCCAACAAATGTGGCTGGAAGCAGACTATTTCATCGTGAACATATGAATTTTGGAAAAGATTCAAACTTCTATTTAATTAAAACACAGAGACACCCTCGATGTGTGTTTGAAAGAGTGTCAAGGAGGGGAAGAACTTTACTGTGTCATCAATAACCATAAGTGACATTGGGATTTTAAAGGTAAAAGCCTAACATTAAACGATACACGATAAAAAGCTTAAAGGTTTGATTATTCCAGCCCTCTTGGCTAAGAAGACGTCCAGAAGTATGGAAGCCCATTACCGCTCCTGTGACGATGCTGTCAGTCTTGGTTATGAGATGCTTAGTCAAAATTATGAGATAGTAGCTTATGATTATGATTTACAGGATCTTTTTTTTTTTCATCACAGTGTCAAAATGGCCTACAGACCAGCAGCTCAGGACCCGTTTGTTCATCTACACCCATCTGAAGTGAGGCGGACGGCAGTGTGACCGCTATTCTGTTGAGGATTATCTGACGTACATACAGTGCTAACGTTCATTTCATTTTTCATCCTTCTTTATTGAATATAACTAGTAAATGTCTTCTATCACGCTGTAGTACATTGGTTTTTTTTAAGACAAATATAAATATGATCATAGCAGATGGTATCCTGCTGCTTATCAACTGTTATTTTGTATTTTTGACAACTGTAACCACAAAGACGCTAATGAGCATGTGACCAAGGTTGAACCACAGACACTAATGTCACGTCTGTCTGTTTAATTAACACGACCTTCATGACATTCTGATTTACAACGTACAAGTCAAATAATTGTTTAATATGCCTCATTCTTCTTCCGTAGGGACCTCACTATCCATCATTAAATCATCTTTAGTGTACAGATGAGGCAACAACTTCTCGATCTGATAAGTGAAGCCCGTGGAAATGTCTTATACTTTTTATTGCACGTCTTCCTCACGACATGAGAAGTCCTTTTAAATGATCTATTTACTCGTTTTGTCAAAACGAAATGTTTAATGAATGTAAAATAGTACATAAAAACTGTGTGTTTAACGTCACATTGCTATGAACTGTGGGTAACTCCCTTGACAAAGTGGGCATCCCATGATGACTTACAGAAAGGGTTCATAAAAAGGGTCAAAATGTCTGCCAGAGAGCCCTAAACCCTCAAGGACTTCACGGGAGCGCGCCTCAAAGTCTGTGAGTCCGTAAGGATGGAGATGGGGATTGGGCCTTCATCTCACCTGATTTATTACCTCAGTAAATATTTTACTATTGAGTTTATGATCTCAATCGCTACTTTCAAGTGTTGTGATGTTCATTTAATTAATGCTGATCCATTTAGAGTAAAACAAACCATAAACTATGCCTATGATAAAGCATTATACTTCAGGGCGGGACAACCTTGTGATGGACAGGATGCTTCCAGTCCGTTTGCCAAGATAAGCTAACGGTCTCCAGACGCCGTTAGCTGATAAGCCTCTAGTGCGGTTGTGTGGCAAAATTATATTAATATACAATAAAAAACAGGCCAATAAATGTAACTGTACAGTGTATTAAAGAATGACCTATCTAAATACATACAACACACCGTAAGACTTAATGAATGGGTCAAAGGTTAATACTTTACAAAGGGTACAAGAATAGCAGCTCTGTGTTGCCATGTGAAGTGTTTCTGCTGCCGTGGATCGTCCTCCAGCTCGGTCCTCTGTCTCTTCTTGTAGCTCTTTAATTCATCAGTAGACACCAGTACTTACCTTGTGGAACAGAGCCGCAGGTCATCCAGACCAAAATCCATTTATTGACAACATATCAACATTTACCGCTCTAGACTTACATGCTCAGCAGCTGGAAGGACCTTGGGAGATAAAATGCAATATACGTTTGCCGATACGGGTTCTTCATTTTCTCAAACTGAAAGGACACCTCCAGAACGTATTGCCCCTTCCCGGTTTGAGACCACTGTAGATTACTTTGTTGTGCTTTTAAGTCTTACTAATATGGTTTCCTGCGGAGATTAAGACGAGACAATTGATTCAACTCATATTTGTATGATTCATATGAAGCTAGCAAGCAGCCAACTGGCTAAGTTTAGCATAAAGAGTGGAAATAGGGAAACAGCGAGCATGGCAAACAGTTTTGTTGTAGTATCAAACAAAACAGGCATGATTTATTAATTAAAGTGCCACATTTAAGGCTGCCGTCAGCGAGATTGTTATGTTTGGTCTTTGTTTACCGGTGTCCAGTCTTTACGCCAAGATAAGCTAACCGGCTGCTAGCCATAGCTTACTACTTAACAAACAGATGTGAAAGTGGGGCAAACTATAATGTGACGGATCTATTTTCTTTAGGTGTGTGATGTGAGGCGAAGGCGTGTGCAGTCTGGCCCTGGCACCAGAACCCAGTCTCAGCATCAGTGTTATGCTAATGTTTGGCTAATAAAGTCAAAGATACGACTTTCCTTCCACACATTATTCCTTTCACACATTTGCTCTGTAAGACCGAGTGATATTTTAAAACAAATTGCCCCCATCGGTGAGGAGAAAATACATTTCAGACAGCAGCAGTGACAGTAGATCATCTTTTGTTTGGTTTAAAAACTGCTGAAAAAATATTGTCAATATTTGATATTTCCTTACCACAATCTTAACATTAATTATGATAGAATAATGAATAAAATGACAATCTGCTTTAATATGTGAAAGCCCAAAATGAACCACAAAGAACTGTAACACATGACATGGGAAAGGATGGAAGTTATAGATTTAAAATATGAAACCAACGAGTAGATTCTCTCCTTTGTCTGCGCCTCAGGCCCTGTGTGTGTATATGTACATGTATGACGCTCAGTGTGTGTGTGTGTGTTTGTGTTCCCAGCTTGGTGCTACGTGATGCAAGAGTCCCACGCACACAAGGAAAGAGAAATGTGCTCGCGGTGACGGAGACGATTGTCAAAGGAAGGGATTCCTCTCATCATACAAGGAAGAGGAGAAAAAACCTGACAGGCAAGAGCAGAGTGTGAGAAGAGCGTTATGACGAGGACAGAAATAGACGCTGTGTGTGTGTGTGTGTGTGTGTGTGTGTGTGTGTGTGTGTGTGTGTGTGTGTGTGTCAGTGGGGACTCCAGCTGTGTGTTTATCCTGCAACAGGGAAGACGGTGTCGCGCCAGCTGAGATGACAGAGCAGACGCGTAAACACGCGCGCGCTCAAAAAAAAAGCTGTGCGTCGTTCCTCTCCAGGAGTGCACCTTGCATTTGTGAGTTACCCACGATGCAACGCTGAATGGACGCACCACAGCAGATCTGTCTGGAGGAGAATGGTGAACTTCCTGCCAGCAGCGATTTTCCACTCTAATGCGGTTCGGCTCCTCCTGTTATAACGCGGAGCACGCAGCAAAGTCAGCGTTGACCTCATCGCAGCTGCGTGACCTTTTGTGAAGTACGAAAAGAAGCGCACAACACAAATGCACATTAGGGCCGCTCCGTTTTACAGCATGTGTTGTTTGCGGGATTACCCCTCGGCGTTACTGTAAACGAGCAGTTGCGGAGGTATTAGTAGGTCAGTTAACCCGGAGCATCCTGGGCAGCAGTTACCACGACAGGAGCAAGAGGTTGTGGTGAGCGCTGCATCCCCCCTAAGCCACCATCTGGCTCTCTTACATAACCCAGGAGCGGACTGGAACATGGTGCATATGCCTAATACTTTTCTTAGCACTAGTTCCAGCTCTGCATTGAATAAAGTTTGGCAGTCGAGTCCCAGTTTGAGTCCAATGTCCACTCTGCAGTTTGAAAACACAATTAGGAACCGGTTGACATTAGTTTGACAAAATAATGTGAAACAATGTGTAGCTTTTTAAAAGATTAAATAACTTGTGTTGCAGCTCCAGCCTCATGTAGTTTGTGGTTGTCCTCGTCAGCACCGACACACTGGTTTGCAAGCCGCCACGTGGAAGCAATCTCTCAATTATAAACACTGTGATTTAGGAAGTAAACAAGCCGTGTGTGTTGTCCACATGCGCTTTCAACCAGCCACACTGTGCTCTTGTGTACGTCTACTACTTAACCCGCTACTCCACTGGCGTGGCTGTGATCCGTGGCCGCCAGGTGTTGTCCCGGGAGCTTGTGAAGAGATTAAAGCCTCCATCGGTCTCTCAGCCTGCTAAGCACCGGTTCAGCCTCCTTCAAGGCCTCGAATAGAAGAGCGCGTGCACCAATCGCAGGCAGGGGCGGGGCGCGCGCGTCCTTCCAGTCGTCACTGGGGGAAAAACGGCTGTTTAAGTGCAGTTCAAGTGCGCCACCTAGTGCTGGGAGAGAAGAGGCGGCTCTCTGAGGGGACGAGGAGTATCGAATGAGGCTGGGATTAGATTTTTGTAGAGTTAACTTTTTTTTGTGATACAAAAATATGTTTAAATGCATTTAGATTGTCTCTATGATTTAAATAGATTACTGGGTGTTCTTTTCTTCTTTTCTTTGTGTGAAACGGACCTGAAAATAAATACTGCATATTATACGCTGACTCGAGGATAAAAAGTTACATCTTTGTTACTTATATCGTGTTCGTTACGTGTTGTGACCCCTTAATGGAACAAATGATAGACTTTTATTTTATTTTATTACATTATTTTTATTGGCGAGTTTACTTTGGTGCTGCAAGGTCGAAGTCGTCGACAAACGTCTGTAAAGCTTCAGCTCTCACCCTTGAGACCAGCTGTGCGTCGCTGACGCAGACAAATGAAACATCACAAGCAAACGAGGCTTGCCCACAAAAGTTGCTTTAATGTGACCATTAGAAATACGTAAGGCCGGCGATGCCGAAGAAGTACAAGATGGTGTGTGTGAGTGTGTGTGGATCTCAAACTTAGAAGAGAGCAAAGCCCCTGCCAAGTTAAAGATGCACACATGCGGATGAGAGGGCTGACAGACCTGCGGCGGAGCGGGGGAGGGGCTCCATGACGCGGTGACGGGGCGATGGCGTCAGGGTCTGTGGGCCGGCTGCAGGGTTTCTACTCACGCTTTAAATTAAATAAAATAGAAACATCCTGAAGCACCCCCTCCTCCACAAACACAGTGCATAGCTGAGTAAGGTTACCCCCCATCACAAAAGAAATTCATATTTCAAAACGATAAACCCAAACCATCTCAATCCATACATATAATCATGTACATTTCATTCATAGTTAATGTACAAAGATACATTCGGAATTGCAAAGGCTCAAACATTGTAAATAAATACTGAAATGGCTAAACTGCAATGTTTCACTCCTCTCTTAGAGAGGAGACGCACAAACACACCCACCCCAACACACACACACACAAACACACACAAACACACTCACTCACAGGATAAGGACAGACATCCTCTGATACTGTTCAATAGCATACCAGTGCAGTGTACTGGTACACAGAGGCCAGAATTACAGTCTGATTTTACACACACATGAACATCTTGTGCACTGTGCTCAGAGTCTAACAGACAAACATAAAAAAATAAAAAGTTCATAAAAATAGACTTAAAATATCAGGTTGCCATCAGGATGAACATAGAAAACAGGATAAGCTCAGATAAACATGTTCTTGCTTGGAGGGCAGAGCAGCGCCGCGAAACCATAAATGTCAATGTTAGAGTTCTGACCTCTAAATGTCGAGGTAATAATTAATGTGTGGGGGTGTTACGTAATCCTCACGCGTGGCGGCTTGTTCTCTCCTCTCTTAGTAACGGGTCCAGATCTTCTCTCACAAACCCTGAAAATACGTCAATTCCAAAATATTAAAGTCTAAAAATATATCTCATCTATAGGCCGGGATTTCGGTTACAAAAGCGTTTCATCTGCACGCAGGCAGACTTTAAACATGCTGCTCCACAAGAGGCGAGACACTTATTATCGTTTTAACACGCGTAAAACCAGCCGCCTTTAATTCTTTACACTTTGGTAGCAAGCGCAGTGGCATTCTTTCAAGGAAAAATAAATACTTTTGTCACACTTGAAGAGTACATTGAGTCTTTTCAAGCCCTGATATCTTTTCTTAAAGTGTCTACGAGCTGCTTTGGAGACTGAGAGCAGAGGGCCGACAGTCCTCGTGTTATATTGGATTAAATACAAGTCTGAGCTCTGCAGATCTTTCTGCATTGCAACCAAAACTAACGTCAAGGAAGGGCGGCGTTACAGCGTGTGCTGGGAGATGCAGCAGCAGCAGCAGCTTCTCATTTCATTATTCATGTGAATGGGGTTTGACAGTCACTGAGTTACTCAGGCTCCAGTTTGTGCCTCTAATGTATTCTCAATACATTCAAGTCACAGAGCTGAGTTTCGGAAGAATAATTACAAGCGTGTGAGCTGAAGTCAGCGCTACCCGCCTCTAGTTAGCGTGTTAGCAGGCTAACGTTCGCTAATTAGGCTAAACACAAAGTGGTCAGCTGTGGCTGGTATTCATGCAGCTATTTGGTTAAAAGTATTGGACACACTTTTAAATTTTGACCTGATGAGGCTGGATGAAAAGTCAGAAGGTAAAAAAGGTGCGAGGATACAAGATTGGTAGCATTTTGATTGCCTCTAAATGGCTCTCAACATGGCGAAGGCTCACAGCGACACACTGCCATCCATAGAGCGGTGCTGCGAGCGTACAACATGGAAAACTTCTTCCTTTCAAATGGTTCTGGAAATATCATCAGCACGGAGGTAACAGTTATGAGGCAACAACCTGTCTGGGTTTTTAAACGGGAACATTTACATTTCAGAATACGGGATGATTTCGCTCTGTGACTGGAATACAAGAGGGCGAGCTTGCACAGGAGGAATAAACTGGGCCTTGCATCTTTAATATTCAGCTCGAGGCGGCCGGGGCCATCTTCTGCTGAAATCACACGCTAACCAGATGGAGCTGATGTATTGCATTTGACTTAAACAAGTCCTGACCAGGAGAAAACCGGCAATCAATTCAATTTGTCTTGCATACAATCAAAAGCCAAGTTCTCAAAGGATGAAAATGAATCCTCATGTTTTGTGCTTCCGCACATGATTGCTCCAGTCTGACATCATTAGAGGGCAACAGGGAGCTCGCAGGTGATTATTCTGTTTGACCGACTGATTTAGTGTCACGTCGAGCCTGACACCGGCGCGCAGCAAGAGAACCGAGTGAAGGGAACCCGGAAATGTCAGGAGGAACACTCACTGGATCTGCTGAGCAAATATATAACAAAAGGCTCCGTTTCCAAAAAGAGCTTTACCTCAAAAAATATTAGAAAGGAAGGGAAGAGGCATGATAACACATTTAAATTCATTCTATATATATATATATATATATATATATATATATATATATATATATATATATATATATATATATATATATATATATATATATATATATAAATAAAAAGGAAAAAAATGAACAAATAAGAAAACTAATAAAACAAATAACATGCAGTTTGTGTGAATCTGTTTGTACTGCTTTAGTCCAGTTTATCACTAAGAACGCAGTTTCTGCTTGTTTCGCTCTTATTGTTCAGAATGAAGAAAAAAAAAAAGTGCTGATTAAACTCTCGTCTGCAGAGCGGCGATGTCCACCGGAAACTGACTGGTTTGAGAGAAAAAGGCAAATTCGGGCCTTGAGGGGTCCCGAGGTCAGAGTTCAGTCCTCGCTGGCGAGGACCTGCCAGACGATGAGGTGGCTGCGCTCGGCTTTAGCCGGGAAGGTCTGCAGCTTCATGGGGGGCTGCTCGCCCTCCTCTGCCTCTGCATCCTCGTCGCCTAGAAAAAGACATGCGGAGATGCGTCACGCGTGTCTTCAGCGGTAACGACTGGGGCGGCTTCATCCGCCGCGCGTTGAAAAACTCACCCATCCTGAAGTCGATGTAACCTTCTCCTCCGCTCATCACCAGCACGGACTTGGTTCCTTCCTGAGTTGCGGCATCTGTCGCCTTGTCGCCCGCTGCCTCGACGCCGCAGGACGCAGACGGGACTGCGTGACCTGAGAGCACAGAGCCGCAAACTGAGAACACCAAACGAGTGCAGATTGTGTTTTTTATCCGTGACAGACCTTCTTCTCTGTATACTGTTTTAATAAGATCGTAGCTCTCTGATTCACCAGATTTTAAAAATCAGCATTTAATAACATGACGAGACTAGCAAACTGGTTCTTACATTTTCTACACTTATCGGTTGTGTAATCACACATATTAGTGTTTGGCGGCACCACTTCCCTAATACAATACATATTCGGGAGGTCCGAAATGTTTGATAAAAACCCAAAGAGCAGAGCAGAGTTAAGAAATGCCAGCGGAAAACAAAGAGACGTCCCGGTTCCTTTACCTGGGACGGCCGTGAAGAACTTGACGGCATCCCTGTGCCCGTGGAAGCAGAGCTGAGCGTGAGCCATGGAGCAGTACGGTACGAACGTCCCGGCTGTCACTTTGTCACTGCTGTCGTCGCCGTACACGCGGACCACGCTTCCTGGATGGTTGCCCGCCGCTGCCTTGGTTACCTTGTTTGCTGCTAAAGGACCGGAGACACAGAGAGGGAGAAACACTCAGGGTGTGAAATCCACAATGTTTAATATGCACTTTGTGTGTACTCTCGCTGCTTCTACTACGTTATTATTGCAATGGCCCCGAATATCTTAAAATCTCCATGTACAAATCTCTAATCACAAAGTTAGTTGCATGAGGCACCGTACATAGTCAGTGTTTTACTTACAGTCAGCTCTTTCTGACGGTGAACTGAAGCTATGCTTCTTTAAAAAGCAACAAGACCCCACTGGCTATAAGTCACTTTACCTTATGCAACACTATTCTCACACTCTAGTGTGAAAAGTGGAGTGATAGTGGAAATGCTGGCCTGCACATACGTAGGCAGCAACAAGAGAAAACCGTGCAGAGAGAAGTTTGTACCCGTAAAAAAGAAAAAAAAGTACCAGGCCAAGCTCTTAAACTCACACTCTGTTAAAGGGATGGAGATGATGACTCCGTTTCCAGTGCCGATCCACAGGCGGTTACTTGACACCATGAGCGCCGTGATCCTCACAAACGAGAACCCTAGTTTCCCCGTACCTGCGTGAAACACACACACACACACACACACACACACACACACACAACATAAAATCAGAGTTGATTCATTAAAGTCTGTCGCTGTCTGCCGGGTTTCGTGATGGGAGTCTGGTGAACTGACCCAGCATCTTGCTGACGTAGGGCTCGATGTCGACGTCCTGAAGGTGCTGGAAGGTGTGAGCGTGGAAGAGCCTGAGAGTGGAGTCCAGTCTGATGGACACCCAGATGCCGTCACCGTCCCAGGCCAGCTGACGGACCTGGCTGTCCTTACGAGGGTGGGCGTCAAACGACTTCTGCAAGAGGGAACAAAGTATGCAGGGGGGGGAACTTTTCTCAGAATTAACGAACCGGTGAATCATTTGTTTTGCGATGCGACAGCTTTCAGTTGACTGCAATATGTGAGAATACAATAATATAAAACATGAATGGCAGAGGTTACGTACCTCTATCTTCATGGCTTTGGGCTGAACCACATAGATCCTGTTCCTGTAGCCACACCACACCTTGTCGTGTACGACAGTCATGCAGCGGATGGAGTGGTGGGGCCTCCCCAAGTCTAACAGATGGTAGTTGGTCAGATCCCACTGTCCATCTGCCACAAACAAAAGAAGTCAAGACACACAGTTGTATTTCCAGATACATCCGGTAATATCAAAAAGGACTCGTGTTCTTACCCACTCCTCTGTGGAAAATGGCCAAAGTGCCGTCAGCGAGACCCACCAGGACGCGGCCTTTCACGTGCCTGAGGGAGAGAAACCAATGCTTCAGAGAGCTGAAGAAAAGAAAAGAGGGAAACGGTAAAACTTCCATCGTACTTACACTATGCCGAGCACAGAGTCCTTCAGCTTTATCGAGTGGAGACACTTCTTCCACTGGGCCACAGAGGAGTGGACGTACACACTGGAATCAGGAAGAAATCGTTCAGTTTTTGATTGGATTACAGGAGCAACCCTCCTGCGGCAACTCGGGCGCAACACTCACCATCCGTTCTGTGCCCCGAGCCACATAGTGGGCAGAACGCTGCTCATCTTCTGAGCCTCCTCTCGCATCAGGTCCTGCTCCTCCGCGTTGGGGTCGGAGCTCACGCCGTCTTTCAACAGATCGCTCTCCCTGGTCACCAGAGACAAAACGCATTATGACCATTAGTATTATTATTGTTTGAGTTTGTTGTCCTCGGTACAACGTTATATGTGCCAGATGTGTAGGCGCCAAGTGAGTAAAAAAATGACCTGGCAAACCCTTTTTTTCCTCCCCTGTTTAGTTTCACACAGAGAGAGAGCTATTTAGATCACTCTCAGGACATGGAGCACAATAATGTTCCCTCACTTGCCTCCCAGGGCTTCTGTAATACACTGGCATTAAATGAACATAATATAAAAATAGGACGTCCGTTTAACAAAGGACAGAATAATTGTATTTTTCACCATCTCTCTGCCTGATTCAATGTTACAGCTGCTTTGTAGCAGGGAGGTGAAAACAAAGAGGTTTTGACTCGAAGGCTAAATGCTTTGCAATAACAATTTACCATCGCCTGGTGCAATACCTAATACGTGCAATACTACGTTAAGGTACTTACACATTATTATTTTTATTCCATCTGTATATTTAATATTCGTCTTACGGTTTAATTTTGTTTCATTCCTGTTCTCCTGTTCATTTTATATTACTTGATTTGTATTTACTTGTGAGCAATGCTGCTGCAGTCCTGTACTAACAATCAAACAATTATCTTACAATTATGGACACGTTCACGATCAAACAGTGGATGGGCTTTCTGACAGTGATTTCACGTCGTTGCCGAGTAGGTTTTTGTTCGCGGTTGTAGCGATGAAATGGCCCCGTGTTATTGGACTGATTGTAGAGACGTCGGCCTCCCGGGTGTTACCTCTGCGAGTAGTTGGCTGGAGCCTCTGCCGTCTGTTGCGCTCTCAGCGGGTCGGTGAAGACGTGTTCGGTGTAGACGCCCCTCAGGCTCCCTCTTTGGTCGGCAGGCCCCGCGCTCGCCTCCGTCGCCTCGGTGGCTTCCTCTGCGGGTCGGGATTCTGTGGAGAGCATCGTCTGAGTAAACTGGGCAGACTAGTATGTGCACGTAACATTTATGGTGTCATTTTAGCCTCGTTATATGTTATATAGCCTGAAGTGATGCTCTGACGACCGATGTATAACCTCCTTCCCTGAACTGCAGATTGTTGTGCACGCTGCTTTCTTTTTAAGCTCTTTAGAGCGGACACACATCTTCTCATGTTGCCTCATACATTTGACCGCATAAATTAAATTCTGCTTTAAAAAAAATGTTGCCCTGTTCTGTATTTATTAAGTATCCCTGAACGGGGAAAAAGAAATTTTAAAAAATGCTCCAAACTGCCAAAACATTGTCACATTGATGCATTTCTGGTTCTACTCTCTTTCTCAGGAGATGAGCGGCCAGAAGACGTGCGCGCACGTTCTGTAAGAGAGGAGACTTCTATTGTTGAGTCTGTATTTTTGTTTTTTTTCTCAGCACAAACACAAGTTCCCTCTCAATCACAGTGAAAACGCAGCTTTGAAACAGCGTTGACTCACGTTAATTATCACGTCAGTTATCCATTTTTGCATTCATGAATTAAACTGTCAACTCGTGCTGCTTCTCAGATAATTTGTTCATTCATTCACATTCTGTGAGAGAAACAAGCTGCACAGACGCACACTGTGGGTTTATTAATGAATAATAAATTAATTTTAAATTCTCAATGTTGTGTTGAATACATATGTTCGTATTGTTGCAGATTGTGAAAAAACAAAAAGCTATCGAACAGTAAACGTCTCTGACCACTTTCTCCGTCTTCTCCCGGGCGCTCTGCTGTCTGGGGAACGGCCGCCGCTCCCTCGGCGTCACAGCCCACGACGGTGATGCCTCCGAGCACGCCGTCGCCGCATGCCGAGCTGCTGTCGGTCGGCGGCGAGCCGCCGTCCCCTGCTGGTCCCGCCTCGCTGCTCGGGGAGACTTCCTCACCGGCTGGGTAGTCAGTCTCTCTTGCACCTGAAGAAAAACGCACAGACACGAATAAACCGTGAATAAGACAACGTGGTGCGTTCCCTCGTTGGCGGTGAAGCTCCTTTCGTGGGACGCCGAACGTCAGTAATAAAATCTCTCTCTCTCTCCACAGTCGTCTGATGCACATGCACTCATCCGCTGACCTGGGACACTGGCGATGCAGAGGACGTGGGAGTCGCACACAAAGAAGCTCTCCAGGATGTTTCCGGCCTGATTGGCGTCGACGACCACGGCTTTGGTGGTGGACTCGGTGCTGGTGCAGATCCAAACCAGCGACGACATCTCTTCGTGCTGCCGCAACTCCTTCTGCTGCTCCTGAAACCAACAAAAGAAGCGCGGATATGAATTGTCGCGCATTTCTCCTCAGTATGTGTCTGTGTGTAACAACAGCAGCACTGAAACAAGCCGGGCCTGTGTCTGTGTGTGTGTGTGTACCTTGAGGTCTTGATCCAGTTTATCCAGGCTGCTCTGGGATCCTGTTTTCTTCTTAGGGCTCTCTGGTCCGGGCACATCGTTGTAAAACACGCTGGCCCCTACGATGGACCCTCCGTCTCTGGTTTTACCTCCGGAGAGGTTCACGCCAGCAGCACACCACAGCTGGAGCACAGACGGACGGGTACAGTCATACGATGAGACACGCAGGAGCATCGACAGAATACAGGAGAGCTGAAGCTAGGAGCCATTTTATTTCTACTGAACGAGAACCGCCAACTACTCCAAGACTCGGCCACTGACACATTCGCACACGAAACTGCACACAACAAGGTCTGTGGATTCTTTTGAGTGGCCGAGTCATGATTTCTGGAGCGAGACATTGATGCTGACACTGCTGCTGAAAATCAATGATTTTTGTGGCACTTTGAGCCCCAGAAGCCGAGTGCCATCAAGTTGCATTATACTGGAGAGATGACTGACATCTCTGCGGCCGATATCTCCCAAAACACTCAGTCTAGATGGTCTTGGCGTAAGTTACTGTAAAAACAGCACTACAGATGGAAGAGCATTGGATTTATCGCGGTGAGATTTTTAGTTTTAGGCGATTATACAGTAAAAGAAAACAACGTAACATTTCTGCCTATAGATCCCTCTGCATGCTACACGCTGCCCCATAAATGTTGAGGACAAAAGCTGATAAGACATTTTGATTTGCCGTTATTATCCACCAACAAGCCGGAGGGAATACCTTCACGGAAGCATCTGTCTCATCCAGCGGTCTCAGGAAGACGGGAACAGGTAGATTCTTCACCTTACTCTCCGTCTGACCCCCGTTTGACTGGAGGATTACAAGCAAGACCAGACAGACTGTAGACGTGATAACTGGGAGAACAGAAGGGCCGCGGCCACAGTGTTTGTGCTCATCTCCTTACTTTGTATTTCTTTGGCAGACTCCAGCCGTAAGCCTGCACTCTGCCGTCCTCCTTCTGAACGTGAGCTTTGACCTGCTGGTACTGGGCCCTCTTCTGCTCCCGCCGGGACACCACGTTATCGGAGGCCACTCTGTGGGACGGCACAAAGACGGACATGTTTTTCCCCAGACGGACCCCTAAGGGGGCTTTCACACCCAACCTGTTTCGGCTCGGTCAAAACAAACTCCGGTCCGATCGACCCCTTTTGAACGGTTCCTTAAGTAGCAAACTCTGCTACAGTTCATTTGGGGTTGAAAGCAAACAAACCGATTGACATGATTTTATGACGTAGATATGGGATTTCAGCATCTGCTGGAGTCTGTTCAGTAAAGCAGTCTTATAATTGCTTTGAATAAGGCCATGTATGCAAGAAAATTATGCAAATCTTATGTTAGTATTTTCCAGGTATTATTGTCATCACGCTCAATTCAAGCGTTTGATTTGAATCATCTTCTCACACCAGACAAATAGCAATGAAAAGGTTCCTAATCCACAACGTCTAATCACATTAAACATCCTGCATCCTCAGTGAAGTCACCCATTATGAGCATTATTAGTCAGTGTGTTTGCTTTGCAGGACACAAGAGAGTCTGCTCGGAAGCAGACGCAGGCTCGGCTTCTCAAACAGTCTCCGTTTCATCCGGCCCAGTCCGAATATATCCGGTGCAGCTGAACCACGCCAGACCGCTTGAGTCTAAAAGCATGTTTGGAAGACATTTGAATGGGTTTTGGCAGCGACGCCTCGACATCCCCCCCGAGTCCCCAAAATGTTCTGGATCGTTGCTTTTGAGTCAATGCACCAAAAAGGGAGCAACGGTGCAGGTAACAGGATCACACATTTTCATTTAAACACGGATAGTTCATCTGTTTCTATGAATAAGTACCTCGTACACTTCCATCTCAAAACACCCAAACTATCCCTTCAATTTCCCCCCTGACTGACTGACTGACTTACTCCTCATTGAGGAAATCAAAGGCTTTGCTCTTGTCGCTGGGCAGCTGCTGCAGGGTGGTGCTCCTCTTCTTGACGGATGGCTGAATCTGAGAGGTGGGCGCGTTGTACTTGACGTTCACCGGCGCCTCCAACGCCGGCTTCTTGGCCGCCGTGCCCGACGAGCTGAACAAACGGCTGAAACTGGAAGTGTAAGGGGCGGGGGAAAAGAAAGAAAAAAAAAGAAGCACACAGACAAACATATAGAGGGATGGACACAAGCAGTAGCTCCAGCGACACATGTAACGTTCAACATTTAAGGGAGGGAAGGGGAGGGAACAGGTTCCCTTTTCCCACAGCGACACACCAAGCAGACATTGATATGCATGTCCCCGTTGACCCGTCTCCTAAACAAAAAAAGCACCAGAGCAGCTGCCCTCCAGGGTTAATGCACCAACGAGGACGTTAGTCAACAACACAGGGGCAAAACTGGACAATGACACCTTTCATCCCCCCCACACTCTTTGGTGAGAGCACACGGCATTCATCTCATTCTATTGGACAGTTTATATTCAACAACAGGCGTTACGCGTGTTTCAAATGGATATGTTTTTAGCAGATACTTTGAGCCTGTAAATTAGACTTAAGAAAAAGGCTCTGGGGGGGTTTAGCTTTGACCACCCATATTCCTGCATTCCCTCCCATCTCCATAGCCATATTAACACCCCAACACACCTCCTGCACACAGACGTCACAACATAGGAAGGATATAGAGGGACACACAGAAACAGGGTGGGAGACATGGTGGGTTTATCAGATTTTGCTCTTTTTATAAACACAACGGTCCCAAACCCTGTTGCAAAAACACCTGCCCCGAATAATGTCCTCCTCTAAACCAAACTCAACCCTCATTAACTTAACGAAGGAGAGTCGGAGTCAGAAAACCCAAATACTATTTCCCATGTTTTTGTGTGACTAATGGGGACAACAATTTTTAAGACAGTCCAGCATTAAGTGAGAGCGCTGCAGCCACTAAACGAACCGTGAAGAAATCAATTGTCACCGTCATTAAAAGGGCTCGTTTTGCCACCAACAGGCTGAGAGTGTTACTGAAAGTGTCTGACAACAGTATGGAGATGTTTTTTTAAATAAAAAATGTCTTCACCCCACACTCAATCCGGTCTGTTTGTTAGCGCTCACGGAGAAGTTTTTCCTGAAATCTCACAAGGTGTCGTCGGAAAAGAGTCTCAATGTTTTTCTCTTTGGTTGGACAATACCAAACAGAAAGCTGAAGAAAAAAGGGGTTTATTCTGGGTAGGATCTTCACATAATATTGTCAAGCACTTAAATAACAAATCGGAGATTGTCGGTGGCAAAAAAAAACAAGCCGCTTTAGTGGCTGCCATCCTCACTAGTCACATAGACACAAAAACATCAAAAATAATAATAATAGTTTCAACTTATATTGCGCTTTTCATAGTACACAAAGACGCTTTACACAATAGGCAATAACAGACTGAACAGAACACAAAAGATAAAATACCTTTAACATCTAATAGAAGAATTAAAGACAATCATGACAGTAAAGCAGCTCAGATCTGAGATCAGAGCCGCACTGGCTCTCCTCTGTTAAGAGTTTGTTTTCAAGATGAAAACAATCGGAAGCCAGTCGAGATAGACACTGTTACCACGTCAAAGATTTACCACCATCCTGAGGAGAACAACCACACAAACATAGAATACAAAAGAGAAAACTAAATGAAACGGATAAAAGTAACACAGCAGTCGCACTGCGGTTGGTATTTGGGAGATCAAGTGATGAGAAAAAGGAGCTTACAACTGCCACAGGCTGGATTTCTTCTTCTCTGGAAGAGCTGGGTTCTCCTTTGAAGCCCTGAGAGGGAGACACACAATTCACTTTGAATCAAAGCGAGTGTTTAGAAGGAGCTTCACGGTCCTCTCCTTCAGTTCTACATGAAACTTCAAACCATCGTCTGACAATTTTGCTTCTGTCGTACAGCGTTGTACTTCCCCTCCGTGGGTGGTGCGTTAGAAGATCAAGGCAGAGGGAAACAGTGTTCAATTGCAACGATACATGATCAAATCCTAGCAGTGGAGGAAGACACACACATTTCATATGAAGACTGGAGAAAACGGGGAAGTTACATCACTCTGTGTTGTGGGATGTGTCTTTTTGCTGTCCATAAAAAGAGGCGATGCGTTTTTTTTTTTAAGTCATCAGAATTCATCAATTTAAACTTAGACTCCCTCGTTCAGGCCTTTACTACCTTAAAACTCTGGAGCGTGAACTCCATATTTAACTAATTTAGATGTTGCCTTCTTACATTTACTTTTATCTTTCCAGCTATATATATATATATATATATATATATATATATATATGTTGTTTCTACATTAACAGGTAATTCAAAGTTATCATGCCTGGTGCAATCAAACCTTCTTTAATGCCACCAATCTGAAAAAAAAACTCTGACGAGAACGTTCCTCCAGTTCTTTCCAGTGCTTCATATTAAACCCCGTTTGTTTCCGTCCTGCCGTCTTACCGGATCATCTCTGTCCATCTGACGGCCTCCTGCAGCTCCATCAGCCTCTCCTTATACTGGTTCCTCTCCATCAGGACTCTGGCCATCTCCACCCTGGTGAAGCGCTTCCTCTGTGCCGTGGGCACGTCGCTCTGCAGGAAACAACCCCAGCATGAGAACACAAACAAACCCTATCCGGTCCATAGATTGTGTACGACACAGACATGATATTGAGCATCAGAATGTTTTGTATTAAAAGGGACCTCTAACGGCTTCATCGGCACTGAAATAATCATATTTAGAGTAGGTTAAAAACATCTAATGCTACTAATTAAAGTCAAATTTACATGTGCAAACATAGCGAAGCGTACTCCATACAGGTGTATCACTCTCTTGGATCAAAACAAATATCAAGGACTCACATCATCCTCATTGTCGTTCTTGACCTTCTGTTTGGAGTCCTCAAGCTCCGCTCGAATCCTGAAAGCGAGCACACAGTCTTTTGCAACCACGTTTGTACACTATGAATGTCGAGATGCGTTTTGAGGCCAAACAAACACACTTCTTGAGTTCTTCTTCCATTTCTTTGTTCTTGTCCTCCAGTCTGGACTTCGCCTGAGTGACGGCATCCAGCTCACCGCGCAGGACCTCCTTCTCACATGACAGCTCGTCCATTTGAGCTATCAGGTCGTTTTTCACCACGTTCAAAGCATTTCTGGAAATGAACACACATGCATCTTAAACGGGTGCTTTTTAGATGTGATACCTTCACTGAACACAGGGTGGCAGCACCGCCCTGTTTCTGAACATCAATCGTAAGCATAAAGTGCAGCGAGACAACACCTCCTGGAAAAGGACTCTAAAGTGGAGAATGACAGTTACAAGCACTGAGAGAGGTGGGACACATTACGGTCGATGCCAACGAGCATTTGTTACCATTAAACATGTCAATTGGCAGTTTGATGGCGCATCGATTTCCTATCAGGCTCTGCGTGCCAAGCCACAGGAGGTAGAGCGATCATCTAGCAATAACAAGACTACTGGTTTGATTCCCCAGCTCCTCCTGTGTTCTTCTTAACGAGACGCAAACCCACACCGACCCGAACGGCTCCCGATGAGCACGTTGGCACCTCGCATGGCAACAGTCCATGTATGAATGGGAAAGGAAAAGCAATGAGTCTGTTGTTGCCTCTTCTATGAGCTGTGATTAGTCCAGCTCTTCTCCTCTGACCTCTCGATAAGCATTCGACAAGATCACCGGTTTCTGAAACACTCAAACCAGCCGGTTCGAGACCAACAACCATGTTGCCTTCAAAGTAATCTATGGCTTCTTCATCTTGATGCTTGGTTTGAACTTGAAGCAGATAAATGCATTGAGTTGCTGCCGCCTGATTAGATATTCGACTAAAAGTGTTTGCAAATGTTTTATTTTATTATTATTATAACAGTTTGCTTTTGCCTGTTTTAATGTTGAAATACAGTGTTGTTGTTATTCTTGACCATGTCTCCCATGTAAAGTAGATCTAATCTACCAACGTGGTTAAATAAAGGCTCAAGAAAAAGGCTGTTGAGCGCTTACACCAAACACAAAACGAAGGAGCAAGAAACAACGACAACGCACATGTAGAATAATTAGGGATGGGATCATGACCCACTAATATCTGCAAAGGTCTCATAGTTGCTTCAGTGTTAAGTCCTTTTTTATCAAGTGTTTGTATTTTCTTTTTTAATGGGGCACATGAGTCAGAGATGGCTTTTTAAAAGAAAAGGGAAAAAGTGACACTGAGCACTAACTTGGTCTCCAGCAGCTGGGCGTTCTCATGGATGAGATGCTCGACCTCCCGACCCATACCTGAAAATGATGACCCGTAATGTGAATACAGACAGTTTCATCTCACCGTGCACTCCATCAATGAAAAGGGTGGAAAAAGCACATTATTGTGAAGTCACATCAATAAAAGATGTGTTTCTTGTGTCTATCCTACTCACTGACATTGTTCTTGAGTCTTACCTAGAAAGCTGTAGTCTGAGGGTCATGCAACAAATCAGGAAGAGTTTTAAGAGACTGTGCATGTTAAAATGTCTCATCTGAACTGAATCTCTAGTCTAGTCTATGTCACGACTGCACGTCACAACACAGTAGCACTATGCACTTTTCTGCACATGCATCAGAAAGGCAGCGGGAACTGGATCTGGACACAGAATCAAGGACACTGACAAGAATAAGGAGCTGGCAACGAGATCTTCGGGGGAAATATATTGATACACACCAGAAAACTCATCTGTAAGGATGATAAATCCGCGACAGCCAAAGGAAAAGACAATTCAGTGATTGTAGTGGTTTGCAAAAAGCGGAGACGTGTCAAGGAGGCTTCTTACCCAGCATGTCGGCTCCTTCGTCCATGTCTCCTATCAGGTCGTTGCCTGCAGAGGACAGCTCCGCAAACAGAGAGTCGGTGTTCCGGTCGAACGCGAGATTCTCGATGCCACCCTTCGTTGGCGTGCTGGATGGGAGAGGAAGTCGAGGAGAAACAAGAAGGTGGAAGAAAATCGAAGACCAAAAACAACAATAAATTGATTCCACAAACAGGAACGCCCTTTAACACAACAATTAGCCAAAGAGAGAGGGGAGTATTGTTTAAATATATGAGGATAACACAGAAACATAGAGCAATGCCAGCTTTATCCTTTACATATCCCACATCTCGAGATGTGAGGAGGACACAAAGGGATTCCTCGCTTTTGGTCAGATGAGGATAAAACAGCTCATCTTGAGTCCTGTACCTTGATCCTCTGAAACCATCGAGGTCCATATCCAGCTCAGGGGTGGACTCTATGATGGCCTGCACCTCAGACTTCTCCCGGTTGTCTGCTTCACCTGATACAACCGGCAGAGATTTGTTTTAAAAGAAGAAGAGTGAGCCAGCCGGTGTTAAAATGTGTGGACACGATGATTTGTGTTGTAAAAGGTTCTGACCATCAGGTCCAAGCTGACTCTGCTGTCCCTCCTGAGCCACGATGTTTTGACTGCTCTCTGGCTTCCCCCTGTTCTGGTCCAGGGTCTTGTTGAGTCCCGCGGAAACTTCCTGTTCTGCAGACCCCGCCGCAACATTAGCGGCAACACCGGCCGCAAAGGTGGACGGGGCGGTGACGGAGGCAGGCCCTCCACCGAGATCGGACGCCGGACTCATTCCCGCCGACGCTCCGTCGCGAGGAGATATCGGCACGGTGGACTGAGCGTTAGCGGCGTGTGCAGAGGTGGGGGTGTTCGATTGAGGGGTGCCCCCCTGAGAGGCCGTGGAGGTGTTGGATTTGGACCCGCCCCCTTGGGAGGACACAGGGGTCCCACTTTTGGAGACACTTCTCTGTTTGGTTGGAGTACTGGACTTGGAGCCTGCGCGGCTGAAACCGGACATTTCATCCTGAAAAAGGTGGAGGAAGAGGAATCGAGAGCCAGGAGAAAAGGAAAGATTAAGTTATGATCTTCATCAAGTCAACAATACATGCTTACTTATTAATATCAACCTGCCACATTTTAAGCTGTTTGAGTTTCAAAACAAGCTTGTAAGTGGACATTGACTTCAAACTTTGAGGAGTCTTTCAAGAAAATGCAGCAACACACAAAACAACTCTACATCTCTTTAAATATAATGAAGTTAAAAACAATAGATGTTCAAAAACCAACCGTGTCAAACAGTGTGCACCTTCCCATGCAGCTCAAACCAACACAAACCACACCATGCAACCAGGACACTAATCAGAGCCATTCTGCCGATGGACAACCACAATCAAAACTTGTGATTAAGTGATAAAACGGCCTTTAAAAAGGGCCAGTGGGAGGGATGCAGTGGCATCTAGTGGTGTGGTGGCACGTTTTCGCACTTCTGTGGCTCACGGCACCAGTTTCACGAGCGGGTCAGAGAACTACGGTGGCCTTTAGGCAACGTGAAACATTTTTTTAAAGTGAAAGGCTCTTGTTAGAGCCAGTGTTTGGTTTGTCCATTCTGGGCTACTGTAGGAACACGGCGGTCTCTGTGAAGAGGACCAGCTTCCTGTGGCTCACTCTAAGATGACTAAAACCAAAAATGATCCTTAGTTTCAGGTAGTTATACGTGATGAAATGATAGTTATGAATATTGAAGAAAATAAGAAGTTATCCTGTGTTAATCCCCTTGAGAAAATGATTATTTGCATTTAACCCATACATAGTAATTAAGAGCAGTGTGCTGCTGTGAGGCGCCCGGGAAGCAACTTGGGCTTCAGTGTCTTGCTCAAGAACACTTCTACATGTGAACTATGAAGAGACCGGAGATCGAACCGTCTACCTTTTGGTTAAAGGACGACCACTCTCCCCGTGAGCTACAACCGCCCCAAAATGTATTTCTTCTAATAGATCCTCCTAAATCCTACACACTTTCCCTTCAAAGATATGCATGTAAATCCTGACGGTTATAAGACGTTATGAGCCACCGCTCCGTGTCAAATAAACCTTTTTCATCGGTGACATTGTGAATCATCGTAGGAGGAAGAGCACTGAGGGAACCACGGCTCAGATGCATCGTCTGTCCCATTAAAGCCAGTAGCTCACTTAAATGGACGGCAGACTTATTCATGTTATCGATTACACATGTGCTTTTTCTGCAGACATGCCAAAAACACAACATACATTTTGAGGCCGGCTAAAATACAAAACAGGAAAAGGTCAGCATCATGCACGTTTCTTAGCTGTGAGGTAAAGCCATTATATTAGCATCAGTGCAACATCAGCAAAACAGCTCCCAAACTCGATACGTTTGGTTAGAGTTTCTCTTTGAGTGACAGACGGGTCTACCTGCTCCCATTCAGCCTCCCGATTGGGTAAAATCTCCTTTGAACATTCACCTTCCACTCCGACTGGGGAGGGTTGTTCCTCAAACTGAGGGTATATGATAAAAGACCTTCAGCATTAATATTTCCCAACATTACTTTCACTTTCAAGCAATGAGAAGATTGACATTTTATAGGATATCCAGCACTAATGAAACACTCCAAGGGTTCATTATTTTTAAGCAGCCCTTTGTGGCGCGCAGAACTGTCTAATCCTGCATTGTTTTGATCCGTTAATGCCGGTGGCTTCAGTCCTATAAATAGCACGAGGCCTGGTGGAAAAGGATCAATCGGCACATCAACAAAAGCATCGGTCACCTTGAAAACAGACTTTCACAGACATTAAGCAAGATAATATTTGGGATAGAGCTTTGCGTTTTTTCCCCCGTTTTTTTCAATGGCTTTTGGATCATTGCAGAACATAAGCTCTGTGGCAAACAGAGCAATCGGTGGAAGTAAAAAGTTAAAAAACTAACGAGGCGGTCACATGACCACCGCCAGAAGAACTGGCGTTCATTCAGCCTCTTGTTAGCAACCGCCTGTTGTAAAAACACATGTAAAAGTTTCAAATGTTGCTATTGACTGAAGTGTGTAGGGGAACAAAACATTCAAATGTATTAACCCCACACATTATTTCAGACATTTCACCCAAAACCTGTCCATGGGCTTCGAAAAGGGCGAGAATTGGAAGAGCAAAAATGCCGACCTTGTGTGTGGGTCTGAAGACTGTTGCTACAGTAGCACTGAGCAGCCAATAGGTGGGAAGCTTCCCTCCACTGCTGCCCTGCTGATAAAGGCTGGCTCTCCGCTAACCCTCCGAATACATTCTCACACACACACGGTGAGAGGGAGGGCATCGTTCACTGTAACTCTTTGGAAAATGTCAAGTCGGAGGACCAAAACCCAACGGCTGTGACCCTGAGAACAAGTTGTGTGAGAAAGAAATACTGCGACACCTTTAATGAATCATCACATCGGCTGCCAGCAGTGATGCAAAACCTAAACAGGTCCTGATAATGTCCGGTTATCAACGAAAAAGTGAAGGTTATCAAAACTCAAACCCCTAAATGTCAATCAGACCCTGTACAAGTGAAACAACGGCAAATGAATACTTATTGGGGGGCCATTAATATTCACAGCGGCGCCTTGCTAGCAGCATGGTTTCCAACCGCAACAATGTGAAGACACTCTGTCCTTCCCACTCTCCCATGAGGTTAAAGGCAGGCCCCCGGATGGTACCACTTCCACTGCTCGCTGGGCTCCATGCCACCACACACACACACACACACACACACACAAACACACACACTCACTCACAAGCTGCTGCTAAAAATTCTGGACACACTGAACAATCCTTTCTCTCTGAAAAGAAATGCACCATTTCCTTTGGCGTTTTCCTGGCATTGAGTGTTTGCGTTTAGTTTTTCCACAACCTTTTTATAAAAGTGAACCGGGGATGATGTCACCAGTCCGATCCGTGGGAAGCACAACAAGCCAACTTCAGGCGGTAACTTTACACTTTAGAATTAGTGAAAAGAAAAGCGGCGCGTCGTACCTTGAGGCTGGCGTTGGACCGCGGGTGGCTGAGGTTGTTGAATCTCCACGACTCCGAAGGGGTGTCCACGGGTTCCCTCGGGAGGTCAGAGGTCACACCATCAGTCCCGGGAAGCTGGAAGATGCCCATGGAGATGGGACGCTCCTTTCTGGACGCAGAGACGAAAGGAAGGAGGAATGATTAAAAAAGGGGAAATGCGTCGGAGAAGACGGACAAACAGTCAGTGGGGTACGTTGTCTGGGAACCAAATGATGCGCTACGAGTGCAGGACCTGACGTCGGCCTCCTTAGAGCGGCACAGCTGGTGCAACTGAAAACGCAGAGTTAATTTGGGAGTGAAAGAGACAAAGTAAGGAGAACAGTCCCGACAACACCATGCTGCAAGAACATGTGATATATACATATATAAAAAGTGCACGGTCTGGGATATATTCTATACTACTGGACGTGTTTCTCTCTCCATGTTGTGAGGCGGTTCCTCTGGAGAAAGAGACACTTGGTAGAAAATTAATAAAGTTTGGTGCAACAGCTGCTGTACTCCACAAACGCCTGAATTCAGACAGATAATTACATTTAATTGGCTCGCGGTAAAATGAATGGGTAATCAATCATTTAGAAAAAAAAGAACGCATTGCTTGGCGGGTCGGAGCCGAGACTTTGTGGAAAAGACCTCGCGACAGCTCGGCCACGAAGTGGGAATAGAAATTAAGCTGGCTGCCTCATGAACTCCATCCTCTCCCACGTATTAGATCGGACAAGAACACAAATGCATTTGTATCCGTCTCTGTGGCACATGAGATGTATTGTGTGGCATCAGAAGGTCAGCAAACAACCGACTGTTAACGAATATCTGTCACCATCTTCGGCTCTCATAAATAACACCAGCTCACTTCTGCAAGAAGGTGTGTGTTATTCAAGCTCACATTTCACAACGACTCCAAAGCACTAAACGTCTATTAATACTCCGTAACGCTAAAGGAACATGTTGAAACAAATATCCATCACCTTCCACTGCATCGGGTACACGCAGACAGTTAAACTCACTCCAGTGGCTAGGTATGGCAAAAAAAAACAACTAAAACATTGCACAGTCCAGCAGAACAATGGCTGCGACTGAAAAGAGCAGCAGCAGGCTGACAGCGATGAAAGGCAGCAGCCCAGAAACAATGGACACACCACCACATTGAGATAAAGGGGTCACGTGCAGGCCACTGATGGTAGCCAATGCTGCCTTTTACTACTTAAACTGAGGAGGTGAGGAAGAGAAAAAAACGCAAAATAAAGCACACAAGCTCATGCATCGGTGCTCCACGACCAATTTCATCTTTGATACCCGGGTAATTAAATCATGATAATAATCATGAACTGCGGCGACATATCTAATAATAAAAAAAACTTTATTTTTATTTCTAAGTGGCGGCATAGTCTTCCAAATATGACTCTGCCACCCCTCCTCTCTCTTGACCTACTTTTCAGAGTGCAGTCTCATACTGTCTGACTATATCACACCCACATGGCAGCAACACAACAGCCACATGGCTACAAGCTGGCAGCAGCTACAGCTCACAGCCGGGGAGAGATAAATTGATTCGTCACACATTAAAGAGGACACACACACACAGTTGTACCTGCTGGCTCTGGGTAAGGAGGGTAAGGAAGGCAGGGCGGGTAAGCCGCCGGTGGCGACAGAGTAGTGAACCAGCAGCAGCACTGACAGAGAGACCAGCACGGCAGAGTTGATGACCACCGCTCCCCCTACGAAGCCGAAAACAAACAGCAGCATACACCCGGGGCTCATGGCCCCCCCCAGATCATGGCCCAGTGCCTCGATGCGGGACCAGTGTGGTTGGAAGGGGGTGGGGGGCGAGTGGCTCACTGAAGCACCAGATTCACCTCGGCAGACCTCCAATTGGACATTAATAACCACTTGTAAAGTTTATCTACAACAGAGAGGGGGGGGGGGGGGTCAAAGACCCGGTCTAGCAGGTTCTGCGGCTCGACTGAGAGGCGGGCAGAGGGTGGGAGCGAGTCAGAGGCAGAACAGCGGCCGTCCCAAAACGGTAATCCTGGTGGCTTCCGCAGCACTGATTGATTGAAAGCAGAGCGGTAGATCATCCACAGGGAGAAGGGAGGGGCTGCAGCTCCTCTCCTCCAGTGTCTTCATCTGGCGGCCGACAGCGCTTCCCTTCCTCCTTCACGCTTCCTTTCCTCTGCCGAGATGCGACGCAGCTGACGCTGGGCAGTCTAGAAAACTCTGACGCTCTCCCTCTGGTGGCAACACTCCCTCTCCATCTCTCTTTTGGGTGCTGAGGCAGCTTGTTTCATGTGCCTCTTCACTTCCCTGCAGCTTATTGGCTGCAAAACAGGGGGCTGGTCAAAAAGTGTGTGTGTGTGTGAGAAAGGGGGCGGGAGGTTGGCAGTGCCGTCTGCATTAACGGGAGGTGGGAGGGTTAGTGAAAGGCAAGGAAACACAGGAGGAAATCACTATCTGGAGTTACTATCTCAGTCTTTTCTGAACGCTTTTAAGATCAATTAATGGACATGCTGTTAGTCCACATGAATCAAAATGACAAAATGAAAAATCTCTGCTTAAAAAGCCATAGTGGCATCAACAATCCAAATTACACACATTTCCTACAAAAGGTGCAGCCAACTGGTTCAATCAGTTGCGTGATAAATTGCATGGAGCTCATTCAACAGCTGATGGACGTTCAATTATTTATTTATTTTTTAAATCCTGGCTCTGTGAGGCTGTGAGCTAAATGCTGACGTTTACCAGGATCACTGCGTTTGATTAGCATTTTAGCATGCTAGTACTTTTTGATTTAGTATAATATATGATTTAGTTTAATTAGCACTAAACAGCAGAGAAATGTATTTCACTTTGCAGGTACTTGGTAGTAAACCCAAAGCGCGAGACAATGTGACATTCGGATGAGACGATGGCTTTGAGGGCAGAGTGAATATTAGCAGCATTTCATCCATCCATCAGTCCGCGATACCAACATTGTGATGTAATGGCTGACCTCCTACGGTGGAAATAATCTGCAAGTGAACAATCAGCCACGAAGCCCATCATCCCGTGGAGGGAGATTACTCGGAGAGCAGCCAAGCGACAGCCCTGATCTACTCAGCGTCGAACTCAATTCCTTTTTGCAGTTTGTAACGAAGGTCTCCCTTTCACACATCGTCTTCTCGCCACCATTTAATGTCAGAAACCTCACGAGGTGAATCTTTACCTACACATGCTCAGTATCCTCCCTCCGCACAGGTTTACTGTCGCTTTCAAGTTCTGCTTTTCCAGTTAGTTTTCTTCTTCGCTGCCGAGACACATTTCTGCGTGTTGCCCGGAGGCGAGATATGTGTGTGTGGGTGTCGAGCGCACGGTGGTTAAATCTACTAAAGTACAGTGTAATGGAACCAGGAGACATCCTCACACTCACAACATGCCTTGAAATCAATTTCTACTGAGGAGTGTAATTCTCGGGGTATAGGAGTTTTAATTTAGTAAAATTTAAAGTGTTAATATCTTCTTTTTTTTTAAACTGGATGCCGTTATTACAAAATACATTAAAACAATCCTAGATTGCCTTAAAACTATCCACCGGCAGATTACGCTTCCAATACTGATTTCACTAGTTTACATTTTTATACACTGATCTCAAAATTAGTACGTGTCGACTAAAACAAAAGTCTTCTTGTTATGCAGGCTTCAATTTATTTTCAATTTGACGTCAAAACGCTTCTACAACTGACAACACACGTTAAGAATGAACAAACAGTGCAGAGAGAGAGAGAGAGAGAGAGAGAGAGAGAGAGAGAGAGAGAGAGAGAGAGAGAGAGAGAGAGAGAGAGACAGAGACAGACAGACAGACAGAGAGAGAGAGAGACAGACAGACAGACAGACAGACAGAGAGAGAGAGAGACAGACAGACAGAGACAGAGAGACAGAGAGAGAGAGAGACAGAGAGAGAGAGAGAGACAGACAGACAGACAGACAGACAGACAGACAGACAGACAGACAGACAGACAGACAGACAGACAGAGACAGACAGACAAACAGACAGAGACAGACAAACAGACAGAGACAGACAGACAGACAGACAGACAGAGAGAAGGCGTCTCACCGCGTTCTGGCCGGCGTGCCTGCCTCCGTGGGCTCTGCTGCTGCGACAGCGTTTTGGTGTTTCGTTCGCTCCAGGTGCTCCATGTAGCTGTGGATCATCTGGAGGGTGTGGAGTACAGAAAGAGTCAAGGGATTAGCTCGTACAGACGACAATAGTTGACTCACCGACAAGTCTGAGCTTTCTAAAAAGGGATTTAGGAAAAAAATTCAAAGTTGCTACCAAACTACGATATATGTGATTGTAACTCCTGTCTTCTTTAACCGTGAAGTAGATTGAGTCCAGACATGACCTTGACTCAATATACATGATGCAGGTGTCGCAGCAGTGTGGAGGTGAGTTGACGGCTTCTCCATTCAGCATTATTCAGATCAGCAGTTGGCTGCTGAGGCCTGAGGGCATCTGTTGGTGATGCATAATGCATAACGATAGCTGAGCAGGAACATAATTCATCTTCACTAGCCCACTCCCTTCCCCACCGCTCACAGTGCAGCCATTCAAATGTGTCCCCTCTTCAACCCTTTATTAGTCGTGTTTCTATTCAAGCGGCGAGCAAATTTTATGCAAACTTTTGAAATGTCCCCAGAGGTTGGCAGTGTAGGCTACGCATGGCTGTGGTCTGCCAGAAACAGAGGAGAGGAAGAAGTCCAGGTTGCCAACTGGAATAAGAACATTTAAACAGGGATTTCTTTCAAATTTGAAAAGTTTTGATAGTTTTTTCATGTCAGCTGGTGTGTGTGTGTCCATATATATATATATATATATCTTAAAAAAATCTCTCCGGGAAGTCCCAGCTGCATGCATTCATTTTTTTCCTGTTATATGTTACAGTCACAGTTAACGGGTAATAAACACAGACAAGTTCCTCACCCACGTCCAAATTGAGTCAGTTACCATCTCTAATATGTTTCACTATTATTGAATATTTTTATTTCAGAATATAATCTAACACATGAACATATAAGTTATTGGTTATTGTCTTGTGAAAGGAGTACACTGTGTGCACAAGTGTTCAAGCATACCTCAGTGTGTCTCTGATGAAGGCCGTTGTACTCCTTCTTGAGCTCCGCTTCTCTCTCGTCCAATCTGCCAACTGAACAAAACAAAAAAAGAGACAATTATTATTATTATTATTAAAGTGCATGTGCTAAAACAAGTCACAGTGTCCAGAGAAAGATGCACTGACAGGAGTCAGTAAACTGCAGTTGTTCGACAGGAAGAGGAGCAGCTGTAATACCATGCCGGGGCCAGAGGAGGGCCACCACGCATAGCAAACCGCTCTGCAGCAACACCGAGCAGAGAGCCTGCATAGGAACAGTTCACCTCTCTCAATCAGACATGGAGTCAAGTCAAAAGAACTAAAAAAGTTTCATTTTATTGTGTGTGCTTAGTGATGGTAAAAGCTGTCTTGGGGTGAAGAATGGAAATAAATGAAGGCACCGTCTCCTTAAAAGGAAAAAAATATATACAGATTATAAACAATCCACCTGTCTCTACGGAGCAACCGTCAACCTCAGTTGTCGTCTGTTGTTTGTGGCTCTCGGGTGACATCAGTTTGTAGCCAAAACAGCCGACTCATTGTCTGTGTGTTTTCAGATCCCGGCCAAACTAAATGTTCTTTGGGTAGACAGCGGCACTTAAAACGTGAACGTGAGAGTGACAACTCTTTCTCTGGGCCTTTCCTACTTCATGCTTTGCAGCTCAGTCTTTTAAGTCAGAAATAACCTTCCTTTATTCCCCTCTATTCTCACTTCTTCACACCTGTTCAATGAGGAAACACCCGCTCAATGAGGAGCAACGGTACAAGCAGCAGCTGCAGAGAGTAAACCGTGAACTCGTGTGCTTATAAGAGAGGCTGATAGAGGAACTAGTGCTTGAAGAGCAGAGCAGAAATTACCCAGGTCAGATGGAGAGTGGAGAGTAAAAAGGAAGCGGCCCTACAGGGAACCCCCACATGAAAAGCCTGAATACGTCCCGCTAAAAGAACTGATCGCTGAATGTCATAGTGAAAAAAAGAAAGAATATTTTACTTTTAAAAGGTTGAACAAGTGTTTGTTTACTGTTGAATCATTGTGGCAACAACATGTCATTTCATGGGTATACTTACGTCGGTCCAACCTGTTTTAAAAATAAGACCTGGAACACAACTCTACTGACCTGTCGTCTGAACTAAGACTTGCGCAAACCACGTAGCTGTGAAGTCGCAACTAACGATTATTTTCAATATTGATTAAAGACAAGGTTTGTAATCTTGAGCAGATAGCAAGAGTCCGGTGTTTTAAAATGACCCAATTGGAAAGAACACAGGACAGTGTTGCCAACTCCTTTCTCTCCAAAAGGTAGCGAGCAGAATGAGCTCCAAGAGTCTCAAATCTAGCAAGAAGAGTTGTCCAGTCAGCTGCCGGGCCTCCCTCTGAAGCCCAGCCCCAAAAACCATTGCAATGAACATAAACAACGAACATGACTATTGTAGTGGTACAATCGGGACAAATGAAATGATCGAATTGGCTGAATATGGCGACAGCCATTGATAAAGGATTTCTTTTTTTTTATGGATGGAATGGAATGAGACTATTTTAATAAATATTACACGGGGGTGTGAAAGTCACACAGAAAGAAGGGAGTATCTTAGCATGAATGAGGCGCATGTTGCAGCCCTGCGGTGGAACAAACAAGCAGGCACACACACACATTTCAACAATTGCAGTCATGCACACATCATGAGGGTTGTTTTGTTGTTTTCATAACTGGTGAAACTACCACCTCCCTTAAGACTTGAGAAAGACTAAAGTATGTCCTGAACAATTAAAAGTATTTCATAGCTCAGGAAAAGACTTGATGATCGGTCACTTTTGTTTCTTCCCGGGAATGTTTTCGACATTAAGATGTTCTTTTGATTTAGAAACACAGAATGGCAAAAACAAAAAGATAAACATTGTAAGGTCATCGGAGCCGTAGCTCCCTAAACTCCTCTTGTACTTCACACTGAACCTTTCTGGGTTTGGAATATGTTTAGTCTCTTCTCTTACAGCCGACTTATCAGACATGGCGGGAAAACACTCATTGTATGTTACTTATGTCATGTCATTGGGAGTCCGCATGTCCTCTGGCACATCAGGCTAACAGACAGACCTGCAAACTGTTGATGCTGCTTATAGGGTTTCTGGCCTCTGTGTGTGTGTGTGAGAGAGAGTGTGTGAGTGATTGAGAGAGAGTGAATCTTAGACATTAAAGTTTAAAAGTAGTTAGGTATGGCAAAAACCAGTGTCTGTGGACTTACTCTGATCCGCATAGTTTTTCGCCTTCAGCTCCAGCTGACGCGTGTGCGACTCCAACACCACCAGTCGACTCTGGAGATCCTTTTTCTCGCCGTCCTGGGAGTCCTCTAAGGCGATGTACCTCTGAGGATAAAGACGGGAAACAGAAGGGAAGGAACGGAGCATTTGTTAAATCGAAGCTTAGGAGTTTGCGCGAGCGCTGTAAAACTTCAATTAAGAGGGACTGATGAGAGGATGCGTCTACAGCGGCAGCAGGAGACAGAAATGTCAGTTCCTCTCAGCAGAGTCTGACATCTGCTTCAAGCTCTGAATGACACAGACGATGACACCGAGCCCCTTTCCAGTGTCGAGTTTGGGGCTCAAATGGAGCCGTTATTGATTGAATTCTGCATTTGTGTGTGTGTGTGTGTGTGTGTGTGTGTGTGTGTGTGTGTGTGTGATAAAGACCTGCTCATGCCAACAACAGTGATACCAGTGGACTGAAGTCTGTCCAAAATAGAGCATCTGTCCATTGTGAAAGTCATTTAAGCTCTCTGCACAACAGGTGCACATCACCAGCCTCCTCACTAAAACAAAAAAGGGCAACAGCCTGTGTGTGTGCGTGTGTGTGCGTGTGTGTGTGTACACAAACACAGTTTCATGTACAGTTGATATTAGTGTCACGGTTGTTTTTTCCAATCTTCACAGCAGCTGTTTTCACTACGCTCAGTCCTTCTCTCCGGGGGATTTCAGGACTAAAACCTCTTTGACTGTCCATCACCCATAAATAAAATCACCCGTCACAAAGCACACTGGGCAACACTTACCGATGATGAAAGGAATAAGCGTGATCTGTTACCATCACTGAGTGCCAGTAATCAGGACGAGAGCGAGAATGGACACTGGGGACTTTAACCCGGTTTCCTAAACTGTCTCCAGCTACAAACTCCAACGTTAAGTCAAAATTGTATCCATGTAATGGCGGGGTCACCCATTGCACCCTGGGGGCAAGTCAAACTTAATGAGATGAGATCAGATGGGACTTTAATGAGCTCCGACACAGAATGGGTCTCTGATTGGGACAAATATCCAAAGAATGTGGAGCGAAACTAACCAGAATAAATGCAGATATTAAAACTGACAGCAATGGGAAGGCACGCTAGAAATAAATTAGAAAAAAAAGGGACGTTAAAAAGACAGTTCACCACAAAATCAAAAGCATGAGCTTATGATTTTGGGGTGAACTGTATTATTCCTCTAATCTGTAGTAATATTTATTGATCTAGATGGTTTTGGTGCAGAGAGTTTGAGAGACCAGTCGTATTTCTTACATTTCTTACTTCATGTTGAGTAACCCAATCAGTGAGAAAACATCTTTGATTTTGGGGGCAAACTGTCCAAAACACTCAAACAGTTCTGACAAGTAAATGCAAACGGCCTAAAAGTACTAAATACTAAAGATAAGAATCATACGTTGCTCTCTTGTTTACTTTCCTTATTGAGATATTGTCTCTTGATACCTCAGCTGATTGCAGAGTTAGGTGTCTGATGACAGGCCTGCAAGACATGCAGTCTTGTGACGCTCACTGCGGATAAGAGGCCCCGCAGCCGGGCCGCGGGGAAGAGTCATCTGCAAGGAGATGAGGATCACCTGAGCTCCCCCGTTACAAAACAGCCCCTGTTCTTAAGGCACACATCACATGAGGACTGGCGGTGTCGAACAAAAAGGTGTTTCTTCAAACTGCTTTCGTGAACTCTTGACCACCAACTCGTTTTTTCTTCTTTCGTTTTTTTAAATCGAGCGGCTGACGTGTCTTTCTCCGCCTTTGGGCTTTCAAAGATAACAACTTTAGCATACAATATGAATAGATTTTGCCGGGGGTGAGGAGATTATTCAGGTTTTGAGGGAGATAGATTCACGGGGACATTTCAAGTACTGAGGTATTGGAAATAATGCAGCGTTCTCTCTGTAAACCTACTAAGAGCATTAACATAGCATTGGGCCAGACTACAGACTTCACTACAAGGTTCATGGTAGGGGGTGCCACTTAATCTGCTACTAGACACAACAACAACGCAAACAGTTACTGGCCTTAGTTGCTGAACGTTTTAAACTGTGCACTGGCAAAGGATTTGACGATAGATTTGAACCAATTGAAGGGTAGCGCACTGTACGGATAGCACACGTTGACGTGCCAATGACGCCCGCGTGGTGACGCCCAATCAACTCGTTCCTAGAAAATAACTCCCAACAGCTTCCTCGCTCGCACTGCTGCTCATCATGTGACACGGGAAGGAGGCTTGTGCATATGACAACGCTCCAGAGAATGAGTGTTTTAAAATGCACTCTTCCCCCTACGCTGCATGTATAATGCTCCCTTTGTCCACAAGCAGAAACACACACAAACACACACACACACACACACACACACACACACACACACACCTCTGGCACTCGTGCGTGCGGACCCACTCAGACAGGGCTTCAGTGTATTGCCACTCAATTGACAGAGGAAATCAACTCCTTTTCACGTTTTTTGGCTGTGGGTTGATGATAATGGGGTATCTCGGACAACACGGGTAAATAAGGCCTTCATCTCCCCCCCCAATAAAAACAAATATAAATAAATTGTGTTCTGAAAAAGATAAAAAGATATTTACAAAGCAGGAGATTCAGAATAGATCGAGAAAAGAGAAAAAATGTCTGATTCATCACCTGGGGACCATGAATGTCTGTATAAAAATGGCATTGCGATCCAGTTGCTGAGATATTTAATTCTGGAACAAAGTGACAGAGCACACATAGCTACGCTCCTCAATCAGCTGGCGCTATATATGAGAGTAAGCTGTGGCCGTTTGCAGGTCAGTAGACAACCCCAAAAGGGCAAAGTACTGGATGGGAAGTGCTGTTTCCCCCCCAAGAATTTCCTGCCTTGCCTTTTCCGCTCCTCTGGCGAGACAAACTACTTAAGAGGAAGGCATTCCTCTGGGCTCGGTGCAGTGAAAAGCAGGATTTGGCGAGCACAATGCATTTGTTTGGTGAGATTAATGTGCTCCTTTGCTTCAAGAGTGATTTGTCACCCAGAGAGATCTTAGCTTAGTAACCGAGTCCGTGCCGTTAGCTGGCCTCCGCTGAGTAAGTGGCTGCTTGTGTGACAATTAGCTTTGTGTAATGTGACTGGAATCAACACAGCAGAGGGATTAGGAGATAAGGGAGATGTGGAAAGGCTGTGCAAGGTATGTTTGTATGTCTCTACATGCCTCTGCGCACACAGACTTGCACTAACCATCGCCTGTTTAAGTTCCTACTCTCGATATTGGTCCACACGTTCAAGCACCTTTCTATTTAGCTGCTCTCTGGAACTCACAAAACAATAATTTAACTATTTTTCCCATTTCGCGAGACAACTTTTTTTGTTATTTTTTAGTAAATTCAAAATACCTGAGAGTTCGTTCCCTAAGAATATCCTCTCATGCGCAGTGGCAGCTTTTTATAGAATATGACACAAGAAGTGGGCGTAGTCACTGTGACGTTCATTATTGGTTTGTGGGCTATGTTTGTTTCATTTTTGCAACCAGAAGTGACACGAGAGGGTGGAGCAAGTCCAACTGGAGACTGTATGAGATATTGTTTGGCAAGCAAAAACAATGCTTTATCTTTTATTAAAACTGAAAACACAATCTGAAAAGATTAAAGTTCAAAGACAAAATCACAGAAAACTCCCAAACCTGACAACCCAGTGGTCGCGACCTGTCAATCGCAAGGTATCCACGCCCTAAAGCATCCCCTGCTTTATGTCCTGTTTGACTCTAAATGACCACAATTTACGAAATGAACATCATGCTGTATTGAAGAAGACTTGAAACTAGAGATTGAGACATAAACTCATGTTCACAATGTTTTCAAGCTCATTGATTTATTTATTGATCAGATGTTTCCCTAACCAAAGCATCATTGACGTGGTCGTGGTCCTGGCACAGCCGTGAGCTCTGAATGCCACATCCTGCATTGTGACCGTTCACTCAAGTTCCTGAACAGGATCAGAAGCTGACCTCCAGAGAATGCAGAGTCAGAAGGGCGAGACCCGGGACGTCGTACCAGCGTAAGAAGATCACTTATCACACCAACATGACAGCTGACAGGTTGCCCCGCTGAGGGAGGAACTAGTTATCGACGGGATCGCGTATTTGACACAGCGGCGAGAGAGGAACAAGTTGATCGTAAGCCCAGAGCTTAGCGATGGAAAACCCTGTGTGCACGGGTGTATCAAAAGCCTTAGCAACGTGTTACGACGTGAATTATTAACACACTGCTTTGTGACCCGTTGGGCTCGTCATTCAACATTGAACAAGTCAAATGTCAACAACTCGGAAAACACACCGAGCCGCAAAACTCACATAAATGAATAAAGAAGTTAATTTAGGGGGTTTTGTTTTGTTTCATTAGTAATTTACTACCCATCATTTATTACAATCTAAATCATGATGAAAAACACTTTTTTTTTGTTGCTTGGATGATATGCGTAGGAGGCTAGTATAATAATTGAGCAGAATGAGTGCAAAACCCTGCAGCAGTTCAGTTATTTTAAAAACGCTTGAATGAGTGTGTGCTTGTGTGTATAATGCTGAAACATGAGGAACAGTGTGGAGGATTAAGAGAGAAGTACTGTGAGCTATAAAAGTGCTGAAACCACACCTGAATTTATTTAGTTGAAAAATAGCCTCGAGGCAATCGACAATCTGTTTTGATTTTAAAAAAAGGTCAACAGGGCGATTATAAGTTACGTATAGGTTTGTACTTCTGTTTAGTTTTAGTTTGTCTTCAACGGGCAGTTTGTGTTATCTGGAAACAATTAGTTCAGGTTTGTGCCAAACGTGTTATGCTTGAACTTTAACTGGCGGATGCAGCACTGATCTTTAGCGGAAAAGAACAAACTGAGCATTTGGGACTTTACTGTGTTAGCGTGACGTAACACAACGAACGTTCAAACAGCAGTTTTCCTTGGTCACGGATTTTTTTTGTAACCTTGGCTACAGCTGAAACCACATTGTTTTTCAGAGCTTTGTGGTGTGCGTGTGCGAGTGACGCGCGTGTGTATGTGAGAGACCAAGCGGAGAAAAGCACACAACAGTAAACATTTCACAATAAAAAAAGAGGAAGAGCCCCATCATAAAAGCAATTCATATTCAGCTTATTTTACCAGAAAGCAAATTGTCAGAGTTGTTTGTCACTGTGTCCCAGTTGTGTGTCCCGGCAAAAGCACTGGGAACTACAGTCCATCACCAGAGAAGTGGACGAGGGTCACTGACTGTTGCAAAAGATGAACATAAAGAATCGACAGTAAAGGGCTCACCAACATGTGTGTCACTGTGAATGAGTCTTGGCTGTAATACAAATTACAAAAAGAAGCCGCTGCTGGTTCAGTAGGCCTGGTAGAAAGGGCAACAAACGGACTATTTCTCGGTCACTTTATTTCAGAGAGACGTTTCGCACAGCATCACCTTTTTCACACAATGCATTGCGGTGGAGCCCCAAAACTATGTGATGTTTGTGTGCATGTGTCACTGTCCAAAACACAACACAGACTACACTTGTTAGTGGTGAAGTCACGTCGGCAATATGTATGTGTGTGTGTGTGTGTGTGTGTGTGTGTGTGTGTGTGTGTGTGTGTCTCATTTAGGGTTAATAGAATCACTAAGGTTCTAATTTGAATTGGAGGCGGCAGAAATCAAACAAAATCAGGAATTTGGTTTTGCAGGCACGTGGGGCTTTGACAGAAACGGGTGTGTTCAATTTTTTTTCAAGTTGAACTGCAGCTGCGCTTTAGAGACTTGACGTCCAACACATCCAGCTGTGTCTTTCAAAACAAGGTTGCAAAGTTGCTATTCCTCACTAAATGTGCTGTGGGAAGTAAACCACTTTATGAACTGTATCTTTATTTTTTTAATGTACTTTTAGGTTGTCTTCTAGCATGCCATGACAGTACTAATGACAGTACTTATTCGTGCTTAATGAGATGTAATAGGTGGCGTTAGTTGACAAGCATCGCGAATTGCCAGATATTGGAATTGGGTTCGGCATTTAATCTCACTGAAGTACATAATTCGCGCATGTAATCCATAATCCGGGGTCATAAATTAGTTTTGGCGGCGGTGAAACCCACCTCCTCCGTGTGCTTCCTCAGCGCCTTCTCGCGCTCGTACTGGGTCACGAGCTGCTCGTTGTCCTCGCGCAGCAGCTCGAGCTCCACTTCGTGCTCCTGGTTGACGGCGAGCACCGAGTCCAGGTTCTCCAGCACGGCGACCACCAGCGGCATCAGCTCCTTCACCACGTCCTCGCCGTAGCGCTCGATGAGCCGCTCAAACTCGCGGTAGATGGAGCTGGCCAGACCGGAGACCCGCTCGGACATCATGGTGGCGCTGCCGGAGTCGTCCTGATACAGGACCACGTCGTCCAGCTCCATTTTTCCTCGCGCTCCGCTCCCAGGCTAACGTTAGTTAACGAGCTAGCCCGCGAGCCTCGGCTGGCCAAAAGGCGGTCCGCTCGCTACTTTAAGCGCAACGACGCGGCGCTCCTAACACATGGCTGAGTGGTGTGAAGTGTACAAAAGAGACGGTGTACTTCATAAAAACACTACAAGTGTGTATTCCTCCGGCTCCTGACTTTACAGGCTCGCTAGCCTCGTAGCGAACTGGACTGAAAAGTCTTCACTTGGCTCCTGATTAGTTTCCCTGTGTCCAACAGATGAGCTCCTGCTGCTGCCTTCAAGTGCCGTCGGAGAAATCGCGTGAACGCAGTGAAGCGGCACCGTAGAATTAGACCGCCGGGATCGTAGTTTGTTTCAGTGCTTTCAGGGAAATAAAGTAATTGTGCGAAACGGCAAAAAGACAAGCGTGCGCGCAAAACAAACAAAAGTGCTACAAAACTGCTGTGAAGGCCACAGCACCGCGATTCAGCGAGCGAGTGTGAACACGGTCAGCCCGTTTGGTAATATTGTTTATTTCATGTGACCCCTCGCTCATAAAGCTATATAGTTGCTGTTATGTGACGCTTAAGGGGCGGAGAACAAACCACGGATTAAAAAACATCCTGGTTTATTTTGTAGCTGGGGGAAGAGCAAGTCTGTTCCACTTATTTACCTTGCAAATTAATTTTATCCGCTGGTTTACTCCATATTTATTCCCTGTCACTTTACAGCTGAAGCACAAACAATGTAGTTTTGTTGGCCTGCCATACGTACACAAGTACATACATATAGAGCGAAAAGTGGACGTACGTTGTTGAGCCAATTTTGCTCATGTGCAGACGATCTGCACTGTAATCCGAGAGGTCCGAGGGAAGAATTAGGAGTAAACGAGGATCCCTTGAAGATGTCATGTGCTGGTGACGGGACGTCGTGGTTACGTCACATGCTAAACAGGGCCGATGAAGGATACAGAGGAAAAAACTGTAGCTAATCCTTAGTGATCTATTCATCGGAGACATTTAATAATTATTACAACCCCTCCCGTTGACTCACGTGATTAGGGCCAGTTTTAAAACCATTTTCCTGAAAATGTAATTTACTTTGACCAATTCATTTATAAACATTTAATCAAAATAGCTATAATTTAATGGTTTGATTCTGCAAACTGTCTTTTAACTTTGATTTTCAACAGGTTGCTGAGAAACTGCTGGCATTTATCCTATTAGTAAACACAAAATAAATAAATCACAGCATAAAGAGTGCTCTTCACAAGAGCTTTTTATTTGCATCAAGGCGTCCAATGCATCTTACTGAGAATGTGGAATAGTTATGCAAGTATCATTCCATTCAAACTTAAATATCATACATTACCTGAAAAAAAAAGCGATATCCATGGCAAGTAAACAGAATCCCACACAATTTACAATCTTTCTTAACATCTATGTTTTTTTTGTTTTTTTGCAGAACGCCATGCACTATTAAAACTGCATCGTAGGAAGTGCAGAATATTTAAGTTAATCACAATGCACTCATCCCGTTACATTTTTCTGTAATGCATAGGCACTGTTCACCCTGATGTTTCAAGACAATAAGACACAAGACAGACTAACCACAGTTACCATACAATGAAGACGCAACGCTTTAGTCCTCATCTTTGAGGTAAATGTTACCCCGGTATCCGGTATCCTGGATCCGACTGCCCCTCAGTCGTCACCACAGATAAGGAAGACAGCACTGGACACGTTTAAGTGACGAGCCTCTACATAAAATGTATATATTAAGCACAACGCACATTCGAATGATCATGGCATGAAGCTACTCGTAGTAGAGTAACTCAAACAAATGGTTTGAATACAAAATTAAAAGTGCAACTTAATAAAAGTTCTTAAGCCCCACAAATGTGAACTAATCATGTTCAGTCATGTATGTCATTACAATCTAGTTTCCACATGTCTTTACAAGAAAAGGGGGCTTCATCATCAGGTCTGCACACAGGGTGCAAATGAAGAGCGTGAAGTGTTTGAAGAGGTCCTGGACCAGGTGTGGAGGAACTGAAATGGCAGCGGGCTCTAAGGACCATCGAGCATCATCTCAGACAGCGTTGTGCTGGTTGCCGTTCAGAGACGACGGGCAAAGGGAAAAGGGCCTGTCGGTGGTCAGACTCTTGAGCGCTTGCATCACAGCGTCGGGCATGTGGTCCGCAAGCATCCTGGGACTGATCAAAACACTCCTGAACGCCATTTCGTTTGACCAGTCGGCACGGTAGCGCACCTGGGAAAAACAGGATCTAGAGGGGGGAGAAGATAAAGACAAAGTTTGGTGGGAAACCCATCTCACACCATTGAAAGGGAGAAATATTGTACGTGATGAATTGAGCTAGAGTGAAATGGAAGTCCTGAACAGAACTTGTGACAGCTCGAGTGTAACTTACAGACTAAATATTCGCGCTGAAAGCAATCTCATTGCCGAAGAGAATAAACAGCGATGGGTTTGTTTTTTAACTGTATGATAGAAGTGAGGGAAGGGGACACAAACACGTATACATGTGGAGACGAACCTCCGTGACGGCCCGTCCTCTGTGATGTGCAGAATGCGTCCCGGCAGGAAGAGCGGCAGGTGGGCCGCCGTACGGGCCGGCGAGTCGTCCGACGCCAGGCTCTGATAGGACGAGGAGTGGCGAATCATCAGCGACTCCTCCCCCAGCAGTGGCTGGCTCAGCTCCTCCTCCCTCCTGTTGTCCATCTCAGTGGGGAAGTCCTCCGGGTCTCCGCCGAAGAGCTCGTACCAGCAGCCCTGCAGCAGAATGCGGTACTGAAACGCAGATGGGAGAAGATGTTTAGGTCAGGAGACTCGCACACAGCCGGCGGTTCCGCGTCGTTGGCTGAGAACGGTTCTCACCTTGGGCTTATTGCAGTTTGAAACTATTTTGAGAATCTTTCTCTTCAGGTCCTCCATATTGGGAATGCTCAATCTGGACACAAAAAAAGAACACATATTAAAAGGACGATGGGGTGATACTGCAAATAAAAACAGAGGGAAAAAAGAATAAGTGAGTTGCTCTCATTTTCCTCCTCCTCTGTGCCTGTAATAACAGGGCAGAGCCAAATATAGAGTCTCCATCGCGCAGTGGTCTATAATAGTCTGAGCACCGCGGCACATTCGTGTTGGCTTTTCAAAAAGACAAGAGTCTGCAGTGCTGCTCACACAAAAAAGCATATATTCAACATTGAGGGATCTGCAATAAACAACCCCACAATAAACCAAACCGCTGCAAGGATCTAAACAAGCATTCACACACAATATGTATATATTATGCATTATCACTTCGATGAAACAATGTGTACAAAGGCTCAAAAGCATAAGGCATGATTAAAATTTTAAAAAGCTATCAGTGTTACCTGGGAACCAGATCCTTTCCCAGCACAACCGAGACCACAAAGTCCTTGGAGTAATCAGCCAACGCTTTACTGCATTTAGAGAAAAATACAGAACAGAAAAAACAGTTAGATTAGTCCAATAATCCAAAAAGTATATGTTGTATTTAGAGAGAAACGTCACCGATAATTTAACAATACTTTTTTTTTTAAACACACAACGCTAAAAAGCATGTCACCATTACACATCTTGTTAATGCTATGAACAAATGAAAAGTCCAGTCCAGTTTTTCTAAGTGCTGCATAGCCTTCTCCTTACCTCAGGAGGCCCCCTGGTGGAGAGAATGAGTAGCACTGCAGCGTGGGGAAGGAATTGCGCAAGAGGATAGCCAGCAGTGACGCTGTGCCAGCACCCAGACTGTGACCGGTGATGACCAGTTTATACTCCTGCAAACACGGGAAACACACGGCACACTTAGAGGATTCACAGTCTGTTACATCCTGACAATAAACGCAGGATAAGCCTCACGGAAAAGTGCAGAAAGCTGTCGCTTTTAACCTCAGTTGCATCTCTTACCGGTGCGATGGAGAAAGCCTGGTTCAGGATGCCGTCATTGACCAGCTTCTTGTAGATGTAACTCGCCGCCTGGCACATGCCCTGCAGAAGAGAAAGGGAAAAAAGCAGCATTAATCTCTACTGAAAGCAAACGTTACACAGGGAAAGTTGGTTTTCTCCACTTGTTTAGATGAGCAGTCACCTTGTGAGCGTAGCAAGCTCCAGACACTCCCTCTATGGGCAGGTTCTCACACTCAGCAGACAGATCTGTGAGGACATCCTGCAGGACAGAAGCAGAGTTTCATTGACAAAGAACTGAGAAACTCATTGTGTCAGATGCCGTGTCGAAGGCGACATCTTTCTTTTCTGGGTATTGAATGAAATGCTCTGGTCAGAATGTCGATGTTAGGACAAATGTGTTCGGACAAATATAAGCAGAAAAAGTCTAATATTCTTCAACCGAATCACCCACAACAAGTCTCTACACGATAATGTGTGTCGAGACTCCGCCTTTAACTCTCTTCTATCGGTTATTCAAGCCATCTGTACAAACAGGGAAGTGATTCTGAGCACTAGGAGGAAGTGAAAGAAGATAATGGCAAGAATTGTAAATGTACAGACTGACACTGAGAAAAAAAAAAATTAAATCACATTCCTTTTTTCACGCGCACGCATAGACAGAACCTTGTTCCAACAATCCCAAAAAAAGCTTTTAGTCTCACCCTCAGTGACAGTGTTCCCCTGACAGCCACCAGAACAGCCTCCCTCTTATGATCCAGAGCCACGTAGAACGGGATCTCGTAGATCTGCGGCCAAGAACATTTGAGAGTCGCGATCACTATTTGACCTTCAATAACATCTAACGCCTTTGAACACAGAGGAGAGGGGAACTAGAGGAAAACCCTACCTGGTTGTGGAAGCTGACGTAGATGAAGTCTCTGTACTGCAAGCCGGTGCTGTGCAGGATGGATGAAAAGTGACAGCCGAGGTGGTCGCCTCCAACGATCTCGTACTCGGCTTCGCGACTTCTGCAGCTGATGCACACAAGCACACGTCTTGATTTGAATCCAGATGTGATCAAGTTTTCTTCACAGACTCTGAAATTAACTTGTAGGCCCATGGAGCGCAGGAGAGACCATCGATCGACCATCGACCGACCTATCTATCTATCTATCTATCTATACACACACACACTAATTTGTGCACACAATATATATATATAATATATCGTATGTGACAATCCTGGCCGATCATGTCCACCCTCTCCCCTTTGTTCACAGGGCTCTCCCTCGTCGTTTCAGTCATTTGTCAGTTCTGAACCTGCGATGTGCAATTGTAGCTTGACAGCTACTTCCAGATGATCTGTTGTCTCAAAATATTTTTGCCCCATAAGCAGGGGAAAATGCAAAAACTTTTCCGTTCCAAAAAACAAACAAATCGTTGATGTGTTTATGGGGAGCATGCCACGGCCGGTCTTGATTGGTCCCATTGACTCAGATCGGTCCAGAGCACATCTTACCAGTCTCCACTGAGTTTGCAGGGCCCGCTGAGGATGTTGGAGTAAACGTACAACGGCCAGCCATAAGCTGCTGCGGCGAAGCGCATGCAGTGCGCCGCCTTCTCCAACTCTGTCTCCAAATCTTCTCCCTGCGAACGGTGAAAGACGAACAAAGTGAGACGCACATTTCTGCAGACCTGCACCACTCTACACTTTAAGCTATTCGCGGCAGTATCGCCGACAGAGTTCTGCACTTACGATGGGGGAGGAAGGGCTGTGATCCAACACGACGTCCGGGTCCCTACTGTGCTCCATCTTATCCTGCTCCTGGTGCAGCAGGGCCAGGCCCGCTGCTATGTCGCTGGGGACCAGGTCTGTGTCCTGCATCGCACACAAACACCAGACCGGAGAACGTCTCACAATTGGTTTCTCGAGCAGCATCGCACCACTAGACAGTTCTGGTATATTTCACGCTACACAATATGCATCAGTCTGTCAACGGACTTCATGCAGTCTGCACAAACCCACTGACTGGGAGACGTAAAGTGCAGCACAGACGAGAGAGAAGGTGTCCCTTACGGAGAAGAACCCACTGACGAGCTGCGAGATGCTGGAGAACGCTGCTCGGTGGCTTTCGTCCTGCGGCAGACAGCAGCACAGGAGCCGCAGACGGCTTTCCCACACCTTGACGGCGAGCGAGCGCGCCGTGGAGAGGAACTGGGTGCCCTCATTGCTCTGCAGGTCTCGCACTCCCAGCGGCTCCATGGCGGCAGGCGGCGCACGGGGGTCGCCCAGCGGGTCGAACACAAACACCACGCCCAACCCGGTGAACAGCAAGATGATCCAGCTGTTGCGAAACAGAATAGAAGATGCTGAGTTTTTTTAACGGGAGGAGAACGGTGAACTCGGACGCCACCCAAGGAAAACCCACCTGGCAACCACCGCTGCGATGACAGCACCCACCGTGGCAGGATCGCAGCCTTTGCTGTCATCGGACACCCAGACTGCTCCCAGGCAGGCCCACACCAGCTCCGGGATATACAGGAGAGCTCGCAGGTACACCAGCGCAGGGATGGAGCGCCGCGGGCCGGGGTTTGTGATGGTACCTGAGAAACACAGTAAAAAAAAAATGTACCTGTGCTTTGATTCTGTTTATTCTGCTGTAACACAGAGGAAGATTTCATGAGGCTTCCTTCCTTTGTACAGTTGGGCTTACGATAGTGAAGCCTTTCGCAATTTATAGCTGTTTTAGGTGGGAAGCATGGTACTTGGTTGTGTGCACACTACAGAGTTACACTTTACAGTTCCACACTGTACAGAATAACCTGGATTTTTACGCTGTAGTTGGGGAGGGTAAAGTCATGTGAAAGCGTTGGGATCCTGTGGATTCCACCCACTTCAGACGGTTGTTAATTTTCCCTTTATATTTTACTGCTGATTGCATTTTTTAGAAGGTAAGAGACCCCATGACCCATAGCTGTTTTTACCTTGGGCACTGACGTAGACAATCGCACACAGTGACAGGATGATGAGCGCCAGCACAACCAACAGTCCCACCAGATAACTGTGGAGGAAACCTTTGCCATTGCAATCGAAATTGCCTTTGTGATAGGTGAACAGGATCATGGTGCCAATCCACCTGAGGAGGAGAAAGCAGAAACAAATGGATGTCATTGCCAGACTGTCAGTTGGCAAAACCATCCTCACGAGGACCACAGACATAACGAGGGTAAACAACATACCAGAGTACACGGACGAACAGTTCAAAGAAGCCGGGGAAAACCAGGTCGTCGCTGGCGATCCCCCACCGCCGACCAAACACCACGATTCCGGGCATCTTGCAGGTGAACGAGTATCCGGAAAGTGCTCTCTGCTATTAGCGATTCACCGTTTTACCGAAGCGGAGCGGAGAGGATTCGCGATGGACACTTCCAAGTCACGCATGACTTCACTGGAAAAGCAGCAGATAACCTTGCACACTGGGCGGCGACGAACTTCGTGCCCATTGTGGTCACATTCTAACGCCACCTTCCGTGTCCTGTGTTGCTTTATTAGCTTCTCAAAAGTCTAATGTTGCGAAAGAGCTACTCGCTAACGGGAAAAAAATGAGTATCCGTTAAAATTGCGTTGTTGGATCGGCGAACGTTACCCAATGTTGACGTCACATACAGGGTTACGTCGTGCGACCTGTCAACGCACCTCTTTAATAACATTAGGTAATGTTGCTAATGCGGCTAACGACAGCTAGCAAACTCTAGCTAACGCTCTACCATTGCGTGAGTAGCTAGGCATTAGCCGTCAAGCTAATCATACTTTAAAGCCATTTAGAGAGAATGGTGGCTAATCCCGCACGAAAAAATGCTGCCCTTCTTTGGCTAGCACTATATCAACGCTTTACAATGTATGTCACGAGCTATACTCAAAAGTTCAGGAAACATGAAACGAAGCTAAGCGTAGACATCTGCTTTTGTTTTGAAAAGGAAAACAAGCAGGGTGCATCCACTGGTGGTGCCCCATTGCAACATAGAACACCGTACAAAAGTTCCGCTTTTTTTCTCCCCTTTTTTACCCGATGCGCCAAATATTAAGATCCGCCTTGTGGCGAATTTTGATTCGTTATTTCATGCAATATGATATAATTTCTCTCATAGCTACGAACAAAATGAATTGAGAATTCATACAAATTGGCAAATGTCTATATCATCATCATTGCCTCATATTCATATCGGTTGACGATTTGATCACACGGTTCTATGGTGTAATGGTTAGCACTCTGGACTCTGAATCCAGCGATCCGAGTTCAAATCTCGGTAGAACCTAACTTTTTATGTGTAAGGCTGTATGCAAGCAGCATCAAGTTCTTTGCTGAGCTTACAAGTAGCTAGTCATAACGACGTCAGTGCAACATGGCGGCCCACATAGCACGGCGGTGTTATTTACTATGTCGTCGTGCTGGAAAAAATGTGATTCCACCGCATGAACAAATTAGGAATATTGTTATGAGGGACGTTAACAACGCTTTGCAGCAGACTGTTTGTTACGGGACACGAGGGACAGACACCGCACAGGTTAGTGAGCATGTTCATGGCTCAGACCAGAGGAGCAAACGACAAGCAAGCTGTTTTGTCGAAAATTGTTTACCAGTTGTTATGTGTTCCTCTCTACCTGAACTTGAACCAACCCATGTCCCCAACCTATTCTGAGATCATATTACAGTGTAAAGTGTGTCGTAGCCTGATGATGTTTTTGACAGTAGAATGTACATAATGTCAAGGATGCACAGCAATAGATGTGCTTTATTTCCTACGTTTTCCAGGACCAAGTGCACATTCCAGTGGGTAAATATGCAAATGTTATTTTTGTTAAGCTTAAAAATAAAGTATTTTGAATTATAATTTTCAACAATAATACATTTGTTCTCTCTCGGTTCTCAGACCGCCTGAAGGTATCGTACAGCAGAAGCAGTGGTCCCGGTGGTCAGAATGTCAATAAAGGTTCTCAAAGTTAAACTTCACTGTCACACACATATTTGGCAAAATTGAATCCTGGTTCTGTTTCAGTGACTATTTATTGGTGTAATGTCGTCTCAATCCGCAGTAAGCACGAAGGCTGAGGTTCGATTCCATGTGCTGACAGCCGACTGGATCCCAGAAGATGTTCGACAGAATATCTTTGAAAAGGTTTTTATTATTGTACTTGGACTGGATTAAATCCCAAATAAAAGTTATGCACCTAACATTTACATCAAAGTTTATCTTTTAATTTTCTCCTCGGGGATTATTGCATTGCATTTGCAACAGAAAAGCAGTGCAGTTAGTGTTTGATGTCCCAAAATCAGCTTGAATTTGTTTTGAATCTGCAACCGTTAAGACCAACCGTGCTCATTTTTCTACCTCACAGAACAAAAACCGCATCAACAAGGCCGGGGAGCTGCTGGTAACATCAGAGCTGAGCAGGAGTCAGCATAGAAACCTTTCCGATTGCGTACAGAAAATCGCTGCCATCCTGGCTGAGGCCAGCGAGAAGCCTCGCGAACCAACGGCAGAGGACGTGGCTCTCAGGGCAGCCAGGTATTCACCCGGCAGTGGAGCGCACCTGTGTCATAGCCATCTGGACTGTGAGCTGTGTGTCTCTTGATGTGAAATGTGTTTTTTGTGCAGGTTAGAGAAGGGGAACACGGAGCGACTCAAACAGAAGAAAATCACTTCAGCTACCAAGAGGAGCAGACGAGTGGAGTTTGACTGATTTCACTGTTAATGTTCTACCTCTCATAATTATATTGTCAACAATTACATATAATTTTGTACGTCCGTGTTAATTATTTAATCTTTTATTTCTTGTGCCATATACGTAAGTAGAGACATGTTTTTTTTCATACTAAGTACCAGAAAATATACAAAACCAGTGGTACTTGTTTTTTAATAAACTACTATTTTGACTGTGTTCTGGGACATCAGTTTCAGTGCCCTGTAAAGCAATTGTCAGCAGTATTGCAACTGTTGGCATCCTTATTGTAATCTAGAGCCGTCTTTTTTTAAATAAAATATTGTGATCTCATATATTTATACATTGGAGGGGAAGAGATAGCCATGATAGCAGAACCTTATACTAGTGTATAGGTCTGTCTGTATGTAAATCATATTTGGTCGCGCAGTCTTTGGTAATTTCCTACAAAGGATGGAAAATGATTTAAATATCTATAAATACATAAAATCATGAATTAATAAATAATTGCTTAATGAATGTAAACATACAGAAATAAAGAATAAATAAATGCTTCAATATGTACAGAAAATAAATGCTTAAATACGTGAGTGCATATACATATATATAGATATGAAGTAGAATTAAGCAGAATTTCGAATATAAAAAGGGCAGAGTTTCACTTAGAGAGTAAAAAGCTTAGCAGAGGATGGTTTCGATCCATCGACCTCTGGGTTATGGGCCCAGCACGCTTCCGCTGCGCCACTCTGCTGCCACGTCTAGCGGGAGACATAGAGAGGATATGAAACGTCACATAATGTACATACGTAGGCCGCTGTTTTATTTGTTAGCTCGGTTAGCAACTATGACTATAAGGTTAGCTAACGAGGATTGTTCACGCATAATAAATTGATGACATTTGTGAACCTTGATGTTAATTTTCAACAACTCATAGGTAACTACAAGAAAAGATAACGCTAGTCCAGTATACAATGAACGAGCCTCAAAACGTGGTTTAACCTCTGGGTTTCATGAGCTACAACCATAGACCACGACAGGATTAAACTGCCGCACAAAGAGTAAAAGGACGACCACGAAGGGACTCGAACCCTCAATCTTCTGATCCGAAGTCAGACGCCTTATCCATTAGGCCACGCGGTCGGAGTGACTATTAGCACGCGGTGTTTCCTAAAGACTCCGGCGGTTTTCTACGAAACATCGTATCTGCTTACCCGAAACTTTGGAGGAATATGGAATATGTCTTGAGTACCAATACACCAATAGATTCATTAATACGTCATCACCCTTCATAGTGATGGTAACAGTTTTCTTACATGTTGATTGTAGAAACAACAACTTGCTCTCAGGAACATCAGACATTTGATTGACCTGAAGCTTATCAGTGTTACAGCTACATTTTGTCATTTTTAGTAGTTTGCAGTATTGTAAGTATTTATCAAAGACACATTTATTTATTTGTTGTGCTTATAGCGATAATATTTAGAATTTAGAATGATTGATCATGTCATCGAATGTACTGTATATGTGTAAAATGCACCCAAATGTTGGGGCTGTAATAATACTTTGTCTGGCGTGAAAATCAGTCGGTCTAAATATAGTTTCTTTTGTCTGGAGTCACATGTGGGTCATACAAAGAAAATAGTTCATTTAAAAACACCAGAATATGTGTTTGAGTAATATCTTGCTGCTTTACTCAGAGTCTAAAGTGGCTCAATAACTTAAGGCTAGAAGGTTTTGTGTCACAACACCTTTCAAACACACTGCAATTCATGGCAAGGAAATGCATTTTAGTTGCCGAGAACTGTAACAACCCATCTGATATCAAAAACACATCTGATACTGATTCAACTAGATCAGAGTTGGTGACGATATGGTATTGAATGCCATTATAAAAATTAAAAAAATGTATTCAGTAAATTTGTATCTATATTTATATTCATTGACAATTCCAATGTCTTTATTCTCTCCAGATTGAAAGTAAAAAAAACAGAATTGACAATGTGTGTAGGAGCATGATGGTCACTGCAGTCGGTGGATTTTAGTTGAGATTAATTTGCTTAAATTAACGATATATTTTGAAGAAAAAGCGGATGGTTTTTGAAGATGACCCCCACCCTTGTGTATTCCTTCCTTCCCCCCCACACTCAGGATTATTATATATACACATACACAGAACATACAACAACACATGGTGCATTTTATGCTTTATTAACAGGTAAAAGTAGGTCGTAGTTCAGTTATGACCAGAACTAATACCAGGGGAGGCTAAACTTGAATGGCAATATCTTAAATAATAATGCACACAATTTGAACTGGATAATAGAAGTAAAGCCAATTAAATATGTTTATTCTGACAATTTGTTAGTGACATTCACGTATAGGCACTGAAAAAGTAAAAAATGAAAATAATTCAGAAACATTCAAATGCAAATAAATATACAGGAACAATTGCATATTAGCTATCCTAAATATACAAAAGATGAGGCGTCAAACATGTCCAAGTGCAATAGGCAAGACGTTACAGTAAAGACGCCTCACGAGCCTTTAGCAGGCTCTGGTTTGGCCTTGTTTACTCTACGCTAACACACATTACTCCTTCTGTACGCTTGAATCCTTCTTAAAGACATGAGCGAGGATTCGGATTTCAGGACCAGGTTGCGGGCAAACATCCATCTTTCTCTCTTTTTATTTTTTAAACACATTAGCCAGAAACACAAGCGTGTTTGGTGTTGGCTTAGCCACGTGTGAAAAGTTTCAAGCTCGGCTGCGGCTGAAGCGAGCTGTAATAACATTCAATATAACAAAAAGGTTTCCACATGGGAGGTTAAATGCAGAAAAAAAGGCATATGTAGTGTATATTGTGAGAAAAGGTGCAACACGTTTTTCAGGTTAGTATAATAGTTTGGTGTCGGACAAAGTCCCTGGTTAGAAGTCTTATACTGATTGCAGTTCTGCTATACAGTGTGTCTGTCGAGCTATAATTAAAGAGAAAATATTCTCAATACTTATAGAAATATAAGAAAAGCTCCTTAGAATTAGAATATCAGTTTCCACCACAAGACCAGTTTAAAAAAAAGGGTCCCCCTCTTTCCCCCAAAATAACAAAAATGCTTAAACTGCATATGATGCAAAACACATTACCTCAACTTCAGGATGTTTATATTTTGTATGACGAGTGTCGTTAATGCCCAGGAAATAGTAAAAATAACAATCTGCAGAGATTGTCTTTTGCAAGACAGCAGCGTTTTAGTTTTTAGTGGGATCATCAATCTTAAAACAACCAATACAATTGGTTCTAAACTACTATAGCCTGTACTGTAGGTATCACTCACTATTATTAATAAACAACGCTTCTTGTTTCTCATCGAGCTATGATATTGTTGACCCGGTGGGCTGAGTTGAAGACAATCTTCAGCACTTAAAGCGAGGGACTTTAACGCACAGATGGGGAAGGTATTTCTATTTTTGTATATAAATGTGAGCACTTTGAATGAAAGCACAGGTGGTAAAACTCATCACTCGTAGGCCTATCGCGATAATTACATTATTGACTTATCGTAGGATACACAGATATGACGTAGAGCATTTATTTAAGTTATCGACTCCTTATACGACATACGGACGAGACCTTGAATATTAAGGTGACCTCGATATTGACCGTTGTGTGTTTGTCGACGTAAGAATGTCACTAACACTTTAGGCCTACAACTCGAGCAATGCACACACATTGCACATTTTTTTGTTAATTGCGAGACCATTTAATTGTTTTGGTCGTGTAGTTTTAGTATATTTGGAATTCGAATGTGATTTTTTTTCACAATCCAGTTCCAATGGAAAAATTCTGTTTGAAAAGGTATACCTGCATTATGATGCTATCGTTGTATATCACTGGAATGAAATAGTCTTAAAATGGCAATAATATTGTTTATTGTAATAATTTCTTGGGCAATATATTGTCCTACAGAAGTAATAATCGTGACAGGCCTAAACACAACCTCAACATAGTTGAACACTTTGGGAAATATGCTTAAATGCTTTCATTGTAATCCATGAGAATATCAACGCCACACAACTGAGTTTTCTCAATATGAAGCCACAGGTAGCAGCCAGTTAGCTTGCTCAGCGAAAGACAGAAAACGGGGGTAAACAGCTAGCCTGGCTATGTTCAAAGCTAACAACATCTGCCTCTAAGGCGTATTATCACATTATATCTTTATTTTATAAAAAGGTAAGTGCTGCTACCGACCAGGAAATAGTCTGGTCCGTACCCAAGCTAAACCACAACGCGCTCTGCATTCAGTCTTTATGCTAAGCTAGGACAACCAGCCCCTGGCTGTAGGTTTTGAAATTGACCATACGGACAGGAAGGCGGAACCAACGTTTTGAACAAACTGAAAGCAAAACAACAAACTGAAACCTCCAAAAATCTCTCGATAAATGGGAGAGGCACACAACGAATATCCGGTAGCGAGGTCTCACACGGAGAACGGCACAAGATAGCCATGTCCTTCGCTCTGAAGGCCTGTTTTAAAGCGCTGTCCACTTGTGTCGCGGTAAACGACGTGAGAAGAGCTTTATAGGCCGCCTCGAGTTAATTCTTGAGACGGATAGCACAGAGGACCCCCCATTCAGATCTTTGTCTTTCTAACTGTAGCTATGCAGGTGTTAGTAGAGTCCATTATATTAAAGGCAAAAGATACAGATTCATGTGTTTAGATTTCCCCCTTTTGTTTTCATCGGAGATATATTTTTCTAGCGTTATCTTGTGAAGCTTTGACGTTCAGTGCACTTGTGAGGCTCATGGGAGGCATACTGCTGTTATTGTGTTATTGTGGTCGATGCCGACAGAGGTCAGGCAGTGAAGCCAGTATATTCAGAATGAACACCGAGTAGAAGAATACGAGGGCTGAACTCAATCTAGTGCTTCACTAAATTTGTTCAAGTTTCATATATATGACTATATATGAATTCTGCAAAGCTTTTCCGAATTGATCACATGCTAATCAGATTCTTGTGAAAGGTTGGATGACAACGCGTGCGCCAATTTGACCTCAATTGAACTGCACTTGAATGTAGCACCCTCTAAAAGACTGTTTACACCAAGACCCACAAACTCCTGCACTTAACACTGAGATGGTGCATTGTCGTCTCATTGAGCCAACCAGCGTACCGTTTACTGTTTACTGGACTTGCCGGATTTGCCAGATTTGCTGGCCTTGGCGGCTTTGGTCGCTTTGATGTCCAGCTTGGTCTTCTGGATACGGGAGAAGATCTCTTTAAAAAGCGCTTTGTACTCTGGAGTGTTCTGGCCCAGCCTCTTGTCCACCGCATCCACCTGCTTGCTGATGCTCTCGATGGCCTCCGGGGTGGAGGGCGACTGGGTCGGTGACGGCGGAGGCGCTGGGGTGGGGCCCATCGCGCAGTCTTTCATGGACGGGTCTCGGGAGACGGGTCTGGAAGTCTGGACACCGGCGTGACACAGGCTCTCCTCGTGGCGGCGGCACTTCCCCAGCAGCTCCTCGTACTTCTCCAGCAGGGCGTGGTACTGCTCGTCCACCTCCCTGAGGATGGACATCCCCCTCTTGCGCACGCTGTTGGCGTGGAGGGCGTAGCTGCCCCTCCGGCGGCCGGAGGCGTCGCGGGCCACGATGGCGTTGAGCGCCGTGTCGCTGCAGCTCTTCCTCACAGGGCTGGAGTCGGGGAGGGACTCCCCTCCGACGCCACCCCCGCCCTCGGCCTCCTCCCTCACGCCTCCTCCCGTCTCGCCGACCTCGACTTCCAGGAACGTGTCGGTCTCCGGGGTGCTGTTGAGGACCGTCTGGGTGAGCGCCACGCCGTCGTCCTCGCTGCTCAGCAGGTAGGTCCGAGCCCGACGCAGCTGCTGCAGCTCCTGGAGCTCCACCTCCAGCTCCCGTACCCTCGCCTGGCAGCTCTCAGCATCCTACAGGCAAAGACAATACGACAACATGAAGATTGACGCTTATAATAATTATCTAATAAAAGTCCGTAGAGTCTTTCGGGGTGTATTTTTGCAAGTACGTTGTACATTAACTAAGGGGCGACACCCCGGGTGAATAGGGTAAAACTATTGAACTAACAAAATGTCACCAGTTGATTATTAACATGAAGACAGTTATGTTTATGACTTGTTAAGACATGTTAGGTTTAATTGTGCAAAGAGGTGTGCTATAAACCTAGAGAAATACTCAAAGTAGTAAAATAAACACCCACATCTGTATTTTGGATGTTTCATTTCAACGAGTTTGAACATTTAAACCAAAATCCCCCAATTAACCCGTGCATGAAAACAACTGACGGTGTGCCCACCTGCACCCGTGTCTGCAGGCGGGAGAAGTCTCCCAGGAGGAGGTTGCACTCCCTCTCCACTCCCTCCCTGCGACCCCTCTCTGTCCGGGCGGCTGCTCTCAGAGCCGACACCGCCTCCCTCAGGTGCTGGTTCTCCTCCTCAAACGGTGGACGCTTCACGTCCACTGTAAAGCTCTCGGCCCGGCCCACCACAAACTCGTCCTCGTACCTGAAAAAAAAACACATCGCAGGCAGTGTTTTCCAGTTTTGCAAAGATGACTTGCCTGCGGGTGGGGGGGAGGAAGGGTTGAGGAGTACCTGGGTGCCGTGCAAAGCTCCCTCAGGCAAGGGAAGGAGTGGATGGTCTTGCGTCGCTCCCTCTTCTCCCTCCTGACTCGGAGCTGCTCCATGGAGCGCAGCTGCTCCACCTGCCCTGAGAGAGACTCCACCTGGTTCTGCAGAGTCTCAATGGTTCCTGTTAACCTGTTTCCCACGGGGAGAAGAGAAGGGGTGAGATAAAAGGGAATGAAAAAGGAGGGGGGGGAGAAGCAGTGGAGATGGTCTAAAAACCTCCAGGTCCCACTCACGTCTCTATCTTCTGCTGCGAGCCCCGGCTGTCCGTCACCAGCGTGTGGTTGGTGCGCTCCAGCTCTCGGGCCGTCCCGTCCAGCTGCTCGTAGACTTTGGCGTGCTGCTCGTTCATGTCCCGGAGAACCTCCAGCTGCTTGGACAGGTACTGTGGGATGGACGCGTTGACACTTTACAATCTATTTATTGATTACTTTTTTCTCAAACATACTCAATTCGACAATTTTGAATCTTTTTTTGAACTTCAACATTTTCAAAGTTGCAAATGTGTCTTAATATTATCAAGTCAAACATCAAGCAGCTTGTCTTGTACCGCCACACAATTCTTGGTACAGCAAGGAACAGGAACCTTCCCAAAGATCTGTGAATTATCTATTCACAGTCCTGCACACATTACCAGCGTTTTGAAACGTCAACGCCTCTTCAACCATTGGAACATAGTCGTGACGTTATGTTACCAAAGCAGCCAAAATTTGAGCTTATGAATAATGTGAACGCCAGCACTCGCTGAGTCAGCGTCAGTTTGAAAATACCTGAAAGGGTAAGTTCGGATTTTAAAAACCAAAAGTGTATAAGAGTACTGGAAAGCTACAGAACGTTAAAATCAATGTAATTATAACTACATTTTAGCTGACACTTTTATCCAAAGCGACTTCAATTTTTTTTTGCTTTATACATCGTAGACACAGGAACGGGGAGGAATTCAGGATTTAGTGTCTTGCTCAAGGACACAACAACAAGTCACGGGTCTCAAACCACCGATCCTCTGATTGAAGGACGAGCATGCTAACCACTGAGCCACAGTCACCCTTAATTATTCTTTCTTAACGAGTGAGAAATGAGTTCCCTTCGTTCACACCTCGATCTCTTGCACTTGCTCTTCATTAGTGATGTACATCTGCTGCAGGGAATCCTCCAGCTCTTTGTTCCTCTCCAGCAGAGTCTTTCCCAGCTCCGCCGCCAAGTGGAGGTCTAGAAATCAGAAGGAGATCGAGAGAGAGATGAACAAATAAGTGACGAGTGCAGACTGAAGCATGATGATTTAGCAAGACGGATACAAAGAGAGAAAGTTGAGTATTGGGGGTAAAGAGGCAGCAAAGGTGGGGTGGATGAAGACAAAGGGATAAATTAATGAGTGTGTAACGAGGAAGAAAGAAAACTCTAATCTCACAGAAGAAGGCCGCCTGCAGCCGCACAATTAGACTGAGATGGAGCGATGTCTATTTTAGGCGAGGTTATAACCGGGTCTGGAAAAGAATGATTAAAGGGTCCATCTCATTGTCTCAGTCTGCACTGGGACAGTTCAAATACACAGAGAGCCTCCCTGCAGGTCCTCTGCTCCGCTGACTGAATGTGAAGGTCGCAGACAAGAGACCCCTTTCCGCTGAGATTGGGACCAGAATAGCCTGAAAAGAGATTTTGTCGGCCCGTTCAATTTACATTTAGAGTAATATAATAGTTTGTTGTTGATCTTGATCTAAAAAAAAAACAACCACCAGTCACAGTGTTTTCATTGCGCCCAACTCTACCGTTTGTATTTGTGTTTGCAGACCGTTACAGCGCCTCGAAAAGGCTCTGCTGTTGTTCTTCAATCTAACTCTGACTCAGCGGTATTGACGGCCCACATGGTCGGGTCTGACTCAGCGAGACCCGGGGACGTTTGTGACCTCTCAGAAAGAGAGCCGGGGACCAAACTGAGCAGCCAATGGATATTGAATTTTGATGACTGAGAAGGAAGGCCAGGTCCGGACCTAACTGTATGTCAGTGCTGCAATTACCGGCTGACGTTAAGATGGAGTAAATAGATAAATTCACAGCTCACATAGGTTTAGTCAGATAATTGTTATTTGCAGATTTGATTAACCTAACCTCCCCCAAGCAAGTTATTTCTCTGAGTTCTTGCTCCATCACTGTCCGATGTGTAAAAAAGCTACTGGATGACAACAATAACATGACCATATTGACTTAAAGGTGATATGCAAGTCTTGTGTTCGGCTGCCTCAAGTGGCAAAGATCTGTTAATGCAGGGTTAGCTAGCTACTAGCTTTTTCAACAGAGCCCGGCCAATGCGGAAGTGCTTTAAACTGGGATTCTTCTCTGGTTGCAAAAAGAAGTCCTAGCGCTCACTTTATTTATTACCTCAGTAGACATTTATGTAACACATTTATGGTCTAGTGCTCTTGAATACAGCCTGATGTTCATTAAGTAAATCATAGTCTCATCTTGTCCCCGTTAGCTTTCGTTAGCTGCTCCTCCCTCTCGTCGAAAGGTGGTCACGTTTGGCTCCAAAAAAAACAAAATGGTGACGGACAAAATGCCAAACTCAAAGATTCAAAACAGCATTACACAAAACGATGGATGACGTCATAGTAGCGGCGTCCATTACTACTGTACGGTCTGTGAGCCTCACCAATCGATCCATCAGACGATTTTAGCACAAGAGCGTTGCGATCCACACATGTCGGCTGATCCGTAGAGAGAAATTACAGAAATGCCAAAGATGTAAGGTCATTTAGAAATATTTGTATGCATTCATGTGAATTAATTTAGTGACTAAATTATGGACTCATATATTGCATTATCCCTCAAATCGAAATACTGGGTTTAGCCTTAAAAATATGTCAATCAGTCAGGACTATTATTATAGTAGCACCTAGCAGTCATGTCCTCGCCTCCTTCGGTTATACTAATGAGTAGCAAGCTAGCAGGCGGTGCCAACGGCTCCATATGGACTAATTAACACAGTTCCCTTTGTGCTGATACCAAAATTTATTCCTGTGGGGTCCTAGCATCAGCTGCTCTGGTCTGGATTCATCCGTTGTATTTTACTTTTTTACTTATCAAAGTTGTGCTTATGCATCTTATCGGTGTGTGTGTCCATCATTAGATGGACTACATGCACCAGGGAATGCATGAGGGACGTCTGATTGGCAGAGCTTTCAACCTCGTCTCACAGTCTTCTTCACCAGAAAGAGTTTACTCAGTTGCCACAGAGCTGCCTCAGTTGCCATCCTGTGAATGAGATAGAGGAAGACGCTCCATGAGAAAAAAGCTGGTATGCTGGACCTTGAACTCGGACTGTATGCATTATCTTTATCTTTAGTTGTGTCGCGAGCATAAGCGGTGCTAGCAACGATGGCTAAACAGACACAAATGTAGTTTTTTCTCTTATTATGTTTGCTGTGACTGTCATGCACCAACAGTAACAAGACAAATTCCTTGTATGTAAAAAAACCAACATGGCAAGAGACCCGTTTCTGACATAAATAACACTACTGTATTCTGAAAACCGCTTAGGAGATGTCATAGTCGGTACAACAGCGTGGCCAGCATTCCTCTTATAAATACTAGAAAATAGTTACACAAGCAGAGGCTGAAGACCTCTGACAAGCTCTTCCAATCATATCCAGCCATGGAAAAACCGGACAACCCAGACGCCGTGTCGCTGTCCACATCCAGCGGGCAGAGAGGGAGCTCAGTGACGAGAGATTGGCCGGAGAACACAAAGGTGAAAGCGGGAAGGGGAAGAAAGCCGATCGATATCACTCAGTGCTCTAGCAAAGGACTTAGCGCGTCAGTCGGCTGTCTGCTCGCTCCACACACACCATGAGGCCGGGCCCTGACGAGCTCCGGCGTAATCGCATCATGTGTGACAAATACATTTCCCCAAGAAGCACAAAATTGGTTGCACTCCTGAACGCCGATTGGCAGATTGAAATGTTTGAGATGCAACCAGCTCCCAAAATAACCCGTGGACATTGCGTGCACATGTGGACATGTCCGGTAACGTGCTGTGCGTGGGCGATCTCTTCCACAGGCAGCGTGGTTTCAGGAGGTGTGTGTCTCCCGTGAGATGTATTGGGATGTAGGAAACAGGACTTCTCCTCTTTCTCTTGTCCAGTGTTGCAGACCCCCGCTTCAAAAAAAAAAAGGGGGTTACAGAAACATCCAGTGGTTTAGAAATGAATTATTTAGTGCAATGGCGGACTGCTTTTCTGTCTCGGAGCTGCACTCACGTGTTTTTCGCCAAAGGAGCAGATTCTAGCAACATTCTTAAGGTCATCACCGGGATATTTGCTCTTTAATATTCTGTCATTAAATGGGCGTAAACAACCGTAACAAGGGCATTTAACTAGTCTCTCATCAGATGTAAGTCAAGCCAACAAGCCTCCTGCCTCAGCTGGTACGGGACACACGGTTCCCTCTTGGACTTGTGCCAGCAGAGGCTCTGGCGAGCACACAATAGGTCTAAGTAAAAATGACATGCAGCCTTCCTGTTTTCCTGCTGAAACGTGAGCTCCATCAGAACACGCTTTTTCAACAGCTTCTTCCCTGCCACAGTCACGCTGATGGCCAAATAAAACTCTTGAGATCTGTGTAAAATAGCCAAACACTACTTCACTTCACTCATCATGTGCACGGTGTGATATATTTTGATACGCTCGTGCTTTCCAGGTTTGACATTGCTAAATTTTCTGCACAAACGAAGCGCTTCATTTGCAAATGGCTTCAAGGACATAAAGAAGTGACGATGCGTGTAAATGTGTAACGCTTTGATAGGTGAGCTCTGGAGGTGCTGCGAGGGCGATTGTGTTACCTTTGGACCGAGTCAGGCTAATTGCCCCCTCCTAATAATCCAATTAAAATGTGATCTAATTAAAATGCTTCAAAAATGTGATGGCCAGTTTTGGTATACTGAGAAAGAATGCTGAGTACGACTTATAAGACAAGTCCAAGAGGATGCTTTAAATGGCTTGACTATGAAGCATAGACATAGAGATATGCAAAATATAAATGTCTGGGAAAAAATGTAGGTTATTTTGGTCCTATTTGACTCATTCAAAAGTCGATTGGTTGGATTTTTAAGCTTTTTTCAGACTTTCCGATTTAAGATACAAGCCGTAAAGTGCTCTGAGTCTTTGTGAAGAAGTTGTCGGTTAAATCAAGTAATCGATTAGTCGACAAAGCCGTGTGAGCGTTAGTTGACTACGAAGTCCCTTTTGTCGAGGGCGGCCCTAAAACGATGAGCAAAACAGCTGCCGACAATTCTTCTGTTGGTCGACTTATCAAGTCATCGACTTTCTGCTCCGTGGTATTTTAAATGTCAAAAAGTTGCAACTCTCAACTCTCTCCATTCTTCCATGTTTCCTCCATAAGCCTCCAGCCTTTCTCTCTCTCACAGCACTCAGGTCAGACTGCTCAGCCTGCCAGCGGCTCTGGCACGACAACAACTACAGTGCTGCAACACACAATGTCTCTCTCTCGCCCTCGCTCTCGCTCTCTCTCTCTGAAGGGTTCGTGGCATCCTGAAATGTCGCACAACAACAAAACATGAGCTCTGCTCCGAGAGGTCTGACCCCTGTGATCCCGTCAGACACAAAGCTCTCTGTGTGGACGTGCACAGGAAGGCCCAGCACTCCTCTTTCTTCCACATCAGCCATTTTGACCTTTATGAAAGAGTTTCCCTGCCAGCTGCCGTCTCTCTTTTACTCGTTCCTTATCGGTAAAATAATTTTTTTTAATCCTCGGGTCCAGTTCATGTCATGATTGCAGGTGCTTGTATGCCTGTGTGTAGTGTGCACATGGGGCACACAAGGAAGGAGAAGAAAATTCACTGCATCAGCATCCTTTCATCTCCGGGAATGAACCGTTATAATTACACGCCAGGAGGACGAGCGATTGAGAGACAGGAAATGGAATAAGCGCGACAGAAGACAGCGAGGATTATCAGCCACATCTGCATGAGAGGGATTGCAATTTTTTCTTTTCTTTTTTTTTGCATCATATTTAATATGTTGCTAAATTGGCAGACAAATGTGTCAACAGATGTTCAGAGCATAGCGAGATATAAACTGTGACCTCATCCAAAAAGTACTTTCCAGTGCCTGGCTGTTACCAGTTCCCCTCATGTGGAGCGTAAACAGTCCTCGTCTATGTGGAAATTGGCTGACACCGAGTCCATCTGGCACAGTGCAAACATGATTAAATGCTTTTTTTTTTAATCAAAACTGAAAACTTGTAGGAGTTGTAGCCTGGTCAGTTGATTGGTCCTCAGACTGTTTTCATACAATTACATATGAATGACATGGATGATGATGGAGTCAGTCTTATCTCTGTGACCGCGTACAGCAGGTGGCCTGAATGACAAGATCGAGCCGGTTAATTAGCTGGCTCTGAATTAGGTTAGCTAGACAAAGACTGAACAGCAAACCCTCAGTGGGTTATTTTATATTTTTGTCTTAACATTAGATTACATTGTACATTAAAACAAGACATTTCCAGAAAACTGTCATAATAATCAAATGATAGACAGGTCAATCAATAATGAAAACAATAGTTGGCTGCAGTACCAGCACTATATCTAATGATATGAAAGATGCAGACTCAGCGGTCTCTTTACTCATTGGATCATGGCACTATTTACGGTTTCACTGTTTTCTTGAGCCAATTACGTGAACAGTGCTGATTTGGGACTAGAACGGTTGATAAACCTTTGATTCATAGGCATTAAAGGCCCCACAGAACATATTCTGAGGTTGTTGTTTTTATTTTCAGGAAAACATAAAGAAGAAGAAAAGAAAATCTCCCCTCGCTTTAATATTATGGCTCATCTTGTTCATTCAGGCTTCACGTCAACCTGAAATGATGGAATATTAAATACATGCCAGAGAGTCTAAGCCTTTTGGTAATAATTAGGCTGTGTATTGTGACATTTAATAACACAATATCAGGGGGGAAATGTCCATCAGAGCCCAAGCCAACATATCCAATGACACAAAACAGAGTTTTGAGCAATTTGAGAAGCAAACGATTGATGATAAGAAAATAATCATCCTTTTGTGAATATAAATGAATGAAGTAATGTTTGAGCCTCCATTAGCTACGGCCCTGGTGACATTGTCATTGAGGGTCCAACACTGTCTGATGCTGACAGCAATAGCAGGCCCCTGTTTGGCATGCTGTCAGTGCATTGTTGTCGAAGGAGCACAGCTCGCTCCTCACAAACTACTTAAAATGTAAGAAGGGAAAAAAAGAAGAAGAGAAAACGTCCCTGCCGTCTCAGAGAGCCTTTGTTAAGCGGAGGCCAGCTAGCTAACCGGCCAGCAGCTGACGGAGATGATGCTGCGGCCAGGGAAGGGAGGATGCTGTCCCGTCTTACCCTGCTCCAGGTCCTGTTGGTCGTACCACGGCTCTTCCTCTTCGGTCACGAATTCCTCCATTCCCCCTGAGTTTAGCATGGGTGACCCCCAACACCTGCCTTCTCCTCCTGAATCCGGGGAACCCCGCAGAAAACAAGCCGCTCCGTCTGGAACAAAAGAGGCTTCTCCGGGGTCGCTCCTTCAAGCTGGAGAGCTGCGCACGAGCCTCTTCGCTCGGCCAGGGTCGGGCAGTGTTGAGGCTCTACGTGTTTCCTCTCCCTCTCTCTCTCTCTCTCTCTCTCTCCTCTATGCTTCCTCGGTCACTCCCACCTCTCTCCCTCTCATCCCCCCCACCGCCCGGCGCCGGCCCATCCTGGTCCTCACACCCGCCGCCGCTGCTGCCGCTGCTGCAGAGGACCCGACAGACGTGGCAGCGATGTTGCAACCGCACTTCCTTTTTCTCCCCGTTATCAGCAGCGGCACACTCGCGATGCCTTCACGTGTCGCTCGCGAGCTGCGAATGTTTTGCTTTGTCGCCATTAGACGAGCTTTCTGTCACGCGCCCCCGCGAGACGACTCCACGCGAAGACGGCATGACGCCGTTCACGTGGACACACTCATTATAAACACACATGATCAAATTTAAGCCGATACTATGTGACCAAATCTCAAATGTCGTATTGTATGTAAACGTCACATTACCTCATGCGTCTGACTTGGAGCCAGCGGTGTAAGAAGTAATCTTATACTTTTACTGAAGTAGAAGTACGACAGAATAACACCCTCTTACTTAAGTACAAATACTAAAGTATTTCTTAAAATATACTACAACTGCCAAAACTAATAGTACTTATTATTTCAGAATAATGCATTTTATTGGGTTATAATTATTGATGCATTTATGTGTTTATTACTTCCGTGTCTCAGCTGATAAAGGGAGAGTTCATTTTATTTTGCACAGTGACTTTTATTTGTGTGTCTGTCTACAGTCTAATAAAATAAACCTACACAAGTTGTGTAAGTAATACAATACACCTACTAGTGTATAGAATGGGTATAGGCCCATGGTGGTGGTGATGATGGTTTGTGGGGGTGGATGGGTTCATGTGCTACAACTGAGACTATTCTCTAAAGGTAAACCCCTCAGTTTGTTGGGTAGATTATTTTTGATAGTCTTGCTGTCTTTGAGTGCATCCGAAGGGAATCAAGCATTTGTAACAAGAGTTTATCTTGTGGTGGTACGAGCTACTTCGTTCTTGCTTGGATATCATGTGTGCTCTGAAACGCAGATGCATCAGGATTAAATCTGAAGCAATCAGCTGTTGTTAATTACAAAAATTAAATAAGTATAATAATAAGAAAACTGAGGAATCTTTTAAATGTGTTCCCAATGGAGGTACACTGATGTGACCGATCTATTCGACATATTGTGTCATCTCTTGACGACTGCAATGAACTTCATTCTTGTTTAGTTAAAGTTCATGTTGGGCTGAGTTTTATGCAGTGGTGAGTGTACAGATGTTACCATGCTGTCTCCAGCCACTAAGCTGCTTATTAAATGTAATTCACTCCACTAGAGGGCATGATCCAGTCTTAAACATGCTACAAAACACAAGAGGCTCTCTCACAAAGAAATATGGTTATACTTTTAAGCATTGCTCCTTTATACATACCACAGGAGTTCATTCTGTCCAAATGAAATTAAAATAAATGTAAAGACAAATAGGCAAACTCCATTGTCTGCTCAGCACGAGCAGTTGAAAAACACTGAATTATATTCCCCAATGAAAGACATATCTGTCCCTTATAGTCCTATTAGTTCTTTAGCGAGTCATTCGAAAAACAGGATTGTGATGGAGAGGTAGGGAGGGTAATACAGGAAGATCAGATCGTGTGTGTATATGTTTCTACACATATGAGATTTTGTCTTCTGTTGTGGTGGCGTCATTACTTGATAACTAGTTTAAAATCCACCGGCACATTTGTTGATGGATAGCCTGGATGAGACGATGAAGCTGCAGATGGCAGTCGCAATAGATCCAGTCCAGTCAGAAAAGAAGAGGTGTTTTTATTTTATTTGTATTTTTCTTTCGACATCGTGCAGTCCGCTGTGTCACAGGAATTGTTATCTGTGAGCCGACCAGGCCCCTCTCAGGATTGTGGCTGAATAACTTGAAATACTAAAATAGTTTCCTTATCAATGCCAGCTGTTGTTGTGATGACGCGACATCTTCAGGCCCGCAGCCTGTTTTGTGTGATGACAGCAGTGTGTGTTATCAACTGTCCATGCATGTATTGTCAGCTGGACTGTATGTGGGTTAAGAGTGAGCTGTTTGCAGCTGATGCACAAGTGTGAGGAATATGGGCTGTTAAAGACATCTAAAACCTGGATTAATATTGTCATACGGTCCAAATAAACACGCACACAAAACCAGACAACTCCTGCTCACACTGAGGCCTTTCCCCCTTCTACCACACACAGGAAACACATGTAAAAACACACACACGCACACACACACACACACCAGTAAGATAAGATGCAACACCGGTGTTTTGTTGTCTATAAATTCATTCTTTTGACAGTTGTATAGAAAGACCACCAAGCCCATATTGTGACGATGTCGTTCCCGGTCACCTCAACGAAACCAAACAGGCATTCTATTTTTTTTTTTCTCCATCCCACACAGTGTGTTACAAACGTAAAAAATGGAGAGCAGATGTTTGGTATGCTGGTATGAAGCTGGATCACGGCCAATTACAGTCAACTCATTTGTTGTCTGTCTCCCTTTTGCGGCTGCCGTCTCTGTTCAGGCTCCACAGGCAAACCACACACTCCTTCCTTTGTATTTACATACCTCAAGATTTTATAAGAGATACACACATTGCTTATGAGATCACATCATTATTATGAATAGTAATTTATATTAGTATCATTAGTATAACAATCATAATTATTCTTATGGTATTATACTTTAATATATTACTATTTTTTTGTCACGTCTGTTTTTTCATTTTGCACCAATAAAAACTAATAAATCAACAAACAAATTATTAAATACAAATGCCAAACACCTGCATCTCAATGCGGCTGTTTTCTGTTTTACATTTTTGCAAGACAAACTCATGAAGTTCTTCTGATCCTGTACAGTTGTGTACGTCGGGATAAAATAACGACAATGTTACGCAGGAGGCTCAATGAGGCTGCAGATAATAGATTGTAAAGGATAGATGGCGCTGTGTGTCGGGAGGTCACGAGGTTAAAGTGCTATCATGTTACACTCTGATTCGGACTAAAACAAAGCCTGAATGGCGATTAACTCAACTGGCCTCCTCCATCCACAAGGCCTCCACACATCCTATCACACGGGCGTCTCTGATGCAAATCAGCCTTTTGTTACGCGCTGGGCTCCCTACTTACTCATGAACCATTGACCCTTCCCATTAATGTCAATGACATCGCCACATCAAGTCAGTCTTTTCTTCTACCATATCTAGAACGGAGATGAGATGTGAAGTTCCACTGAGGACGAGCTGATGAGTCATACCTCACGGCTGTAGGCGCATGCTGGTACATCCAAGCTGTCACAGTTAGAGCACTTACAGAGAAGTCAAACAGTGGTTTTGTTTCAAACTCGTTCTTCGGCTTTCAGAAGTTCTGTTGCGCCCAAAGATGAATGTGCCGATCAGTCAATGACAAATCAGTGTGAAGAGTCCACGCTGAGACAAACAAAGATCTTCCAAGAGGAAATTAACTGCTGAATTCAAATCAACTGAACAAGTGAGGGCATTTGTGACACGAAAAATAGTAACGTGGGGGTTGGCGCTTGCAGGGACAAACCCACAGACAATTATCACCCAACTCTGGATTTCCTATACAGCGACTGGCTGGTGAACCAGATAATAGATAATAATAATACACCTCAGTAGTTGGTGTAGACTAAAAACTCGCATAAAAGAGCGATGATACAATGAACACTGAATGAATGATGTGGTTAATCCATCTACTCGTAACATGTCTGACACATCTGCTGACGCATCTATCTGTCTATAGATCTACTCAGTCGGGTCCAATTCGAATGCGTCCCACTTGATGACTTTGCAAAGTTTGTTCAATAAAATGCACTTCATGTTTGTAGTTCCCACGAGCTGACATACGCACAGGCTGCATGACACAACACTGTCAAGCGTAGGCGACCGTTCAAGGTGGAAAGTGTCTTTGTCAAAAAGTAGAAAAGTGGACACAGAGTGTCGGATTTTCCAATGAAAAAAATGGACCAGTTCCCAATGTCTTCACAGATGTAAATAACTGTCTGCCTACAGGCTGTTGGTTGTTTGCTTTGTGAAGGGTTTGTGGAGTGCAGCCCACTCGTCCAACAGGGCTGTTTGAACTAAAATGACCTGCAGTAAACTACAAGACAAGATACGCATAATTACTGTAGTCTTAACATCACCTTTCAACAGCTTCTACTTCAGCTCACTTCCACAACAGGAACTCTGCATGGTGTTGTAGTGATTTTTCGGGAAATGACTAATAGCCATTTGTGGATGCATGGGATTTGCTTGGAAAGTCCAAATATCCTCTTGTGCGTGTGGACGCCCGCACAATTGACTTTCATCAAAGTGCAGGCCAGAAAGGCCAGAAAACAAGCAGCTAAGAGAAAGGAACAGTCTCATTGTTCTTTCCCTCATTCTTTATGAGACCCTTTCCGTAGCGAAGGACACCCAACCTTGGGTTTAGACCTGCGAGGGGGGAAATCTGCCTCCTGACGTATTTAACCAGAGTATCTCCATTGCTGAACGTGTCTGGTGTCCAACTTCCCATGTGTGCACAACTGAGGGACAACAGGCAATCAGCAGCACATGCAAACATGCGGGGCTCTTGAGAAATAGTCAGCTGGCGGGACACCAGATGGATGCACACCCACCCCTTTACTCCTTTTAGAAGGAGCCTCGTCTCCACGGTGACTGGAGACAAAAAAAAGGGGCCCTGCTGGCACAGCTGGCCTTCAGCAAACCGAGAGAGAGAGAGAGAGAGAGAGAGAGAGAGAGAGAGAGAGAGAGAGAGAGAGAGAGGGGAGGAGAAAACAGTGAATGAGTGTTCAGATGAACAGAGGTTGAGGAGGAGTGGGGGACGGCGTAAGCAGCAGTGATCGGGTATGTTTGGGAAGTTGTTTGGAGGGAGGCTGGGTGGAGAAAAAGGGAGGGCGAAAAGAGGTGGAGGAGGAGGAGAGGTTAGGAGGAGGAGAGGTTAGGAGGAGGTCCACAAACTCCCTGAGAATAGGAGTTAGTAAGTGGGAGAAAGTGAACGCGCACCCACAGGAGGAGCAGTTTGCAGAGGGTCAGATTACCTCTGGACAGCCAGAGCTGGTCTTCTCGGTCTGAACTGGATCCGGGCTAATTAAATGAGGAGGAGGCTGAGACCAGCAGGCAGAAGAAACTTCAGAAGAGAAAAAGAAACTAAACAAGTGAGAAAAGGGGGAGTGGGTGAAAACAAGAAGAAGTCTGTGAAACATCGTGTGGACGGTTTTATGTAGAGAGCTGACTTTGGTTCTCTATGCACAGAGGAGTTGGCATGTGGAAACAGTGACGCTCTTAAAAGTGAAGCACGTTCACTTCAGAGGTAAGAGGCTGTTTTCTTTTTTACATATATTGCTTGTCAATAAAGAGTCAGACTTTTGTTTTGCATACAAAGGCAATTGTCATTTTCAGCAAGTAGAAAAAACTTCTAAGAAGGTAGTTTAATGTAGAGGAGCTTGTTTCAGGGCAAACGCTTATTTACACCACATTCAAGTTCAAGACTGGACACAAAGAAGTTGTTGTCTTCGTCATCACAGTGACAGTTCTGCAGCATGTTTTGGTCTCAATGTTCTCTGCTGATGAAGAAACTTGGTGTGGGAGTGCAGTGAAAACAAAGACAAAGACTGGGAAGAGATCACAGAGCAGTGAGGGTCAACAGAAGAGGTCAGACATTTTTCGAGTCAGCTCTGAAAAGAGGGTTCAGGTTTTCATAATCAGCATGAGAAAATGTACACACCCTTGAACAAATATACAAGTTGCATATATGCATATAGAGCTATTGTAATGCACTTTTAAAGAAACATTGAGATGTGTCTGCTGGAACTCAAACTGAGCTTCAAGAACGGTGTACCCATTGGACTCAGTATTTCTGCACTACGTTGCGATGTCAAGACATTGTGGTTGATCCTGTAAGTGCTGCAGACTCTTTCATGGACAGAAAGTGTGACAGCATGCCAACCACAAGAAATAACAATGACAAAAACAACAACTCTGAAATCAACGTGAGGAAGCCAGTCTTGTGCACACACAGCCGACGATTCCTGAACAAATTGATGACATCAAGGTACAATAAAATGTATTTAAATGATCTATTCCTGTTTAATAAAAGCATATTTAACAAAAATATATTAAAAGTACATAGCACGTACAACATGAAGATTGTGTCTTCATATGGTCTATTGATTTATTTATGAAAGTGACAATACAATTAAATCTTTAAATTAATTTGTACAGCCTAAAGTGCCTCGAGTTCCTGTACTCCACCGTAAAAAATGAAACAATAGAAGCAATAACAATGCACACAAGAGAGAATACAAGTAGGATTGTGTTAGCCTATAGTATAATATAGTGTAGCACATAATTACTACAAGCTACATTAGCCGATGCTAAACTAGCTAAAGCCTAGTGAACTGTTGCCTATAGCAACAGCAGGAATTCTGAGGTACAGTAAGACAGTAAGTAACGTTAAGTTAGCTAGCTATATTTTCTGATATTTACAAACATTAAATTAGCTATTTGGTAATGTATTTATCAGTTTGTTAATTAAACGAACAAACTGACATATATTTATTTATATTTATATATATATATATAAAATGTGTGTATATATATAAGTTATATAACAGTTAACGTTATATATATATTTTAATGACACGTCCAGCGGTATATTAATTAACGACCCGTCTGGCTGCGGGCGAGCAACACGTCAAGTGACGTTGACTTTAACGCGAGACCAGTGAACAGGTGAGACAGGAGGTGAGCCTGCGCTCAGACTTACTCATTATCTAACTACTTTAAAACGTGGTAAGTTAGTTTAACTAATCCAACAACATAACGTCGGTGAAACGAGGCAGTGACGTCAGCTGGTTAGCTTAAACTAACGGAACAAACTCTGGTTTACGAGCTGAGCGCTGCAGCAACTGGGTATTATTTTTATGTTTAGGACGCCTTTGAATCGCAAATAAAAACCGAGATGAACTGTAACATGAACTATGGACTGTGAATAATCAAGATATAGTTTATACTCTCAAATAAACTGCTGATTGCCATTCCCTGAAGATGTTTTAACAGGCCGAGTACACTGTGTTTGTTAGATACAACAGGATATATAGCACTGTTGTAAAATAATAAGCTTAAAAGGCTTAAAATTGGGCCTTATATGCTTTTTGCGTGTTTTTTTCCGGCCAGCCTGCAAACTTATACACACTTTTACCAACTTTACTGCATCTGCAGTCGCTGCTTTAACACTTTGAAGTTCAGCAGAGTACAATTTAGCATTGGTCCGACCATGACGTCTGGCAGCCATGACGAGTGGCAGCTTGACTGTGACAACTTGACAGCTTGACTGTGTCTTCGATTCACTGGGTGAATCGAAATAATCTTACTTCAGTGATTTCACTCATTTTGATCATCAGAGTTGATCATCCTGTTCCTGTTGCCACTTTACGGCCCTGTCTGTGGGGATCTCACCCACACACAGCTGCTCCAGTGATGATGACAGGCCTGGGTCTTGAAATACCAGGCCTGAAATAGTCCGCCTTGTTTCTAAATATGCTGAACATGCAGGACGGTGGCCCCCCCGTGTGCGGATACAAATGTCATGGGCGTCCGTAGCGGGGAATCACACGCAACATAGGCCCACGGTGTATCCAGCACATGCGCTCTCTGTCCCAACCCGGGTTAATCAGCAGGCTAATGAGGGGTGCTGCGAGATAATGAGTGAGTACTCAAAAAAGCGCATGGAGTATTCGGGGACGAAGGGTATATGTGCTTGCCAGACTTGAGGGGTAATTGCTGGGTGTAAGGATAAAATTGCAGAAGCGAAAGGGTGGAGCTGAAGAATGAAAATATCGTCTTTGCTTCCACAATCGGAACGTCTTTTCTCAAGCAAGCAGGCCCGCTGTGTCTTTCAGGTGTTGCTGCACGAGAAAATGGACACAAGAATAAGATTGGACTACATGCTGAAGCATAGTTTTGAGAGGGTGTGGGCCAAACTGCAGAATCTCCCACAGGCCGACCCCCTGGAGCTGGGGGCCTTCTTTGTGATCCTCCTGTTTATTGGTGAGTTGTTTTTTTCTCTCATCGTTAAAAAGTGTTTCACAAAGATGCATTTCGCAAATGAAAGAAGCTAAAAGATTTGAAGGGTGTGGACTGCAGAGTCATTTGATATTTCTCTGTGCATTTGCAGTTGACCCTTCCTCTTGTCTCCCCTCTCAGTCACGGTCCTGTTCCTCGTCATCATGTCCTGCGCCCACTGCTTCTTCTACCGAAAGACTAAATACCAGGCGTCCAGAATAAAGCCAATCTGAGGATGAGACAGAGAGCAGACTCCCCAAGTAAATTCAACCTCCGTCCTTTTCCCCCCATCTGTTTGTGTAACCATCCCACACGCACAGTTACTAATCTGGAAATGCTCCTTCACAGGTCGTTTCTTGGAGGAGAAGGTTGGGGACTATCGTTTCCAGCAACCCGGGATGATGAAGACTTGGATCCTTATCCGGAGAGCCATGCCACAAGGAATCCTTATAAATTAGCAGAGTAGCATTACTCATCAACATTCATCTCAGACCAGGACAATGAAATACTGTGTGGCGACCTTTTCCCAACAACAAAAACCTTGCAGTGGAGCGGTGGATCGAGAAGATGCAGCGAGAGAGCAAAGTAACTCAGTGAGTTATTACAAATGAATTGGTTTGTTTATCTGTTAATATTTGAAGAGAATGTGAGAGACAACATGTAAAATGTACAAACATTCCACCTTGTGTATATATAGTAACTTGCCAGTGTAAAAAAGACACAACACCCTCTGCTGGCCAAAGAAAAACCTTATCTTTTTGGGGGGGCAGGGGGTGGGGGGTATATAAGCTGTTCATTGTTTCACATACAACCTTTACAGATGTATTCTTGTTTTATTACATAGTTGTTGATTTTTCTTCGTCTGTATTTTTTACTGAGGCGTTGCAATTTTGTATTTGTGAATATAGCTGAAATGTAAACATGTTTCAATATATATAAAAAACAAAAAAATAATATGGACTTGTTTCTTATTACTCCATCAACTGTAAAGAGTGAACTATCTGCCAAAGCATCTACTTTGCTCCAAGATGAGCGGTGATCTAAATCCCACGAGCAAAATACTGCACTATTGTTTGCATATCTTATCACCAGTCAGTATATTTTGGGTAAACATTAACTCCGGGCTTTTACTTTGCCCTGCCCACACAAAGGCACGGAAGGTGTCAGAAGAATTGGAGCCACTAGAGTTTTTACGGAATGGCTCCGCGGCGCACAAACCGGCGATAAACTGTAATGTTCGGGACGGTTCCAGGCCTGGCAGTGGATCCGAAACCATAGCTGAAACCACCTGCTGTCACACTCACAGTGCACTCAGCCAGTGTCAGGGGTCACGAGCCCTAAGAGCACCACTCAGTGGGACATGACCGTCGAGAGGTGAGTTCCCAAACAGGAACTGTGATTAACTTCTGCAGATTTCTTTAGAACACGTTAATAAAAACATGTCAGCTTTTGAAAGGGCTCAGACATTTTATCAGCGGCATTTGATGTGGCTTCTCTAAAAGCATTGTTAGTGTGCAGATGATGGCATCCAACAATATTAACTCATCGGTTTAATGTCCAGATTCTCCGTTTGAGCTCTTATTTTGGTTTCCCCGCGCAGCGTTTCAGAGCATCGGATCCCCGCCGGGCCGCCCGAGGCCTGGCCGGTTTGGTTCCTGCAACGGGTGCACCAGGAGCCGTGGGCGCTGGGCGGTGTGGTGGTCATCGGGGTGTTCGTGCTGGGGATTCTGTCTCTGGTTGTCTTCGCTCTGCTGTACGGATGCTGCTGCGGCTCAGAGGACAGCCAGAAGAAGAAGAAACCGAAGAGGCGGAAGAAGAAGGGAGGGGTGATCTAAACGCTTTGAAGAGAACTGACTCACGCTGTTCAATGACCGTTTGCCAAAATTGATCCTGTCCACTTTATTTTTTTTGTTTTGTTTTGAGATGTGGTGGAAATGGGATTGATTTCTTCGCTGTTTTCCATTTCTGTATTTGTGCCGGGTGACACCATAAAGAGAGTGGGGTCGCGTCACTGTGATGAAATCTTCTAATTATTTCATTTCACATGAACTTATGTGTTATCAGTTAGCTTCATGAGCTCCAAACCATGGCAAAAAGTGATTTATCAAAAGGGTCCAGATTTAACTAAAGTATATGAAACAATATCACTTTGCTGGGTTGGTGCATGGATGGATGGATTTATTTATAAATATGACAACAGAAACTGAACATACAAAGCTCAACTAATGGCAACCAATTTGAGAAATTGGTACATATTATTGTCCTTTGGCAACCACTTTTAACATATATAAAATAAGGACAGAAAACAGCAAAAATAATAAAAATGTATAGATATTTGTTACATTCGTGATATTGAAAAAAACAACCTAAAAAGCTTCATGAGAGTTGATGCATTCACGTAAGGAGAACAACAACTTGTCAACATCAAAAACAAATATGGGAATTAGATTGACTGACGAATCGCCAGACGAGAGGAGAGCAACAGGGACATGTCAAGTATTGGGAAAAATATACTGCAAAGCATTTAGATTCCATATACATGACATCAAAATAGACTGAAAGTGGCAACAACATTCAAAAGGTAATGTTGACACCTGCAGAAAAAAATGCTTATTTTACTTAAATATGATAGTTGATTCTAGGGAGCTTTGGAGCTTCCGAAATGATGAGTTTTCTCCTCTTGTGTACTCTTTTGTGAGGTACAGTATTTTTCTATTTTGTTTGTGGAGACTAATTGTGGTGCTTTGGTTATTTCGGAGCATATTGAATGCTTAAATGTTGGTCATTCATCAAAAATATTAACATTAAAAGAATATTGATGTGTCAAGTTTAACACTTCCCCTTGTTAAGCCACACTGTAGATTTTCAGCGTCGGCAAATAAACTTAAGGACTACATCTCCCAGTACCCGACGTCTCTTCCGCGGTACGCTATCACTGACGTATTTACTTCGCGACCGGCAGTTTATGCGACGCACAAGGCGACGCAGCAATGGCGAGCGGCAAAAAGAGTGCTCTGCTTTCCTCTTTGGCAGACTATGGAGACGATTCAGAGCCCGACTCGGGGTCCGAGTCGGAAGAGATGGGTATGTTAGAACAAATGTAATAGTCTCGTGGATCCTATATGGATACGAAACGCTGCGTTATGTTGCTGTTCGACGCTTACCCCGGATGTTCATGTGGGAGCTACGGTTAGCTTGGAGCTAACTTAGCTAGTTTAGAGACAGTGTCGAATATATACAATATTTGTTGGTGAAAAACAAATAAACATTAGCCTAAATCCAGCAATAAAACGCTATTTCATTCGTTTAATTTTCATTCGTTGTATTGGTTTAGTTTTGGTCTTGTTGATGTTACATGGCACGTAATACACAAAAAAAGTGAAGTTCTGAACAAGAAAGGTATTTTTGTTTTCCCGTAAAGTTACTGGTTTCTCATCTCCGCTCTAATGCTCACAAAAGTGTTTAATGTTAGTATTAATTTATATTATATGTATTATGTATTACTGCCAGGTTTATCAATGGAGTATGCTTTGTGGTGTCAAACGGTAGCCCTGATAAACTGCTAGCTAATACCCTTCCCTGACATTTTCTGTGGGGTGACCCGTTGCTCTCTCTCTCTCTCTCTCTCTCTCTCTCTCTCTCTCTCTCTCTCTCTCTCTCTCTCTCTCTCACACACACACACCAGGGGCGCGTGGAAGTGGGCTGGTGTACAGCTACGGGGACGATGACCTGAACCGGACCGAGAATGCAGATACAGATATAAAGGTGTCAGATGAAGAAAGCAGAGAGAGCCAGTCGGTCAGTAATTGAGTTCCACATGTTTTTTGTTGACTATTCAGTTGGATTACACTGTTTTGGTTGAACGTTTTATTTAAGTTACAGAACAAGCAGAGCACTTGGTGTGTGGTGGAAGAGAATATGATGCTTTCTGACACGTTCATTATGAGGGGGATGTAATGCTACACACTTGAGTCTTTACTGAACTCTGGGAGGAATGAAAAACTTGAGAGGATCGCACTAACGCTTGTTTGGTTTTGTTATTCGCTATGTCCTGTTTCAAGATGTCTGTGCTCCCGTGACGTTAAACAGTTTTTTAAATATTAACTTTATTAAATGTATAAACTTAATTAAATATTAATCCCCAAAAAAGTACAATAATTTAAAGTCTAGCTAAAACACCATGCAGTCATTGGTCACATTTTCTTAAATTTTCTGTGTTTATATATTTGTGATGTGTATATCTTTTGGTCTTGGATTGGTTGTCAGAGAAAACAATACAGGTTTTTAAGGAAATCCTCTTGGAAATTACTCAGGCAGTGGCTTTTATGCCAGAGGGCCTACATTTCATATATTTACTTGTAGTTCGTAACTCTCATATCCTACTTGTACTTTTAAACGCATATAGTTTAACTATAACATGGTGGGTATGGCCTAAGTACTCACCCTAACCCTCTCTGCATGCCTGCTGAACTTTACACAGAGTGGGCCGAACAAATCAAAACATCGCTATGACGTAATGCTCTACACTAGTCTTACTGTAAATACGGCTTTATGTTGAATTTTTTTGTTTATTGACTCAATATATTTATAGCTGAATCTGTCGTGTGTAATTTTTAGTATTGGACTATATTATATAGACAGATGTTTTTATATTTATTCCTTGTCATTTACATATATAAAGTGGCAAAATATAAGAAGACCATGCAATATAATGCATCAATTCAACAGCATAACTTTCTTCTCAAGAAAGAAACATACAGTTGAAACTCTGACAGTTCTAGAAAGCTTCCACCAGAGCCCTAAGAAATTATACAACTGACTATCTGACTAAATTGGTGGACTGCCCCTTTTCACTTTACTTTCGAGCGATCCAAATCAGCATTGTGCCTTTTTGGGAAAATACTTAAAAGCATCAAAACCCCAAGCGTTTGTAATGTTCCTTTCACAAATACTTTGTAGGACTTTAATTAGCATAATTCATCAAATGGGTTGGACATTTTTGCAGCCTGTTGCTGGGTGTCAGCTGGTCTGTACAGCTTTGTCCCCTCTGCTCTGACCTCCTTTTGATCCTTTACTGCATTTTTAACCTTCTGCATTTTTGTTTTTTACAGGAACTAGACGACTCTGACGAGGGGAGGGACGCAGATGATGTTGAGGTATTTGAACACCCACCTGTTGTGGGATGGATTGGATTTGGGGAAGGTTCCCATTTGTATTGTGACTAACCTAAAGGAATGGCACGTGTAACGCTGTCCTCTCGTGCTATGAAGGGCCATGCTCACCAGGTGGCGCTGTTGCTTTAAGTAAGTCAGACGAATGCTTCAATATCAAATGAGTAACCAGGTAGCATAATAAGTAAGACCAGATCATCTTAATCTGAGTGTTCAACCTCTTGCGAAGTGAAGGGCTTGAACCTGCACACCATACTAACCCCACCCTGTTTGTGCATGTGAGCTGGACAGCACGCCAGCTTCCTGCAAGCACTGTTTGTTACGCGCCAGTGAGTCACAAAGTCGACAAGCAGAAACAGTACAACTCGAACCATGTTTACTCTGTCTGAGACGCTGCTTTGCAACCCGTCTTTCATTGATCACAATCTGATAGGCTGGGGTTTTGGGAGAGTTTTCTCTCTTTGAAATGCTGTGGTGTGAAGCAGAGATTACAGCGCTGGCAGTATGTGGGTTTTGTGACGCTGTGTGTCATGTGATTTCCCAATAGTGCGGGATCGCATATGTGAAGCTTTATTCTCATGAAAGAGAAGCAACATTTCAAGGGAAGAACAATGTGGTTTAATTGGAAGAAATTATACTCAACAATTAATATATTTACGAGCTTGTCATTCAACTGACTGACATCTGTGATTTGTATTGCAGCTAGGGCTTGGCAATATGGCAAAAATCTCCTATCTCGACATAGGTCATTTCCTAAAGATATCATGATATAGCATGTCTTCTCATTTAACAAAGAACTTTGGTCCAAATTAATCAGAGATGCTTTTTATAATAATTTGAAACATGATTGTGTTTCACGGTTTTGGCCCGTCAATGTAAGACTATTTTATGCCACTGATACTGGTGATATAATACCATAATGCAAGTTTACCCAAAGAGAAGTGGAATATTTAAGAATATTCAGACATTGGAATGCAAATAAATATTTAAAAGAAATTAAACGGAAAGCGAATAAATCCACATAAACCAAAACAAGGCATGAAAAAGACTCTGGCTTTGCTAATAAAATTGCCCAATGTCTATGCATTGCCTGAGTCTTATGACGGGAGGAAAAACCTCCGCTGTTTATTCTGGCATCATGTCAACACCAATATGAAGGTCAGCAAAAAATGTCAAGGTCCTCACCGTACAATAAGTAGATAAGATAAAAATGATTGAGGTCATCATGTCCATATATCGTACAAAAAGTCGAAAATGGTCAGATTCCGATCTATCTGAATGAAAGTGTGTTTATATTCGCTCTCATTCTATCCTCCCACTTTCTCTCCTCCTCGCCGTTATCTGTTGCTTGTGAATGGCAGCCTGTGTTTTGATACAGTTCTAGTTAACTGTAGATAAGGTCACCACACAATACCTGGCTCTTCAACCAGAATGAATGGATTCTTTGCAAATCTCCAACAAGTATGCATTTGACACTCTCGATTGTGTTTTCTAATTCCACTGAATCAAGTAACTGAACGAGTTGTATTGTACTCATGAGATGTATTTTTATGGCCTTCTGCCCGGTTACTTGTTCATATATTATTTACGGGTGTGTTTGTAAGCGTTTTTGTTCGCTTTGTTAAAACATTTATGCTGAAGGAGTCCTCTGCTGGATTGTGGATCGTGGTGTGTTCTCTGGGTCCTTTGTGAAGTGTTTGTCTTGTTGATATAGTTGCCGGTGTATTGTAGTTGGGCATTATAGTGAGCACTAGGGACATCTCTCTTTTAAGCTGAGTCTTGGAGTTCCTGTGTCCAAATGGCCAAGCGTCCGCCTCTTTGGACGGCAGTATCAACCCGTCGGTCCAACAACTTTTCCTGCAGCACAACGAGCAGTTTTACAATTGTGACTTTGAGTGAAACTCTTGGATGGATTGCCTAGAAATCTGCTCCAACGCTTTACTAGAATATAACTTTGGGGATCCCTCTACTTTTGGCGAATGACTGCATACCTGACATCCCCTCTAACGTTACTACTTTTATTGGTGGTGAAGTGGGTAAACGTTATACCTGCTGCTAAGCTTCAGCATGACTTTGTTAGCATTTAACTCAAAGCTGTAGAATCATCTTGTTTGAGCAAGACAACAACTGAGCTACCTTTTTTATTTATTTTTCGTCCTAAGGCCGCCTCTGTCTGCTCTTCATGGAGCTTGAGGACTTGGATGCGCTCATAGTTCTGCAAATAAAAGGTCATTTGGTGTCAAAGCATGTTTAAAGGGCTCCTGTTTTCCCTCGTGCCGGTAAAGCGTATAGTGGTTTCAGTAAAATAGATTATAACCTTGATTAGTGCTGGTTGTGTTAACAGTGTGGTCTCATTTCCAGTGTACAATCTTATTTCTGTCGTCAAAATAAGACCAAAAGCTTCTTGTCTTAATAAAGGAATCAGATTTAATTACATTTTTTAAATTTTGATGCCAACAATCAGAAGAACAGTCGATCCCCATAAACGCTCTTAACGTCTCCCTGACATGGATTGCTGTTGGTTATGGCTTGGGTTCGTACTTGGCGGCTAAGTTTGCATTTTTTAATCAGAAGAAAAGACAATAAAAACAGTGAATCACAGCAGGTCCAGTGCTGCAGTTTTTATCGCGCAATGTGACCTCTTCCTCTCCTGTGAAGGGCGGCCAAATGGGAAAGAAACTTCAGATGTGGATCGGTGAACTAAAGTGTATCTTATTGGCTCAAACAGCAGGTGCCATTTATTACATTTTTTGGGGTGGTTTGGATCTCTGCCAGCGGGCTCTGCTGTCTTTCTGTCCACCCCTCCTCTTCCTCCTCTTCCTCCTCTTCCTCCTCGTTATTTGGCCAACTTCAGGACAATTCTTTGAAGTGCCCGTGCAGTTGCTAAGTGACGACAAGTGAATACCAGCGCTGTTGCTTTGTGCTGAACCTGTGTTTTGCCCACAGAGCTGGCACAACAGGCGGCATATTTCAGAGGCTGTACAAGACTCCTCCTCCTCCTCCTGCAGAGCTCAGGCATTCCCTGGCAGCTGCCTAGATTTACTATTCTGGTTTATATTACGTCTTAGAAACTATTCCCCCGTCGGTGCCCATTCGGTGCAGTCCATTGCATTTAGCATCTGTGATTTGTAGCTTTCAGGTACTTGTGGAATGAGCTTTTGTTTCCAGCTCCACGTCTTTCACATGAACGGCCAGTTCACCCCACCAACCCACTTGTGACTCACTGTGTCCACGCTGGGAACACGGTTTGATAAGATCCTCCACTGGTGCTGTTGATGGTCACATTCTCCTGTCCAAAGAAGTTTTTAATATCCCACGTATCTCTTCTTCCCTCTTCTTCTTTTCTTTTTACAGATCCCCGAAGTAGAAAGAAAGGACCCCAATGAGTTAGTTGGTGAGTGTATACTCACGCACACGCACGCACAGAAATACACACACAAATACGCACGCATACATTTGACTAACTCCCCATGTGTTATTGTTTGTGTATCAAAAGCGCGATAGATCATATTCCTCTGTGCCACAAAGCTCCATTGTTGTCCGAACATTATTTAACACGCACACCAAAGAGCCGCACCGGCAGATGGGGTCCATCATTATGATGAACATGGGCACTGAAGATTACTGTCAATCAATCCCACAAACCAACTGTCTGGCTGTCACTAGCTAAATGTGTATCACAGGGTTTCTGCAGGTCTTGAAAAGTCTCTCCTTTTTAAAACGGCCTCAAAAGGTATTAAAACGTCTTCATTTCATACATAGATACATACATACACATACCACAACCAGCTTATCGTATAGTTGAAGCATATCTATAACCGTATGGGATGACACTCGCTTCTGCATCCGTACGCATGTTTAATGAAAATAAAAAAAGTAGTGCGCGGCGTAAGAACAAGACATTGGTATTTTATTGTGTCAGTCGGGTGTTGGTGCACCGTGAACGTATGACTCACTAACTAGACCAGGGTGAGTTATAAAAGCCTCTTTGTCCACTGGCTGACATGCGGGCTCTGACCCGGAGAGCCGGCAGCGGTTAGTGAGTAACGTCTGACCTACACAGGTGTGTAAGCCGGAGTCAGATCCGACAGGATATGAGCGATGCAGGGAGCAGCACTTCTTTTTTTTCGCACATCAGTCCGAGAAACGTCACAAACAGCTCCCGCTGCCGTTTGTTTATTACGAATGCCCGTATATGCCAACTGTGCAGATTACGCAAGGTTGCGCTCAACCTCATCCATCATTTCGCTGCCAAAATACCACCAGGAAGCCACGCAGGAATACACAGTAGCAATGTGCTGCAGTGAGGGGGGAGGACAATAATCCAAATGAACCTCACAGAGAAATGGTTTTATTTTGGAAGGGAATGCCTCAATGATGTATGAGATGATAGACGACTGCACCATGTGGCTGCAACAGTGGCCTTAGCGTTATTTCATAACGCTAATCTACTCCGGCTTGTTTTAAAATAGCGTTAAAGAGAAATTGTTACGGCTTCTGCCTTCTTGCTTGCTGCTAGTGTTTTCTAAAAGTGTACTTAAGTAAGAAGCCTTTTAGAGGGACAGCTCTCGATGGCTTCTCCCCACGGATCATCACCACTTCCACTCTTGCGGCCATAAAAAAGAGAGAAGTCTCATAGGAAATGCTCCAGAGCAATTTTTAGTTTTGAACAGTCCCCCGTCGGCTGTGACTCACAGCCCGGGCCCGGCTCCTCTGTGTCGCCTGTCAGTAAATGTCACAGTGGCTCTGGCAAAATGCCGCCCGTCAGCAGGCTGAAGACGGCTCTTTGTCCGCTCACTGAAGACATTGTCCGTCTGTCCGAAAAGTGCCCTGCGGGGCACAGACTGTGACTTTCTGTCTGTTTTTCCTCGAGCACAGATGGCCATTCTACATAATCTTTTCTCTGTCTGTGAATCTGAAATTAGAAACGGGAATATTTATCACACTTTTCTGTGATTTATTCGCACTTCTTTTGCTACTGCGCAGGCCGCAGACTTTATTCAGCTGTTTTTAAATGAGAGTTTGTCCAACAAGGCTCTTAGATTATCATCTAAATCTGCACTGCCAGTAGATTAGCGGGCTTCAGCGTCGCTGAGCTCCCTGTTGCAGCCACAGCGTGTAACTGTCTATTCTGTGAGAGAGTTTGGTGAAATACCAACCTCACAATAATGCCTCTGACTCACCAGACTTGCCATGTCAACTTTTTTATTGTTAGAGGCTGTGGTATATTCTGCGTTTTAAAATATAGGTAGTTTAGACCACTTAAAGGCATGCAACCATTCATCTCTAACTGCATATGCTATGTATACTGTATGTATACTGTGCTGTATACATGCTCATTTTTAATTTATGTTTTAATGTCCCAAAATGCGTGCATGCTTGCATGGCATGACTTGATGAGTCTCTCCAAAAAAAGACAACACCCTGCTCCTCGCAAATCACACGCCAGCCACACAATATTGCCTTCTTACAGATGTGACATATCTGCGTATGTGTCGACCGATAACTACTAAAGGATTTTCCAAGATATGTTTGAGGTTATTCAGAAAGTCTGTCGTGTTCATTTTTGTAGCTGTGCCTGCAGAACCCTCATCGTTCTCATCAGACTCAATTGGTAGAATGCTAACATGCTAAGCTAATATGTTTCACTTAGTAAACGCTAACTACTGGGCATCCGCATGTTAGTGTCAGCGAGATCTATATGGGACATACTTATTAATAGTGCGTTGTTTGTAGGGGACCCCTATTGACTGTTACACGACCGAAAGGGCATGCTGGGTACAGCTGTTAGCTGCGACGCCACATAGACACTAAACTAGTTCTCATGAGTTACAGGCTCCTTGTGAAAGAATAAATAAAATGATAATTCAATTGTATCAGTATCTTCCGTAAAACATGTCGTCGCTCTTCCCAAAAACATGAAGAAAACCCTCCGGCCCACTTCCCACCACAGATTGCTGATCCTCCACAGCGTAAGAAGACCCGACTGGAATTTTCCTCTTGTGTTTTCTAAGATGGAGTTTTCAGCAAGGCTAAGCCAAAAGAGAGAAAATGATCTTCCCGTGGCCACGTCAAGTTTTGACTTGTCGACAATCTCCCCAAGAAAACCAAGCTCCTGCGTTGTGCATGTGTGCACACACACACACACACACACACACACACACACACACACACACACACACACACACACACACACACACGCACACACACATGCACACTCAAACTTACACGCACACAAATGGCACGCACCTCGCAGCACTTATTGAGAGCGTGATTGACGGCTGCTGAATGGCTGTAAAGACTATGTGTCTGATTGGGATGTCGGGTGACACTGAAGAATGCCTGGCTCGCAGTCAGAGAAAGCGGAGTGAGGCAAGTTGAGCAGGGAGAGGAAAACAAGGGTTTAAAAGGAGGGAGGGAGGGAGGGAGGGAAGGAAGGAGGGGAGTCTCCCTTCTCCTCACAAGCCCAAACAACTGCCACTCCCTGGTATACTCCATACTCCTCACACTGCACTGCCATATCAAAACACTATCATACACATATTGCATAAGGATGAACAACTAGGATGCTCGGGAATTCGCCAGCAATGTGTTTATACCCCTCGTCTGAGAAACTGAGTTTGCCCTCCAGTGCATAGCCACATCCCACCTTCTGTTGATTCAGACGCTCCAAATCGTTTCACTTTTGTCCGAGTGCGACGAAGTGAAAACACACCAGTGCTCACTTTTTGTCTTTTCTGTCTCCCTTGCCAGCTCTGTTCTCGGAGAAGGTGAGGAACATGTCACCCGACGCCATCAGGATCCCCCCCGACCCTCCCGGACGCTGCTCAAGTGCACTGCAGGTAGACACGCCTCCACCCACTGCTGTTAAGGTTACTCAAGCACTTTCACATCGCCACCAAAAAGGCCACAGTTGTGTCTGCTCATCAGACCAGAAGGGGGAGAGAGAGGGAGTGTGAGCGTATCTCGGGGTGTGTGAGCGTAGCTCGGGGTGTGTGGGTTTTCCTGCGAGCTTGCTGGAATGGTCTCGGGTGCCACGCGTTGTGTTTTAACACGTCTGCAGGCTTGTCTTGTGCGCTGGAGAAACACTTTCCAGGTAGTAAATGTATATTACGAAAGGGTGACGACTGCTTTCATAAGCAGTCACACAGTAAACACGGTCTCTCCTCCCCTCTTTGGAGTCGGCACGAGGTCTAGAGTTGGGAGTTCACCACCACGACTTAAATTTTAGAGCTTCTTTTTGGTGTTGATGCACTCAAAATAACCCGTTCCTCCTTAGCAAGTGAGCAATTTAGAAGACGCTCCCATTGCTCACTCCAAACGGTTAGAAACGCATCCTGGTGGCGACATAATTTCTGAGTCTCTCCCCCGTCATGAAAACAGCACCCATTGTCATCTTCTGTCGATTAAGCGTCGCCCAGCGCTGCTCTCGGCTCGTCTCACTGCCATCGGGTTCATCGGTCCTCTGAGGAGCGAAGGCAGGTCGAGACACACAGCTGACTTGGCGAGCGCACAGCTAATGATTCACCTTCACCTGAGCAGCCTGGATATCCCTGCCCCGAGGGCCGCGCAGGAACGTGTGCTTTGAATGTGTTTCTCGCAGGCTTATTTTTCTGCTCCAACGTGAACCACCACTCTGTTTTTTGCGACTGTACCCTGACCCTCAGGTGACATGTCCCTTGAAGTAGAAGTGATGTGGCGCCTCGAGGACAGAGGTTCATGGAGATGGTTGTGTCAACAAAGCGCGTCCACAACCTTTTGTCGCTGTTTTTTGTTTCAATAAGCGGGTAAGAACAGATTCTCAACATACACCTGACTTGAGATCTGTTTCTTTTATTGACGCTTGTAAAGAGAAAGGCTGAATATTTCTCACTGAGCGTCGAAGCCCCCTAAACCTCACCAAATTGCTATCGCAGTGGTGGCAGATTTAATGACCTCTAACCTCCACCTGTATCCATCCTTTTTTCTTTCTTTTTTGTACCATCGTCATTGGGGGGACAGCAGTCAGAGCCTCTACTAAGAGCCACATTCCCGTCTTCCTTCTAGTTCAACGTTGGCCCTCATTTATCAGCCCTGGCAACGCCTGCCAGCTCCTTGTGGCTCAGCAGAACCTGGTTGTCAAATATTTCCCGACCGTATCAGAAAACCCTTCGACACAATAGCGCCATTCACACCGACCCTCGCATCATGTACAGCTCTGTTTATTCTGTGACGCTGCCGGCGCGTCCGGCCAAGTGTTCGGCTGTGGAGGAAACGGCGATCTGCCTTTTCGACCTTTTGTTGATTCATTTATTTGTTGCAACAGGACAAGATCCACAAGCTGTACGAGAGGAAGCTCCATGGAGATTTTGACACAAATAACCACATCCAGAAAAAGAAAGAATTTAGAAATCCGAGGTACACACACACACACACACACACACACACACACACACACACACACACACACACACACACACACACACACACACACACATGCGCACGCCATTGCTATGTACACTTGATGCCAGAAACACTTTCTGGTCTAAACACTTAAACGAGCTCCTTTGTCATTTCCGCCTACAAACACAACAATTAACCACAAAGTGTCTTATCAGCTTTTTCTTTTTTTTTCTTTTTAGCATTTACGAGAAGCTCATTCAGTTCTGCAGCATCGATGAACTGGGAACAAACTACCCGAAGGATATGTTCAACCCTCACGGCTGGTCGGAAGACTCTTACTACGAAGCCCTCGGTAAGCTGCTTTTACTTTTACTTCTCCCTCGCAGCTTGTTTGCAATAAAACTTGACAAACGTGTGTGTGTCTGTCTGTGTGTGTTTTATCCTTCCAGCCAAAGCCCAGAAAGTGGAGATGGACAAACTGGAGAAAGCCAAGAGGGAGCGGACCAAGGTGAGTCTGACAATCCCAAGAAAAAGCTGTCAGATCTCTTCTCAGTTGCGTCGAGGGCAAGTCTCCACCAGCTTCACTTAATTTCCTCTGAACCTCCTCCACCAGACACGCGCACACGGCTGCATTGCCAAGTTCACTGCAGCTCAGGCCCGAACCCGACAGCAGAGCTTTACAGCTGAGCCGTGCCCATCCGTGTTTTTCACTGTTTTTCTGTCAGAGTGCACTTTAAAAAAAAAAAAAAAACACACACACACACACAAAACAAACACCTGAGTGTGTCTTTCTTTGCTATTTCTGCTTTTGGTAGTTATGCTGAATAATCACTCCAGGGTGATGCGTGCTGCTACGATCAGCAACATCGTTCCCAGCAGCTGCGCCCTAGTTCAGAAACCGGACTTGAATGAACACGTATGCCGCAGGAGCTGCTTGATTATTCTCACGGAGACGGAGGGATCGAGTCCCCCCCTCACACCTCCACAGCTTTGCGAATACTGTCACCGCCAATGTGCCCCCTTGAGTTGAGGAGCAGCAACAGGCCGGGTTGTTTGGTTTTAAAGAGCAGCGCCGGTAAACCGTCTAACGTCCTGTGCGTTTTCACAGATTGAGTTTGTCACAGGGACTAAGAAGGGCGCCATCCCCTCCAGCACAGCCGCCTCCACCACCAGCAGCACCGCCACCACCACGGCCACAGGTAAACGTCCGCCCCAGGCGGGGGGCAGGCACTTCTAGTGGGTCATAAGTGAGGAGGAGTCATACATCGTTTTTACACGTTTTTCGCAGGGAAATTCTCAAATAATTCTACTCCCCCTTAAAGCTAAGGCTATTTAATATTTTTGGTGATTCATATAAACGTCACTTGATCATTGCAACTCCTGGTTAAATATTCCTTATGCACCATTTAAGGAACAGAGATCTATGTTTGACTGTTAAAAGCAATTTGACCTCGGGCCCTGTGGAGTTAACTTTATTTTATTAACAAAGTAAATAATAATAATTGCATGTTTGCTAGCCAGCAGTCTTTATTCACACCGCCTTTTTGGGGCATTGTTACGTTTCTTACCCCAATTGACCCTTCGCTGAGCCGACCTCTCCAGGTCACGAGTGTATTACACAATATTACACAACGTTCCCCCCGCGAGCAGCTCCAAGTTCTCCAAACTAGCCCGACGATGCAGACAATCTGAAACCGTTGCGTGAGAGCCTGTCAGGCCCTGGTTTTGAGCTTGCCCGCAGGTACGCTACGATTGGCCGTCTTGCGTTCGAGGGGCGGGTCTTAGCAAAGTGTCAGTTTCCTGGCGGAATAGTGCAGAAGCCCGACGTCGGGACTGGCTCGCCTCAAGTCTGCGATTACGTGCGCACGAGGCAGATACTAAACTAAAACGCACAAATGCTCCACGGCGCCCCCTACTGGTCCAAACGCCACTGGGGGGCCTTTAACGCACCTTTCGCTCACCGTCGCCTCGTTTACTCTCCTCAGCAGAGGCCCAGAAGCGGAAAAGCAAGTGGGACTCGGCCATCCCCGTGACCCTGGCGCAGCCCACCCTCATCACCACCACGGCCACCCTGCCGGCCGTAGTCTCCGTGACGACCACCGCCAGCGGCACCAAGACCACCGTCATCTCCGCGGTGGGCACCATCCTGAAGAAGGCCAAGCAGTGAGCCGTCTGCTTTCACGCCCGGCAATAAGAGCGAGTGAAGCGATGACCTCGCACGCAGCTGGAAGACATGTGCTCATATATATATATATATATATACATATACACATATATATATTTGTGTGTATTTATACACGTATATGTGTATGACGAAGGAAGCAGAGCGAGAGAGGGAGAGCACAAATTAACTTATGGACTCTTAGATTCAACCTACACACCTCCCTCTGCTCCACATGGACTGACCTAAAGACTTCACTGCCGTCTCATCTCGGGGATTACATCGGCTCTGTAGCTTCAGATTTGCAGTTTGGCAAAAAAAAAACTCCTTCTCTATAAAAAAACAACTGAAAGTGTGGCGCATGCAGAGCTCATGCTTATAAAACATTCATTACGTTTTTCTTTTTTTGTATATACTTGTTGGAAACAGTTGTTAGTTGGTTGAAGAGAACAATGTTTGCATAAAGGAAAGGGTCCCAAACAGATCTGGTAGATATCTGAAAGCGTGTATATAATTTTCCATCCATAGTTTTGCTTCAGTATTTCTCTGCATCCTGCAGCGGTCATATGTGCTGGGTCGACATTTTACAGTTTTTTTTCCAATCATTGGCAAATTGACCGACTATAATAAGGTAAGATATTTTTTACACTTGTACATATGTATTGATGAAAAGGGGAATAAATAGATCAGATGCTGTCTTTTCAGTTGGCCTGTTGTTCATTTTTCTTTTTACTATTTACAAAGAAAGAGTGGAGCAACCTTTCCAGCCAAATGAGGACAAAAAAAGCCTTTTTTGCAAAGCTTTAAATGAAATGAAAACTGCAGGCAGACTGAAGAATCTCTCTGACACACGCACACCGCTTGTCTTTCCTCTCAGGGTGTGCATGTGTGCACCAGGTGGAGTTTTGACTTGTGCTCTTCCTCACCTCTCCAGTCTCCACATCTGACTTCTATCGGGGGGGAAATGGGGAGGAGGGGTGCGGTAAGGTAAGAAGTCAGCGTTCTTCTGGAGCAGCACTCTCCGGGGTTAAAGTCCACAGTGGGAGTCGGCCAAAGTTCCCCACTGAGTTATCTAAAACTAAGAGCTTGACCCACTTGTTTACTGTTGCAAGCCGCGAATATTTCCACCAAGGCCCTTTCACACTGTCAGATAGAGAATGTGGGTGCAGCCACACAGAAATATAATCACAAAGAAGACTCATGAGATGAAGAAGGTTGCAACAAAAACAAAAAAAAGGGATCTAAATTCTGCAGTGAGAGGGTGTGGCACTGCAGCCTCCAGGGCTAAGGAGGGCTTAGAGAACGCATTGTGGCATCGCCCTGAGTAATTGATGACTTTGAGCTGAATCACGCCGCCGTTCGGCCGCTGAGCCACGAGGTAGTCGTGTTAGCTGCAGGAGACGAACAAAGTGCCTGTGTTTTTGTTACTTGACATGTTTCTGCAGAGCCCTGGAATTCAAGAAGAGAAACGCAGCGGCGCTTCAAGACCTCGTCTGATGCGTCGGGCCCACGGTGGCCGATTAAGGAATTTCCTCCCGGCTGGATTGATTTGAAGATGGAGAAAATACAACGTGGGTCACAGTGTGCTCGATCATTGAAGGTCAATCACAACGCACACGTATAAACTTCTCAAAAATAAACAATAAATAAGTGACATGTATATTATACTGAAGTCTGGTGCTCAATATATTATTAACGCCTGTCTGGTTGCATTGATGTGGAGCTATGAAACACTTGATACATCCACAAAGATGTAGAAACTACCGCATATCTTTCTGTATACTATTCAGGTTTGTTCGGTATTTATTTTTAATAAGTTCTCCCAAGTTGAAGTGAATAAGTTCCCCTAGAAATATGATATTATGAGCTCATAAGCTGTGACGGAGAGCGTAAACTTAACTTGTGCAACAGATACACAGGATGTCCTTGAAGGAACGCTAACTGGATGATTCAGCGTTATGAAATCTGTGTGTGTGTTTAATTAAGTTCCTGTGAGCGCGCGCACCTTTGCAGGTGAGCCCACGAGACACACCCAAATGTACAACTTGTACTGAACAGGTCGCAACTTTCCCCTCAAGAGGCTGCCGTCCATCCGCTGACATCAAGCGTCGACTCAGGTGTTTACGCAAGACTTATCCAAAAGATCTTTTTTTTACAGATCCATATCATGTAGGCAGAGTTAGCCTGCATTATGCTACTCTGCTAGTTTCATACGCAGCCCCACCAATAACTACACAAACACACTTTGTCCATTTTGTTTTTATTGTAGGCTTTAGTTATTATTCTTTTCCAGACTTTTCTTTAGGATTTGCAATAATGTGAATACTGCATACTGTTTCTTTTTTCTTTTTTTTCACCCTGAAATGTCGCTGGTGTTCCTCTGCACTGTGTCTCTGCACTGGGTCAGATTTATTGGATGGGGGAAAGAAGAAGAAGAAGAAGAAGAAAAAAAAGGGGGAGACTCCATTATATGCAATGAATGAACTCACTGATCCAAAAAAAAAGAGTGCGGTTTTTGTCTTGTAGATGGCGAGGAGTCGGGCACGGACTGGACTGCGTCTGGAAGTGAGAAGGGGAGACTTTCTTCTGGGGATTTTACTCTGTATCCAAAGACGTATACAATTCTTCTTTATTTACTTTTTTGTGTGTGCATTCTTATGGTTCTCCAACAGCTCGTGTGTCGACCGTCATTTGGGCTGACGAGGTCCGGTTCCCCGCTGCAGAACCTTGTTCACGGTAAGTGAAGAAATCCCACAGCTGTGGCTGCTGTCTGCGTGTCAAGTGGGCAATAACCGATTTAATTTCACTTGCTACATCAGATAGAACCCATCCTGTGTGGAGACAATAATAGTTTAGCTGACTAAAAATATCTCTAGCCTGAAGTGAATCTTTTATTTTGGGTAATTTACACGGTGAGGAGTTCCTCGTGGTCTGGTGGCTCCCACACAGCACTGACGTCCCAGGTTGTAAAATTCATTCATTCATTCAACGTGGAAGTTGCTCTATGTTTGAGGTTGGAAAGGAGACTTGGATATTTACGACAGTGACGGCTTTTACATTGAAACAACAAGCCATTGAATTCACATTGTTGAAGAGCCGCGGCACCATTAAAACATGGCATCAAAAGTGTCTCAATGGGCCCGTTTCCCACCAAATGTTTCCCGTCAATTGAGGACTGGGAAACCGACGTTTTAGGCGCCAGTGTGAGAGAGAGAGAGAGCATCAGTATTGATTCATTGTTAGTGCACGATTAAACATAACGAGCACTTTCAATCTGGTTTAAACGTGGCCTCATCGTCATGCAATGGTTCAAATTCAAAACAAAAAGTCATTTCTCGTGTTTCGTCCATCAGGACGCCCCTGCAGTGCAGAACCGGTTGTCAGAGAAAGATGTGGTTTGACTTCGGATGGAGTCTGTTTATTACGCCACTAAAGAGCGTGAAAATAAATGAACACCGACCTTTGCTTTTACACTAACAACCGTCTCCCGGGTGAAAGTCCTGTGTTTGCACCTCAGTTATGTGGGTTGGATTGAAATCACAGTGGTTTAAGTATAAAATAGTGAGAACAGCCTGTAATGTTTCAGCTTGACAATAATTTACTGTTGATTCATCCATATTTAGCTTTTTGGAGGTAGACCCCCTGGTATGATGCATTTTATATTATTATAAGGAATAGGTACAGAGTTCCTCTTATTTTTACCACATTTACAGTAAAGACATTTAGAATATAAGTCCCGTATTGCTCGTACTAACTGCTGAGTCATGTTTACTGAAAGCTCAAGTCCAGCCGGAAAAGTGCAGGATCTCTTCCTCGGACTAGAAAAATAATAAAGTAGGTGTGCCGCTCCCTTCAGCTCCTCCTTCAACAAGTGAAAGGGCTGTTTAGCCTGCCATCACTGCCAAAGTGTCAGCCAAGAAAGGGAGGGGGAGGGGGGAGTGGTCTCTGCAGAGGTTTTGTGTCCCCCCCCCCTCGAGAGAAGTCCGCCATTGTGTCCAACCAGATCTGGTTGCTAGGAGCTCGACTGTGTACGTCCCCGTTGGTATGTACAGTGAAGAGGGGAAAAGGTTGTTTTCCCGTCTTGAGTCACGTTAACTCCTTGAGTCCCACTTTAGTGCCACAGAGTCTGTGTGTGAGTCCAGTTGTGAGGTGTAGCGCGACCTTTTAACCCCCGATGTGTGGTCCGTTGGAGACGGGAGGAGTAAACGGCACCGCTCACACTTGCCCTCCATCTGGAAGTCCTACTGCGTCCCTCCGAGGTTGCAACACAAAGAAATTATCCAACAACCCAAATAGGTTAAGGTTTTAGTTCCAGGAAAAGGCTGGATTAAGAGAAGGCGATTAGCGAGAGGAAACAACGGGAATTTAGTTCATGAGGATCCTGGCCGAATAAAACACGTTGCCCCTTGTGCTCAGCGGGTAAAGAAGTCTGTGCAAAGTTGATTAAGTGCTAATTATTTAAGGGATAATGTGAGCATGATGTTGTATCATACACACATTTTGTATCATCAAGGCTCTGAAGCGCTTCACTAACGCGTCTGAGGCCACCAGTGGTGAAGACATGCACATCCGGGTGTCGTCTGCATGGAGATGAGTATCAGCCGGGTCGAGCAAACCGCCCGAATGGCTTCGTGAACACTCATCCTGTGGAGGAGGTTTCACAAGAGCAGTTATCAAAGCCCGAAGTAAATCACAAATGATTCACCGAAGCTCTGTATGGACGCATAATGAAGAGGAATGTGACTCGTCAAAAAACTAACTTTGAGTTTTGGGGCAATATAAAAGGCTTCAGGGTTAAGTTCAAGGTTTGGAGTTTAAATTGAGGAAATATCTGTTTATAATTGGTCTCAGTTGAACAATAAGTGTGTGTGAGTATCTGAGCTTGATGTGGGCACTGTGGTTCACGTCCAGCAACAGTTCATACAACCTGAGCTCAACCTTTCCCTAACCATATAACCATCACATGCAGTCGTGGTTGCCCAACCCGGTGGTGGAAAGCAACTAACTCAAGTTCTGTACTTCAGTACATTTTTTAAGTACTACATTTCCTGCTACTTTATACTTCTACTCTTCCTCATAGAGGGGAATATTGTCCCTTTTTTTAACCCCATGACATTTATTTGATACCTTTATTTACTCTTCAGATCGAGAATAGTAATCAACAAATACATTATTAAATCAATAATACTTTATTGATGCCCGTGTGGATGTCTAATATAAATTAACCAGATGCAATAGTGAATATTAAAGTGTAAATATTCATTTTAAACACAGAACTTTTACTTGCAATTGCAGCATAATAACTTTTACTTCAGTAGCATATCTGAGTCACTCTACCGCCGCTTCCTAAACCCAACCTGTGGTCCTTTTAGTTGTGGGCTGGTCTCCGCAAGCTCGCAAGTGGCTTTACTCCCATAAGGCGGGAGAAACGATATGTGGCAATCACGATGTTCAAACTGAAATATTTGACGAGCAGGAGACGTGCCCGCCGGTGCGAGCGCGCGATTGTGCAAGCGCGAGAGTCACAAAGCCGTTTCCCGTAGCCTGCGGGCAGTGTTCTGCTCTGCGTGCCACTCCCAAGGGCCGGGGAGGACGAGGCCACGGGGAGGCGGGGCCCGCCAACCCGGCCTCAAGCCCACACAGGTGAACTCCTGTTGGGCTGGAATGCAGCAGGGAGGGGGCCTGACACACGGAGGTGTGGAGCTGTTTCAAACTTCTAACAGGGTGGGGAGGAGACCGCGGCACAGGAAGGGAGTTAACCCTGTCCGTCACCGCCGCTCACCTGGAAAAAAGTAGGGTGTGTGTGTGTGTGTGTGTGAGTGTGTGTGTGTGTGTGTGTGTGAGAGAGAGTGTGAGCTGAAGGAGGGATCAGGTCACAGCACACAGTCATTTTCCCTCGGTTGCTCCGGGTCTCACTGTCTCTCATATCGCTCTCCCGTACACACATAAGAACTCTTGCAGACACACACACACACACACACACACACTGGGCTTAAGGACAAGTAAGTCAATATTTGACTAGACTTCAGCGGACCGTACAGGAACAGAAGCCTCTCTTCTTTTTGGAAGTTTGAACTTGAACACAAGGAGTCGGAGAAAAGTTTTTTTTTTGTTTTTTTTCGACAGGTGGATACAAATGTTTCCCAAAACTCTTGGGTCAAACAAAGCAACAAGGAATTAGTTATTCTTTTCTTATTTATTGTTGGACTCTTGGACTTGGACTGAACGAGAGAGAGAGGGAGAGAGAGAGCGCAGTAAGAGGTTTGTTTGATCACTAATCTCTTTGTGTCCGTTCCTAATGGCTCCATTGTTTTCACCTTAAATGTCTTCTTCTCAGTCTCCTCAACATCATTCCTGAGATTTGTTAAACCTTCGAGCGAGCTGGTTGCCACTTCATCTCTCGCCATGTGGCTTTAGAAATGCATGACCGAAGGCTCCGGACAGATGTATACAAATCATTTGGGAACATTATTGCGACAATATTCTGCATCACATAAAAGATCAGTCTTCAAAGCAGGTGAAAGACGACCGGAACAAACGAGGAGAGAAAACGTCACAGATTTATAGTTTGCTTTGTGTGATTTGTGTCTGTTGAGGTGGGAAGAAGCAACTGCTTCAAAGACGGGGACGTGTCTGCAGAGACAACATCTACGTCTTTGAACTCAGTCTGTCTGTCTAACTGTCTGTCTGTCTGTCTGTCTGTCTAACTATATGTCTGTCTGTCTGTCTGTCTGTCTAACTAACTGTCTGTCTGTCTGTGAGCCAGATCAAAAAGACATAAAGCAGCATGAATGACTCAGTTCTATTTTCTGTCTCTTGGTTACTGTAATTTGTGTCTCCCACATTGTTGTCAGAGTCATAAACCTGCGTGCCGATGGTGGTTTTTGTCTGGAGACGTGAGGGCAAAATTACAAAGTGCTTTTTTCTTTCTTTCTCCTCTCAGCTCATTTATTCTGTGACTGGTGGTCAACTTGTAGAGGATAGGAGCTGCTCTGTTCAAGCCATCTCAGTGATTTATGTGACACCACATTGCATGAACTCATTCACACACACACACACACACACACACACACACACACACACTCACACACACACACCTGTAGTCGGCTCACAGCGAGGTGCGATGGTGCCTTTCCCATGTGTTGACAGACTGTTTTTAAACTATTCTCTCGCCTCGAGTTGTAATTCCTCCTCTGCTGTTGTAAATCCTCACAGTACAAATCATCATTATTCATTTATCTGCCCACTGAGACAATTACTGAGGCATTTCCATGCCACACTGTGCCCTCTGTTCGCTCTCATCTCCTGGCTTCACTGGAGATCTTCTTCTTTTCTTTTTTTTTTTGCAGCTCCCTGTTTCTCAGATTGCTTTCTCTCTGAGATTCAATACAAAATTCTGACGTGGTTTTATTGTGGAGAGTCGACGCAGCGTGCTGCCCAGAATATTTCCAGGTCCCACCCTGCATTGGTCTCTTCATGTCCGTATCGGGTTGTTCATCAAGTCTCAACAGGCTCTTTATAGTTGGGCTCTATCTGAAATGAGATCCAGCAGATGGTGACCAAATAAAAACCTTCTTTGAATTAAAAAGCTTTACTTACAGCACATATATCCAGACATAGAGAGAACGGTCATATATGTATTATTTTATTTAAAGGTCTGGTGCGACCCCGTCACTGTGTTATTGACAGATATTGAACAGTTTTCAAAGCAAGTTTACTTCCATTGTACTGGAGACAGAAATCTCAACAGATGTATAAAACTCAAAAATATGAGAAGCAAATGCCTGTACATAGTACATATATATATATATATATATATATATATATATAATATGTATATATATATATATATATATATGTATATATATATATAATATGTATATATATATATATATTGTATATATATATAATATATACAATATATATATATATATATATATAGTGTATATATATATATATATAATATATACAATATATATATATATATATATATAGTGTGTGTGTATATATATATATATATATATTATATATATATATATATATATATATATTATATATATATATATATATATATATATATATATTATATATATATATATATTATATATATATATATATATATATATATATATATATTATATATATATATATATATACACACACACACACACACAAGGTATGAAAAGAATATGTATGTATTTGAGAATAGAATTGTTATATTTTTATGGAGGTTTCCAACAGTGTTATTGTTCAGCGTCTGTATGATGACATCACCACTCTGTGTGGACGGAGAGGGGAGAGTTTGGGCCTGTTCACTTCCTCCGGGGCTGTACTGAGGGAACGAGCACGTGCTTCACTTTCGGCCTTCAGTCTGCAGCGATATGACATGCCCTCTCTCACTTTGCACCACTGGGTTTTAGCGGTACACACGTGTGAATGAGAAGGTGTGTGTTTGCGTCGGCAGGAAGGAGATGGGGAGATGGACGCTGCATCTCTCAGCGGCGCTCGGGCTTCTCGCCGTCTTGCTGACCTGCTGTGATGCTCAAGGTGAGACACCCAGAATCATTTGATGAGGCTACAAGCTATTCATCCACGCGGCATTTTGCATCCAAGCAGGTCCCTGAACCCACCATATCTATTAGTTTTAGTTTCAGAGAGACAAAGTTAAGAGGGTGTTTTGCAGGAAGCGGGTCATGAACGATTAGTTTAAGTCATTTGTCACAGAAGGATCCTGAAGTCTGTGAAATGTTTACTGTTTATACAATTTGGAGACTTCCCCTCGACCTCGGGGAGGTTGTTAATGGATTTTCTCACTTCTGGAATTATGTCGACTAAATTATGAATTGATCGCAAATATAATACCATGTTATGATGTAATATAATACATAGTCAGCAATAACTATGACAATAGATGCAGCCTTAAACTTAATAAAGCTCACTTAAACCCACGATTTTAGACTGATGTGTGTGTGAGACGTCCATTCAAATATTATTGATGGCGACAGTGATTTGTATCCGTGAAAGATCTTCTCGTTTGTCTAATTGTGTGTCTTGTGTACACTCTTGTTTATACCGTATCGCTGTTGGCACCGGTTTGCTGCTGCTGCTGCAGGTGTTCTGGCTCTGCTGCGTGTGTTTGATTCTCCCTCTGATCCCGCAGTGAACCACTGCTACGCCGCCAGGACCAAGACCTGCTCCGAATGCCTGCAGATGGGGGTCGGCTGTGCCTACTGCACCAATGAGGTGAGAGCACAGCACAGTTTTGCTTCCATTTTCAAGCCCCAAAATGCATCTTCATTTTGCATAAAATGAGCGTGATTGTTCTATGAAGACTCTGATCTAACGTCCCGCCTGCTCAGAACTTCAATGGGCCTCGCTGTGACCGGTTCGAGAACTTACTCGCCCACGGCTGCAAGCAGGCAGACACTCTCCGAGCGTGGAGCGCGGCGACGAAAGAAATTGTAAGGCTTCGCCGCTCTCGCTTCTCTCCCGATCGTTCCCCCGTTCTCAAATCGCGACGTGTGAAGTGCTGACCTCAACGCTCCCTTCTCCCCTCTCTTTGTGCCTGCTCAGAGGCAACCCATCGACATGAAGCTCGAGCAGTCTCAGGTGTCTCCCGAGCAGATCACCATGAACTTTCTGCCAGGAGAGAAGAAGGAGGCGAACGTGGAGGTGTTCGCTCCAACCAAAGGCCCCCTGGACCTTTACATTCTGATGGACTTCTCCAACTCCATGGCGGACGATTTGGACAACTTGAAGAAGATGGGCTCGCAGCTGGGTGAGCGCGCTTGTATCGGTCGACTTGTTGTGCTGACCGCCGAGTGACTTGTCGGTGCTGACGGTGAATGTGTTTCCTGTAGCTACGCTGGTTAACGACCTGTCCAACGACCCCACCATCGGGTTTGGAAAGTTTGTGGACAAAGTGACCGACCCCCAGACGGACATGAGACGTTCCAAGTAAGCGCCACATGAACACGTTGAATACAGTTTAGTTATTGTTTGTCAGCCTTTATCTAACCAGGTCGGTCCAAAGTTTCAAGGTTGATGAGCTCCTTTGACTTTCGAGCTTTTGGCAGTGCATTCCAAGCATCAGGTGCCGGGAACTTAAAAACAGTGCTCGCCAAATTCAGAGTAAACTTTGGGCATATTTAATAAATAAAAGTCATAGGGACGTAAGCACAGTTGAGCACACCCAGACGGTCGATGAACCTAAAGGCCATTTCCTTGTCTCGCTCTCCGTTTTCTGTCTCTCCTCCTTCGCCCTTGTCAGGCTCGAAACGCCATGGCCCAACAGCGACCCGCCGTTCTCTTTCCAGAACGTCATCCCGTTGACCAGCGACACCGATTCCTTCACCAAGGAGCTCCAGAAGGAGAAGATTTCTGGCAACCTGGACGCTCCTGAAGGAGGTTTTGATGCCATACTGCAGGCTGCAGTTTGTGGGGTTAGTAAGCGTGTTGCTCTGGGTGGCAAAAAAAGTTCTTAAATATATAGACGTGTATATATATAAATGAGCATCTGTCACATTCAAGCCCTCGCCAATCGAGTTCAAACAATGCTTCAGCGATTATAATTGTTGCTTTTGGCCAGAATGGCGTCTGCTCAGAAAAGGTTGCTTCTCTTTTTTAATCTCTCTACTAACCACTGTTTCATTGCTATTCTCACTGTAGGATAAGATCGGCTGGCGTGACCACAGCACGCATCTCCTGGTGTTCTCCACGGAGTCAGCCTTCCACTACGAGTCCGACGGCGCCAACGTGCTGGCGGGCATCATGGCGCGCAACGACGAGCGCTGCCACCTCAACTCAGAGGGCAAATACACAAAGGATGTGGAGCAGGATTACCCTTCAATACCCACACTGGTCCGCCTGCTGGCCAAACACAACATCATCCCCATCTTCGCGGTCACCGACCACTCCTACACGTACTACGAGGTCGGTGGGCTTTCTTTGACACGAGGAGTCAGGGTGGAGGTTGAGGGTTGAGGATCCGTGGACTCATGTTTGTGTTGTGTGGGCATCTCTGTTTAGAAACTCCATAGGTACTTCCCCATTGCGGAAATCGGCCGGCTGGAAGAAGACTCAAAGAACATTCTGACTCTCATGAAGACCGCCTTCGAGGTAAAACGTCTCCGCCTCCAATTGTCCGTCGGAAGAGGATGTTTTTTTTTCCGCGGCTTTTTGCCGGAGACAATCGAGTCAAATGGCCGCGCAGACTTCTGCGTGCTGACGTTTGAATCTGTCCCCACAGAGTATCCGGAGTAAGATGAGCATCCGTGCAGAGGACAAACCCAAGGCTTTCGAGGCAGAGTTCTTTCACACCAATGGGAGCCTCGCGCAATACGGGGCCTTTGATTTCAAGCCGGGCGCAATAGTAAGAAACACAAGAAGTTAGAAGACCACTTGTTCTTTTAAACCGATGGTCCTTACTAAGATTGATATCTTGTGCTGACATCCAAAATATTAATGATTTTCTGACAGCAAATACAGAGTTTTTTCATTCACTGGTCAATTTTGAGCTTTGGGGCTCAAAATTGAAAAGAAAACTAGCAAAGAAGAAAACATCCAAATATACATATATTTAAGAGTCGTCGTTCTACTTTGTCTATTTGTGTCAGATTGTTTCAAGAAATCACCAAAAGTTATCATTAGATAATGCATACAGACAAAATAATTGTTTTCATAATGAGAAATGCAACTCTAATAACTCCACTAACTCCAACACAAAAGATAAATAATAACTTTAAAAAGGCGTGTGACATGAAATCCTTTTAAAAGCATGTCCTCTTGCAGTTCACCTCCTTATGAACAGAACCTGTCAAAAAGAATTGTCATCTAAATGTAGATCATATTCTCCCTTTTTATAACTCAACTAAATATGCCGACATTATTCGGCACAGCGATACTCAAATAGTTTTGGACTTGAATTCTAGAAATTCCCTCAAATCTCGTCATTTTGTCGCCAAAAACATTTCAATTATTGTCTGTCTGTACAATACAGACATCAAATGAATAATTAGTTCACACAAAATGTTGCCCAATTAAGTAATGATTGGCTTATATGAGTTGTTATGTCAGACAACAGTCCAATTTTGTCCTAACGTGTGTGTGTGTGTGTGTGTGTGTGCTTGCCAGGGCAAGTTCAAGATGCAGCTCACAGCTGAGCGAATGCTCAATGAGCAACCCGTCTGCCAGATGGCTCCCAACAACAAAGAGGGGACGATCAGAGTCAAACCGACAACCTTCAGCACTGCCGTCAACGTCAAGGCCTCGATTTTGTGTGAAACCTGCGAGTGTGAGAAGGTAAACGCACACAGTGACACCGACGCGACCCAAAAACGCGCCGCGCCTGTTTGTACAGCGGACTCATCGCGGTGTCTGTCACCTTCCCCTCCAGTCGGCCTCCCTGAAAGCAGACAGGTGCTTTAACAACGGAGACCTCGTGTGCGGGAGGTGCCAGTGCTACGATGGCTGGTGAGACTTCAGCTATCACTTCCTCCAAAATGATATTTCTCCCGAGCGACTGCTCCAATGAGGTCTTTGTCCGTCTCCTTCAGGGTGGGCACCTTCTGCAACTGCTCGAGAACGTCTTCAGCTCAGTTCAAGAGCCAGTGCATGGGCCCGGGGATGAAGGAAGCATGTTCGGGCAATGGCGAGTGCCTGGAGTGTGGCACCTGCCTGTGCTTCAACCCGGATCAGTACGAAGGGCGATACTGTCAGTACGACAAGACCCAATGTCAAAGATACGGCGGCTTCCTCTGCAACGGTACGACAACGCGCGCGCGTGTGTGTCTACCCGCTGATGTCTGTGTGCGGTGTCACTTTCGCCGCCGCCGTGTGTGTTCTGTTTTCTTTGCACAACCTCAAGGGCATGGTGTTGGTTTCTGAAGTGAAGGTTTGACTTGTTTCTGCTGCCCACAAGTGGCAGAAAAATGACTTTAAACACGATGAGATGTCTTGAGAGGATGTGAGGATTCTCTTGGGACGGCTCGTTCACTTTTTTTCCCCTTAAAAACAGTTTAAAATGAATCACCCGGTGGCACAAAAGCTTTTATTGTGAAGCATCAGTTTAACAATACCAAATCATGTATTCCTTGCTCATTTCCCCCCCTCCAAAAAAAAGTTTAAAAATCCCCAAAAGAAGAAAAAAATAATACTATAAATAAATGATGAATAATATTGGAAAACATGAATGACTTAAAAACAATAACATTTACAATAATTCAAAACATGCAGACAATAATGCTGCATTTTTCTTGTTTTTCAAACTGTTAGCATCTCATGGTTAGAGAACTTAATAACCCCCGCTTGCCCACACGCCACTTACCGCTCGCAAAACACGGTTCAATCTGATTCCCCCTCCTCCTCAGACCGCGGCTCCTGCATCATGGGGCAGTGTGCGTGCACTCAGGGCTGGACGGGGAACGCCTGCGAGTGTCCCGAGAGCAACCAGACCTGCCTGGACAGCAAGGGCGTGAGTAGAGCCAGACCGTCTGCGTGAGCGGATGACGCTATCGTGTCCCCCTTCAGCAGCCTGACCGTGTCTTTGTCTGCGGCAGGGCGTCTGCAATGGGCGAGGGAAATGCGTCTGCGGCCGCTGCGAGTGTTTCAGCAAGGATATAACGACTGCGACCTGTGACCTCAATTTCCAGGTGAGTGGATGCAATGCAACGACTCGATTGCCTTTTTTTTAAAAAACTTTACCCAGTGCCTCATTCATTAAGTCTTTGTGTGTGTGTGTGTGTGTGTGTGTGTGTGTGTGTGTAGGCCCAGTTGGGCGCGTGCGAGGGAACGAGGTCTTGCGTCCAGTGTCAGGCCTGGAAGACAGGAGAAAAGAAAGACAAGGAGGAATGTGCCAAGTGCGCCTTCAAAATTGTCATGGTGGATGAGCTCAAAGACGGTGTGCACACGTCTCAGTGTTTTCTTTGAATGTTAAACTTAACATACAAACTATCCGCTAGCCACCACACTGGGCCCGTCATCGTCTTTAAGGTTGTGTGTTGTGTGTCTTCAGAAAAGAAGGTGCTTGATTCGTGCAGTTTCCGCGACGAGGATGACGACTGCACGTACCACTACACTGTCGAAAACCCCAAAGATCCCAGCGTCAACAACCTGGACGTCCAGGTGCTCAAAAAGAAAGGTGAGCTGCATGTATGTGTCTCACGTGCTCAGTGCTCTCATTCCAGCAGCTGATGTGTCGTTTACTAAAACACTTGATACAACATCATTGTGTTGGTTTTCTCTGAATTAAGCTTTATTGCTTAAAGTAGATCTCAATACTTCTGCTCCTCCATTTTACGATGAGCAAGAGAGTCTGACATGGACACACATGAGTTTAATTCTGTATTGAAAGGGTGATTTCAAATGGACATTTAAATAAAAAATGTGGGGTTGTTTACTCACATTTTGAGTGTTTAACTCTCAATTCGAGATATTTTTTATGTCATGTGCACACATAACAAAGTTACTCGTACAACGAGAAGCTTATTTTGCTGCCGTCCTCCGAACCAAATTACAATAAAAGGTAAAAAAAAAAAAAAAAAATAAGGCACAAAATATATGAAAGGTACAGAATAAGACAGTATTGCAGAAACAGTGTATGAAGTGAACTATGTACAGCTGGTGTACAGCCAGTAAAACGTAGATTGGTTATCTATTAACAATATAGAGAAATATCCAACATGAGAAACGTGTTCGGGGGCTTTAAAATAATGTCCCCGCAGTGCAACGGCGTGCGCAGTGGGACGTGTACGGCCTTGTGCTCCTCCATTGTGTTGGTGGTGAAGGGTCGATATCTTAAAACCAGGACAATTAACACACAAACTATACACATAGCGAGACAGCTCTGCACAATGCGCTGACAACAGGAGTGATGGGATGTGTACTCTTTGTGCCCCACCTTCAGACTGCCCCCCCGCCAGCCTCCTGTGGCTCCTCCCATTCCTCTTGTTCCTCTTGTTGCTGCTGGCTCTTCTGCTGCTGTGCTGCTGGAAATACTGCGCCTGCTGCAAAACCTGCTGCCAGGTACAAACACTCACGTTCACCCTCCATCGACGATGAGTATTCATAAAGTCTCAGTGGAAGTGACGCCTCCTGTCTTCTCTTGCCACAGAGCTGCCTTGCCCTGCTGCCTTGCTGCCGGAGAGGTAGGACTCCCACGTGACACTTTGTCCTCTCATCTGGGCCCGCGCTGGAATTCAAGTCACCCTTTTTGTCGTGTTGTCTCCAGGTCGCATGGTTGGCTTCAAGGAAGATGAGTATTTGCTCCGCCAGTCTCTGCTCACCTCGGACCATCTGGACACGCCAATGGTGAGGACCGGCCCACTCAAGGGAACCGATGTGGTTCGCTGGAAGGTCACCGATAACGTACACCGATCGCCCAATCACCCCCAGGCTCTGATAAAGCCCAACCCCAAAGAGACCAGTGAGTGCTCAGCAGCTATAAATGTACCTGCTGCACGTGAAACAAAAAGAAGTCAGGAGAGAGAGGATGACGCTGGATTTGAAAATGATTGCTTTCATGCTTCGTCTCTCGTCTTGCAGTCCAGTTCCCGATGTCTCTCCGACTCAACAGGCTGTTCTCTGAGAACCTGTCTCGCCCCGAATCCAGAGATGCCGAACAGCTCCGCAAGGAGGTTGCCGATAACGTGAGTGTGTTGTCCGTTATCTGTGGTCACGCGAGTGTGCGAATGATGACTGCGTCACTGAGCACTTCATTTGTTCTTCTGTCCAGCTGAATGAGGTGTACAAGCAGATCCCCGGCGCCCAGAAGGTGCAAAAAACCTCTTTCAGGTGAGATGTGTGAAGCTACGCGTCTCGTTACAAACAGTATGTTCCTTAAAAACTAACATTTTGATCTGGATGCTTAATGTTGTCAACTGAAGCAATACAATCCCCAGTGTGGGCTTTATAGCACAAGACAGCTGAAACCAAAATGTAACTTAAGTGTCTGTTCTTGCACTCATCAACACCTTTTTTTTGCTTCTTGCAGAATGCAGAGAAATGCTGGGAAAAGGTAACATTCGGATTGACACTCACACAGGGCAGCACCAGAGTTTAGGGTCTTCTGAAGGACGCAGAGGTCATGCATGTCTAACCTCTCTGCCCCCTCCTTTGCTCTTCAGGCAGGACTACGCCATCATGGACACCATCCTATCTGCTCCTCGCAGCAGCTACCCCGATATCGTCAAGCTCACCGAAAAAAATGTCCAGTCTGGAAACGTACATAATCTCAAAGTGGTGCCCGGCTACTACACCGTGGCCACAGACAGAGGTGACTGTTAACTATTTCTAAATTCAAATGTTCAGGTTATGGCTGAATGAAGTGAAACGATTCCCGATCCCTCGAGATAAATCTCGTCGTCCCGTCTGCCCTTCGCTCCGCAGAGGCTGCAGGAGCCGTAGAGTTCAATGAAGGTGTGGATTCGGTAGACGTCCACGTGCCGCTCTTTGTCAAGGATGAAGACGATGACAAGAAGCAGCTGCTGGTGGAGGCCATTGATGTGCCACTGGGCATCGCCGAGATTGGAAAACGTCTGGTCAACATCACCATCATCAAAGAGCACGGTGAGAGCACTCGGACGTCGTAGATTTGCACTTAAATATCCAATTTGAAGCTTTGTGTGTCAGAAGCAGTGCATCGTCTTCACTGTGGATTGCTCTAATGGCGTCTTCTCGGCCTCTTTCCCAGCCACCAGCGTCTTCTCGTTCCTCCAGCCGGCCTACACCTACAGCAGGCACGACAAAGTGGCCAACATCCCGATCAGCAGAGAGATCATAGAAGATGGACGCTCGCAGGTCACCTACCGCACACGGGACCTCACAGCCAAGGACAAGAAGGTGAGCCGATGTCCTGCCCTCCATCTAGAGTGGTATCCTCATACCTACAACAACATTTGGGCTTGCCATCTATAGGTGGCATCTGTGACGTGAAAAGGCCGACACCAGTTTGTGATGACTATGTTCCTCGTGTGTTCTTGTTGTGCATTTCAGGACTACGTGGCTATGGAAGGAGACCTGAGCTACGATCCTGATGAGACCCAGAAAACGGTGCCTGTTCGCCTGCTGGAGCTGAGCGAGAAAGATGGCCTCCTGGACGACAAACCGGTCAAGCAGTTTGTCATGGATCTCAGCAACCCTCGGCAGGGCGCCAAGCTGGGACGCTACCCGAGAACGACTGTCACCATCTCAGACCAGCAAGGTGAAGAAAATACGCAAGAAGCTTCACATTAGCGCCGCGTTCCCTTGTTGCAACCCAAAGCACTGATTGCTAAGGTTTCTTCTCTTCCTTCACATGATCTTGTTTTACCCAGAGCCCAGTGTGATGATGTTCAAAAAGGGCGCCCAGAACTTCAGCACATCTGACCCAACCTACACCGTCCCTGTGGTCCGCACTCGCAACCTGGACAGCCCCGCCACAGTGAAGTGGCGCACCAAGAAGGCCCAACGCTTCGAATTGTCCGGCCCTCTGAAGTTCGGGCCTGGAGAGACGGAGAAGAACATCGTGATCGACCCGAGGGCCCACCCGGGCCCGGTCCAGCCAGAGACCATCCAACTGGAGCTGTTTGACCCAGGTAGCAACGCTACTATCGGAGACAGGAAGACCACCCTTGTCAATGTCACAGACGGAGGAGGTAAGATGCAGAGTCATTTGTTGCGGTGTGTCAGATTTCATATGGAGGAAGAGGACCTGTATCTGGTGAAGGTTTCATCCTGTCACTTCTTCCACTTCTCGCATGTCCCGAATCTCCAGAGATAGCCCAGATGCAGAAGATGGGCTTCGTTAACCCGAAAGCCACATCCCCCGGCGGTCGCCTTCTTGCCCCAGCAAACCTTAAGGCCAAAGCAACTGGACCCAGAAACATCCGCCTCAACTGGGACCCGGCATCTGGTAACCCCATGGGGTACAAGGTACACATCCAATGGACATGTTGAGAAGCTTCAACTCGAGCTCACGACCGTCATTCTCCATCGGTACTGTGGTCCACAAACACCGAGTCTTACCTCTCCTTGTTCGTTTTAGGTAAAGTATTGGATCTATGGCGACCCAGAGAAAGATGCCCAGATCTTAGATGCAAAGACCACTCAAGCCGAGTTGATCAACCTGTACCCCTATTGTGACTACGAGATGAAAGTGTGCAGCTACAACACAATGGGAGATGGCCAGGATTCAGACATGGTCACATGTCAAACTCTTGAGGATGGTAATTACTGACAATTCAGTCAACTGCTGTGGTTTAATGTTGCTATCTTTTAGTTAAAGAGGTTTACCCTGATCACCTCTGGTGACTTCAAAATTTATCTTTAAAGGCTCTTTAAATCCATTTGTATTATTAGACTTTGAGCCAGAAATCTCAACTCCAGTAGCACCTACAAACTCCAAACGCTCAAGTTTCATTCTTATCTATAATCTGAAGGTTTTTCCTGAGGGATTTGTTCATGTATCATTCATAGCCTGATCTATAGAGGATGTATTACTAAAAACATGGCAAAAATTGTTTGCAATGACTGTTGACAGTGTTTCTGTTCTGGAGGGTTCTGCAAATGATCACATAAGTAATAAGACATGCTTCTTAAGCATATTTAAACACCTGTTGTGTTTCATTTTTGTAAGGTTTTTGTCTTACTTTGGAACATACTGTTACATCCATACACAAGCCACACCTGGCAGTTTCCCTGTAGTAATGTTCAGTAACTCGTATCTACAACTACTTTGTGCGCTGCCACCTGTTAGAGTCCAGTGACGAGTGAAACTCATCTTCGTGAACACTTCCGTTACACCGAGGCTGAGTTTGACCTTAAAATCGCTCCCTGTTCCTTTTTCTCCTGCAGTGCCTGGTGAACCTGGACGTCTGGCCTTCAACGTCATCAGTCCGACTGTCACCCAGGTCAGCTGGGGGGAGCCTGCAGAGACCAATGGCAAGATTACGGCTTACGAGGTCATCTACATACCCATCGATGACGAAACGAGTAAGGGGCCGACTGAGGGGAAAAAAGGAAACGCTGCACAGATGTTTGCGCGATGTCATGTTCACCCTCTCGTAACGCTCTCTCTCACAGAGCCACAGGGGCCCGCGAAGAAAGTAAAGATCGACAACCCAAAGAAGCGGATGCTGTTGATCGAGAACCTCCAGAGCGCTCAGACCTACCAGTACAAGGTCCGTGCCATGAACAGCATAGGCTGGGGCCCCTTCAGAGATGCCACCATCAACCTGGCATCACAGCCTGCGAGACCTCTGTCCAGTACGTCAGTGAGGGGCTAACACACCTCTGGGACACTTCCAGTCCAGCAGTTTCATGAAAAGTTCGTCATTTCCCTCTCTTTCTGTCCCTGCAGTCCCCATCATTCCAGATATCCCTATTGTGGATGCCGAGGCAGGAGACGAGTATGACAGCTACCTGATGTACAGCAGTGAGGTGATGAAGTCCCCCACAGGCTCCAAGACACCCAGCGTCTCTGGTGAAGGTGGGTACCCAGAGCCAAAACCACAAGCTACGTATCGCAGCCGAAGGTGTGAACTCGTGGTTCTAGCGCTCGACATTTATTCGCTCTGGAAAGACGGATGCCAGAATGCCAGTGTGAGCTATCGCGACAATACGGATCCAATCAATCCACGTTCTTAGTGCTCTTGGTTACTTCTTGTGACTTCACGAGCCCACGTGTTCATTCAGTATGCGCAGCCTGCGGTGCTGTTGCTTTGGCAGAAGGACAGGGAAGGAAATGTTGGTCACAGCTGTGCTGTCGGAAATCGCCCAACTTGTGAGACTCCTTTTTTGAAAACCTCCGGATTTCTGGCTCTGTCTCATTTCTCAGTGTTTTCTCTCTGACATTAATATTCTTCTCAGGGCCAGTGTCATCTGGCGGGCATTTTGGCCCCCGGGCAACGCTCCCGCCAGGCAGCAACAAAATGTGCTTCCAATATATCCCCTCCACCCCCCAATATATTCCCTCGTCAAATCTGCTGTCACCCTCCGCTTTCTGCAGCCGTTTTGTTGTGCTCTTTTCTCGTGAAGTTCATGCAAAGACAGATTGGGCTTCTGTGACATAAAGCAAGATATATACTACTATAGTGTATTATGCAATCCCATTCATGTGTTTGATAGCTTTTTCTTGCAAAGTAATGTACAGTAAAGCCAACCCTTGACACTTCTTCGCTACATCTATCCTCCGCCTGCTTGCTTCTCCCCTATGAACCCGCAACACAAGGCTGGAAATATGTCAAGTTGGTGGGATCCAACCTGGATCTCCGTCAGGTGTCGTGGAAAAAGCAGGTGGACGTCATCTCCAGACGGCTCAGCACAGACACAGAGACGAGCTCAGAAGAGGCCCCCCACCCTGGCTACACCAAAACGCCCCTGCCAGGTGAAGACCGTTCCATCAGAGCCAGAAATAGACAGACAGGCAGCTAGCATGCCAGCTAGCATGCCAGCTATGGTGCGCGGACGGTCAGGTTCCCGGCAAGCCAACCGGCGTTTCTCTCTGCCTTTTCGGGATTTGATAATGTCAGAAAAATCCACATTTGTCTAATCGTTTCAATTTCGGGCTTCAGTCCTTGTCCCCCTTGTCCCTCGCTGGCACCTATCCCCATCTGTGTTCCCGCCAACTGCCCAGGGAGGAGCACAGGCCTCGGCTGCCGGCAGGCGGGGCCGGCTTTTCTAGGTCTGTCTGTCCTCTCTCCATCCCACTGGGGAGGTAGTGATATGGAGGCATCTTGTCGGGTGTGTGCGGAGGCTTCGTTGCTGTGCGGCTGTACGGAGCTAACGGCTTCTTCCTCAAATACAGTCTCATCACTGCAGAGCAGTTTCAACGATGGCGCCTTTCCTCACAGCTGTTGATTTGTTTTTTCCTTGCAGCTATATTCGTATTCATTTTGTGATGCAAAGCACGATGTGAAACTGGTTTGTAAAAACATCCTCATTCTCATGACAAAGTAATAGCAGCAACCGGTTAGATCTGTAGATCTAAACACGTCGATGTCGCCACCTACATGCTACGAAGGTGGAAATTTCTCCAAATTTCTCACTTGGGTCCCCGGCAGAGCAACTGCTTTTGGCGATGTCAGTTGGTAAAAAAAAGTTGGACTGAAAAATCTGTATGGACAAAAAGTCCCGGTCTCAAGTGGATGAATCCTGAAGAATTTGGTTATTTTTATCTCTTGTGTGAGGTTTACATTTGTGATGCATCAACATATGTTCGCTGGATTATTGTTCAATTCCAGACAGATATCCATGGCTTCCAATTGTCAACTTTAGTTTAGTTTATGCTAATATGGTGAACATGGCCATGCTAATAGAATTTAGTTTGAGTCGCTAATGTGGCTGTAGACTTTTAGTCATGAATTTAACCATCGATGACCCACAAGTTTGAATTATGTGGAGAAATGGTGACAACTCTAGTGAAATCGACGAGCCGAACAGTTCAGCAGCTGCAAAAAGAAAGACAAAAAAGGGCCTTTGTGTCATTCATTGGCTGCAGGTGGCGCGACTGACCAAATTCAGAAGCTAGCTACTTTCCTTGCCTGTAGACGGCACACACATCTGCCAGTCTAAAATGTTGCTGCTGTTTCCATGAGTGGCACAAGTAGGACCGGAGCTGCTGGCGCTTCCTCTGGAGATTGGCCGAGCCTGGTTTTGGGTGCTTGGCATCAATGTCTCTGTTCATTTTGTTTGTTCCAGTCAGTGTCCGAATGCTCAAATGCTAACTGCTAACTGCTACATCGCCTGTTATCCGTCTGTTGACTCTTCTGGCTCCTGTTGTGGTGTTTCACAGATTACACCATGAATGGGAAATGGGATCAGAACTTCCTCTTCCCCGGGGGATCAGGGTCACGCAACTTGTCGTCTTCGTCCTCTCCGATATCCACCCTGAGCTCAAACTACAGAGGAGGGGCAGGCAACTCCTTCATCACCGACACATCCACCACCTACATGCCGGGATCAGGGAGGAAGGACAGCAGCACCTTCTTTACCGACACATCCACCACCTACATGCCGGGGTCAGGGAGGAAGGACGGCAGCACCTTCCTCACCGAAACATCCACCACCTACATGCCGGGGTCAGGTAAGAAGGACGGCAGCAATGGCGTCGAGAGGGGAGGTGGGGGCATTGACAAAAGATCAAGATTTTACTCGTCTTCACGTGTGATCCGTCTCTGTTTCTAGCAGGAAGCTCTCGCAGAACCGACATGATCGGAGGAGGGTTACAGACATCGGATGTCATCATGAGGAAGCGCTCGGAGATCCGGGGTTACGCGGACGAGAACATCCGAGACTCCATCGCCATGGGAGACATTCCAAGCGCGTTCCCAGATCTCGGTGAGCGTCGCAGGGGTTTGAATGTATTGCAAAGTAAACGTTAGATGGGAGTGCGTCTCTCTCTGGTCGAGGAGACGCGCTCCTCCGCGTTGCAGTATCTGAGACGCCGCGGCAGGTAAACTGCTCGCGCATGGAGGCCGGCGGCTTGGACATCTGTTAGCGGGGTCGGGGCTGTTGGCTGCTCTGCAGGCTTATCCACACGGACTTTGCAGGAGCTATGCTGACTATCGCTGTTTCTCCCTCCCTCCCTCCTTTCCTCCCTCCCTCCCTCCCCCCGTCTCAACTCTGCTCTATTCGTTTTCTTTGACCTCTTTCTTCACTTCACTCCCGAAACCCGCCCACCTCTCCCTCCTACTGGGCCCCTCCCGTTCGTCTCCTGTGCCTCCTCTCCTCTCCACCCCCTTCGCCCTCCACCCTTTGCCTCCTTTCCCCTGCTCAATGCGCCATCAGGTGGGTTCGGCTACACTGGGACGCAGAGCAGCTCTCAGAGCCAGTTCAGCTACAACCTGTCCACGGGCTCGAGGGCCAGGACCGAGTCTTCAGAGGTCCATGACGCCCTGTACAATCTGGACAGGGTGCTCCAGGGTGAGTTCGTGGCACACACGCATGAAAGCAGTGGATGTGTTTGCTGGGTGTGACGCCTAATGCAACCGCCCTCCTCCTTCATCTTTGTTCCCGCCTCTGTGTTGGTCTTATACTTTCTGATCTCTCTGAACTCTTTAAAGATCTCATCTGCCGTTTTATGTGCCTCTGTCACCACAAATCACTCATTTTTACAATACCGGCAACCACTTTTCAGATCAAACCATATTTTGTCAGTAGATTTTATGCTTTCTAGATGGTCATTTGTTTTCATTCAGTCCTGTTCCTTATGAAAATGAAAGTTTTTTGTAATCCATGTTCCATGTGTTATATTACATGGTATTGCAGTGGGGTAGAAAACATCTCTGTGACTTCAGAGATGTGAGAGTAGGTCGATGAAAGCAATGCGTTCACAACATATGCCGTGGACAAACCAAACCCAAAACAGCAGGCGAACATAGTTGTTGTCCAACAGCGTCATGTTATTGTGGTTTAAGCTGACGGCACATTTTAGCATCTTTCAGCTCGTTGTTACAGAAGCCCTGAGAGTCAAGGAGATGGGAAGAAGAATCCTGGTGATCCCTTTTTCTAAATCCAATCCAAATAGTTTTGCACCGGTGCACCGCTACTGGAGAACAAAAAGCATTCACGTTTTCTTCCTTGTGAATTTGTCTTCCTACCTGCACTCACAAAACAACTCAGATCAGACTTTTAAAATAGATCAACAGCATTATTATTATTCATCTTTCCCTCCATACATTGTTCAAAAAAGAATAAAGAAGATGTTATGCTTTGGAAGATGGTTCAGAAGTATTGCAAAGTGCATTTTGTCTGAATAGTTTCAATCTAAACTCACCCCTTGTACTCAGAGTCCAAACAGAGAAAGACTCTAGTTCATAGTGCTCGTGTCCAGCAGTATTCTTACTGTCCGTGTCGCCCATCAGATGCTCGGCTGTCCCCGGGTGTACCGGACACCCCCAGCCGACTGGTGTTTTCTGCTCTCGGCCCCACTGCCCTGAAAGTCAGCTGGCAGGAGCCCCGCTGTGACAAAGACATCCAGGGCTACTGCGTCCTCTACCAGCTGCTCAATGGAGGTAAATGCAAGGCCCGTTGGTTGTTTTGAGCGTGTCTGTAATGTGGGATTTTGTTGCATTAGGATACAATGAGTAAACTTCTTTTAAATCTTTTTAGAAATATATTTTTGTGGATTATTTAATGCCGAATCTAAGCAGCCTGCGTCCTCTCCTGCAGGCGAGGGGAAGCGTATTAATGTGACGAACCCAGCGGAGAACTCTGTGATCATCCAGGACCTGCTGCCCAACCACTCCTACCTGTTCAAGGTGAAGGCTCAGAGCCAGGAGGGCTGGGGCCCAGAGAGGGAGGGGGTCATCACCATCGAGTCCGCTGTCGACCCCAAGAGTCCCCTCAGCCCGATGCCAGGTACTGGTCCTGGGATTCTGTGGGGTGTTTTTTAGTGCACTTGTTCAAGCGGTTCTGTGATGAATTGCAGAAAAATCCCGCGATTAATCAGTTGAATTTGTTTCGGTGTCTCTGTTTTTATTTTGTTCTCTTGTTTTGTCTTTCCCCGTAAGGCTCGCCGTTTACTCTGAGCACTCCCAGTGCCCCGGGCCCCCTGGTCTTCACTGCACTGAGCCCCGAATCCCTGCAGCTCAGCTGGGAGAAGCCCCGAAAACCCAACGGAGACATCCTGGGATATGTAGTCACCTGCGAACAGCTGCATGGTGGAGGTGAGGCCTCTTGTAGAAAGAAACAATCTATGGTTGCGTCGTTGATTTGTGCATTTTTACGACCTGCGTTTCTGTTCCCCTCCCACAGGAGACTTACGCTCCTTCGAGGTGAACGGAGACAGTGCCGAGACCAGTCTGACCGTCCCGAACCTGACCGAGAACGTTCCCTACAAGTTCAAAGTTCAGGCTCGGACCACACAGGGCTTCGGTCCTGAGAGGGAGGGCATCATCACCATCGAGTCTCAGGACGGAAGTAAGAAGAATCCTACCCACAAAGCCTTACCAATGACTCTAAAAGCCTCACGATGACACCAGAGGAACGACCACAGGGTCCTAAAACAAGACTGTTTATCCCACAGGAGCGTTATGTATTTAAACTATGGGAAATTACCAGCACATCTAGAACATAGCTTGTAAAGTGTGCAGGGGCCTGAATGCATTAGGTAAATTTCAAAGTAGTTGCACTTTTTAGCCCGACGTTGGCACCAGAAGAAACACCGTGGGGATCGGGCTCATTGAAAGATAAAAAATGCAACCTTAGTTCTGGGTGTTCATACACTGATAGAAGATATAGTTATGGCTTTTAACAAAAACAAACAAAAAAAGATCGCTCTAAATGCTGCAGCATACTCTAAGGTTCATCCTCTGGGAACCATGAATTTCAACAGCAAGTTCTTGAGGAATTATTTTTGTGATAATTTAGCTGACAACATTCAAAGTATTCATCTCATTTCTCTCTCTCCGCGTAGGCGCTTTGTCTCAGTACAACAGCCAAGCCATGTCGAGGAGGGAGGTTTTCCAAATGCCAGGAGAGGTCAGCACGCGGACCAACGTCTCCACCACCATGATCCAGGACCCCTTCTACTCAGGTACGGCTTGGGCTTCAGTTTCACTTCAAGCATAGATACTATACATTCACACACATTAATACCGACGGTCTTTTCTCACAGACGGCACGATGATGACCACGCAGCTCACCGAGACCAGCGGCATGGTGACCCGGCAGGTCACCAAGGAAGTGGTCCAGAGGAGCGTCATGGGAGGAACCACGGTCACAAAGAAGATGTTTTACGATTCGTAAAGGTCTCATTTCAACGACGCGCAAAAACGAACCGGCCAAAGGTCCACCGCGACGACGACAAACCGGGCCCGAGATTCTCTTTTAAAAAGAGCCGGCTTCAGATTACTGTGTGTGTGTGTGTGTGTGTGTGTGTGTGTGTGTGTGTGTTTTGATATGCGCGTGTGGATTCTGCAACCCACAAAAGATTTTATGTCAAACGGAGACGGAGAGCATGGCCACTTTCCCTCCAGAGATAAGGGTCATTTTAACATTTACATACATTTTCACGGCCGCTTTTGATTTGTTTCATTTCGGTTTTCTTTTCAAAATGGACTTACTTCGCCCGGGAGACACTTTTGCTAAAAGGACACTCATTCAGGAGCCGAAAACAAAAAAAAGTTCTATCTTGATTGGGTTTTTTAATCCTCTCTGGCACCGTATTTCCATTGAAAGCACAACGAAACAGCTGATTGTTAATCGACGTCTTTTAATTTTGAATTATAAAAACGGTCGTTTTGATACCCGCGGGCCGTAAGCTGAGTATTACTGACTAAACAAACACTTTGGTCTCAGGCTCCGCCCCTCCGTCGGTGCAGGTCTGGTAACACACTGCAGCTTTAAATCAGCGGGCCAGTAATCTGACTGGTTCAATAATCCAGAGTGACCTTTCCCCCTCGTCTCCTGTCCTCCACCTGTCTGACGTGTGTGGTCTGTGTGCGAGGCGTTTCAACTTCACCGCCTCCTGAGACGCTGGAGAGATTGTCTCGACGTCGCTCCGCATGTTTCATAAAGTCCATCATATGAGTGAACAAGAGACACATGCAAAAGTGGTGGATTTGGGTCTTTTGTTCATATATTTGTATTTTTATCAAATAGTGATTTAGGAAAAGAAGAAGAAAAAAAGTTCCAAGCATATTTAATACTTTTTAAGATTTTTACTTCAGCATACTGACGTTACATGTAATGCCAAACATCGAGGGATTCCCTCAAACACAGGATGGCGCTTGTGTCGCTCATTTATATGCATGTTTCCTTACGACGAGCATGACTTTACAACAGGCACACACATAAAAAACACTATTAGATGTAACGTTTCTCATGTTTGTTTGTTTTTGCATTTTGTATTTTATACTCAACAATGTGGTACACGCTGCTTCAAGTTGATCGTTTCATACGCTTCTTTACTCTGCAAGGCCTTTGTGTTTTTGCATTTTTGATAGATCAACATTGGAACAATCAGATCTTGATATTTTAGAGAATTAAGACAGAAAGATTGTAATTGCTTCCATGCAAGCTCTACTGTATTTTGGCTCTGCGTTTTTTTTGTGTTAATGCTTTTGCAAAATGTATTTTGAGAGGATGTTTGTCAGAAAAATCCTGATGTGGATAAGTGGATGAACCTCTCACCAAAAAACACTCGCAGTTAAGTATCCATGTACTTTTTGCTCAGCATGTATCATATCAGTTGTATTGCAGAATAAAGATTTGAAATAAATACATGTGTACAACATTTGAATATTTCTCTAGATCTGCATTTGTGACCAGTGACAACAAGTTGGAGCATTTGCAGATCATTTATTTGTTTTTTTTGGGTGAGGGGCATCTTAATATTGCAAGAGACAAAGAAGCAAACACAGCAAGACATAACTCATCACATGCATCAACCCAGACTGTAATAACGTTAGCAAGCCCACAGCTTCACCGCACACTAAGTAGCAGCTCGTCCTCTCACGCTGCCGTTTGTGAAGCTAGTTTGCAAGTTTCAGCTCTAAGTTATTTAAAAAAGTTTAAAAAATAAATAAAATACATCCATCCTGCGTTGTAGGCATGAGAACCTTTGCAAATACAGTTTTGATGTTGTGTTTTCACTTTAAATGAAAAAAAAACTTTGGGCTGATGACTTCTAAACCCTCAAAGCTCATCGGACGGTGTGGAGAAGCCTTGAAAATATTCTTTCAGTACAAATAGTCGAGCACTGCGTGTCTCCGTGAAGGCAGAGTAACAGAAAGACAAATGCAGTATGGTGGAGGTTCTTGCCCCCCAGTGGGACCTCGCATGGCAACCCCCTGCAGGGGGAGTCTGACTTTTGAGTCCAGAACCAGCACACAAGGTTCAACAACCACTATGATGGACCACAATGAAAAGCACAGACTCTCTGAGCGGCTGAGGATCAGGTGACTTGATGTGTGTGCGTGTGTGTGTGTGTGTGTGTGTTTGTGTTGAGCAGTTCAGTTCCAGAGGCAGGGCCCGGGGCAGAGGCACGGCTGTCTAACATCTGCGGGCCTTATCACCAGGTCTTTCACGACCTCCACAGTCCCGAACACGGGGTACAGTTCCTCTGTGAACTTCTCGTTGTAGGTGTACAGGTGGGAGCGCTTCTCCACGTCGTAGAACGACAGCTGGCCCAGCTCGTAGTCCAGGTACACGCCTACTTTCCTGGGCGCCAGGCTCTGCGGCAGCGAGGCGGCGGGCACCGTCAGGGCCTTCAGATCCACGCCCCTCTCCAGCCGGAGGGTCAGGTAGCCCGTGTCGGTGGTGAGCGAGCGGAAGCCCTGCCTCACCGCGGACGCCTTGGCCACGCCCAGCCTCCAGTCCCGCTCGCCCACCTCCACCTCCCAGTAGTGGCGCCCGGAGGCGAAGCCCTCCCGGCCCGCCGCGCACCACCAGCCGTCGAAGCGCCGGCGGCACGGCGGGACCTCGCGGCGCTCCAGGCCGCAGCGCATGCGCTTTTCATCGCTGGAGATGAGCAGGTCCGCGTTGGCCGAGTCCGAGTCCAGGGTGACTTCCTCTACAGGGAGGGGAGTGTGTTACAAATCTGATGACGGATCAGAGAGGAGTTTGATGGTGAAGGGTTCGTCTTACCTGCGGCTTCGCAAATCCAATTCCACACTGGAAAGAGGGAGAGAGAAACTCTTTGAGAACAAACATCAGAAGTGAGACAACACAAGAAAGGACATCCAATGCATTTTATTTAGTGTATTTTATCAAAATAAAAGGTCATAGTCATGTCCATCATCAAGGTCAAATACAATATGATGGGATGCATCGTTATGCCGGCAAAATCCTGTCATACATCGATGGCGCAACATTGCTCACTAATCAAACTTATTGTTAGTTGCCTGAATTGGTGATCTGAGGTCTACTCACCACTGTGGGGGATGTAGCGGGCAGCGTCTGAAAGCAGAAAAGTGATTCCTGTGATTACACAGAGACAACCAAGAGCTTCATTCCCTCATGCTGCTCTCCCGGCTTGCACTCAGTCACTATCCTTTAATCACGTATCGATCCTGATTAGTTCTAATGAAAGTGACTCGTCAAGTTTCAATGCTGCTAAAGAGGCTGATTAAGTTCCCCACACACACACACACACACACACATACACACACGATGCACACGCACACACTTGCTGTTGTAATCAAAAGCAGTTCACACATAGTAGTCGGCTTTTCAGCATCGTCAGGGCTGACGGACTTCTTTAGAGCTCGGTTTTATTGAATGCATGTTTTTATCTTTAAACTCTTTCCCTGAGTTAACAAGAAGTTATTTGTAACGCACTCACCGATCTTCTGGCTCCTCTGCTTTCTCACCAGCCATTGCTTCGTCACGTCCTCCTGGAAGCGCACACGCATAAAGGCAGACGAATAAAGACAATGCAGGCCAATGAATGAATTAGCACACTGCTCATCAAGGGCACGAGATTCACGTGGAGGAGAGAGTGTTCAACACCAATGCACATCAGTGTGTGTGTTGGGACGAGACATCCAGACCTTGACGGGGCTGTCGGCATTCATCACGGCCAGCATGACGAGCTCCACGGCCGGGAGCAGGTTGGCGAGACGGCCCCTCTTCCACTGGAACTCCAGGTCGTCCAGCATCATGAGCACGGGCTCGCCCGGCCACACGGTGGGCTGGAGAGAGGGAGCGAGTTGGAGACAACGATCAGTGTTTCCTCTCAGCTCCAGCACGCTCCAGAGTATGACGGGATGACCGTCAAGGGCAAGGTTTAGCGTAATCATCTTTATCAGAACTGGGTCACACTTTAATCACAGACCAGCCACGTAGGCGCAGCAGGGAGGAGGGAAGGGGGGGGGGGGAGGAGCTGGCGCACGTCACCCTCCACCATCCCACAGTCACCTGAGGTCTACTCTTGATCCTCCGCGTCCAGTCCATGATGACTCGTTTGTGGGGCCCCATGTCGCACTCCCCTCCGGCCTCCAGCATGCAGAGGAGGCGTCCCTTCCAGTCTTTCTTCCCCGGTTTATCGTACTGATATTCGGACAAGGTGATCCTCGGCTGGATAAAAACGGCGATTAGTGGATAGACACAGACATGACCGGCATCACGCTTTGAAGCATTTTGGGGTAAAAACGTCCCACAAAAAAAGTCTGTTCAGCCTCACATTAAACTGAAGGACATCCAGGAAGCACCCAGTTGGTCAACTTATTGATCATATAAACAGCACCAACTGTAGACCCCACATACCTGTACTCTCTGCTCCAACACAGCAGCCCACTCCACGATGAAATCCCGACACACACTGGCCGGCCAGATGTCCTCGCTGGTCCAGATGTGGCCGAGGAGGTTTGACCTCTAGGGGCAAAAGACACACAGAGCACAATCAAGATGAGATCGCATGCTTGTCTGTGACCCACAGAAAGGTTAGAGTAGGAGGAGGAAGAGGAGGAAGGAGGACGAGGGCTCACCTGGCAAATTTTGTTGAGTTCTCGTGCCAATTCCATGATGAATAACTGACTCTCCACCAGCGGCTCCTTCCGCTCAAGTTTCACTCGTTTACGAGACTCCTGGAGCCCAAAAGAAAGAGCGCATTTTGGAACGCGGTGTTTATAAATGTAGCACTTGCGACCACAAATGTGCCATCGGAGGAGAAGCCTACCTTGAGTCGGGTCTTGAGCTTTTTGGCCGGCTCTATGAGGAACTGTAGGCAGTCCTTCATCATGCTGGTTTAGCCAGAGAGGGAGGCGGATGCCCTGTGGTACAATAATAATGACAAATGATAATAATTTTAAAAAAAAAGAAAGCTTGAGTACGCTGGCACACACTCTGTCAAGGGCCGGAGCTGAAGTGCAGCTGACTGGGCTCGCGTTCAGCCACACAAATCGATGAGGGGGCAGAAATCTGTAATTTATGAGAGGTGGCAAAAGGTATGAGGAAAGAGAGAGAGAGAGAGAGAGAGAGAGAGAGAGAGAGAGAGAGAGAGAGAGAGAGAGAGAGAGAGAGAGAGAGAGAGAGAGAGAGAGAGAAAAGCACTGCAGAACTTTTATCACAGCTCTGCACTGGGAGTCCTTGAGCTCATTATTGGGCACTGTGAGCTATCATTAGGTAAGGAGTGTAAGAGGACCCACGCATTGGAGAGTGAAGAGACAGCACACCCACCCACTCAACACACACACACACCTGCAACGTGGGAGGCCAAATGTAAGGACCAGGGGGAGTAAACAAAGAAAAGTATTGCACAGTAACAGGATTCCTTGCTCGAATCCTCGTTGATGCTTCTCGATCATGGCCTTGCAATTGGAAATGTATCCCCAAGGAGATGCGAGACAGCAATGCAGAGCACTTTTAAATCACTGCGGAGGGTGCAGGAAGAGAGAGGAGGGGGGGGGGGGGGGGGCATTGGAACAGTTTGCTGTTGATTCAGCAGTCCACCCTTGAACGCTAGTTTGATGGCGCTGAGGGGATTTGCTGTTCCTTCTTGTGATGTAGCTGAGCCAGAGGAGGGCCAGTATCGACTACTTAGGGACTGGAGAGAGAGAGAGAGAGAGAGAGAGAGAGAGAGAGAGAGAGAGAGAGAGAGAGAGAGAGAGAGAGAGAGAGAGAGAGAGAGAGCGTGTGATGGAGAGTTTTGAGGACTTTGGCAGAGACATTGATCCAACTGAAGGACGGTCATGCAGGACAGTTATTTACCTTTTAGTGAGCAATAGACAGAGAGAGTGGTGTGTGTGGATGCAAGCGCTCCACATGAACTGAGGGCATGTGATGAACGAGATGTGCCACTGAGCCTGTTAACTGATTAAGAAGATATTGTAGGCCTATTGCTGGATTTGAAATGCATCTCAGAGTCAATAAGAGGGGAATGTACCTTACATGCACACCTTACATGCACATCAAAAGTCTCCATAGTAACTCCTGGTCAGATAGGGGGTGGGGGGGGGCATTTTTTTATGTTTGGCAGTGAAAGGAGAGCGTGCTGGAAGATTTAGAGGAAATCCAGGATTACCTCCGGCGCTATTGCTGTGCAAAGCCAGGTATACGTGTTCTATATCGGGGCTGGCGGACCAGCATGCGGGTCGGCATCAAAACAAGACTGCAACACACCGCGCGCGACCAACAATACAAGGGAATATATTGTTCTATAATATCTGACAACGTTCAATTATAATCACAGGTATACATGTCGGGGTCCGTCGTTAAAATGTGTCATTTTCAAACGCTTGTGCTAAGAATAAAAGAAGCCCTCGTGCGCATGAGACATGTTTTCCAAAGCAATACATGCAGACAATTATTATTTTATTTTATTGCGCCTACAGGCGGTGACGTTAAGACGTTGTTTTCTGCCAAAATAAACGTATTGTGAGAAGAAAAAATACATAAAATAAAGGTTTAAGTCTGACCTTGTTATGTGGAGAATTCTCCTTTCCGCGGGCAACTTTTGCGCAGCTTCTCTGTGATGATTTTTTCTCTCTCTCGCGAAACTCTGAATCCTCCGGCGCTTCTTCCCTTTCGGAGATGCACCGCTCGCGACAGCTCTCGCCCACTGAGGCGCGAGAGACGGAGCGCGCGCGCTCTTATCTGCCGCGGGGCTTGCAGCTTTAAAGAAGAGCCGCGAGAGGCCGCCGCAGCTTCGCACGAAACGGATGTCAGTGACCAGGTGGCCCCGCGGTCTCTCCGGTGTATTCATTTTTTTGAGGAGGTTATATTTGACTAAACGTAAACAGTTTGAAGCGTCGTTAGCCAGTATTGTCTACCTCGGTCCGTGTGCGTGGTCTCGTGCTAACGATGTCTCGTGACTTTGGCGGCTGGATAAAAGATTAAGTAAGTGGGTTAGATCAAAGGGTTTTTCTTAATTAGCTGTGCACGTGTAGCGAGTAGGTCTAACGTTTCTTTCCTTTTTTTTTATTTTTACAACAGTCATACATTATTGTAAAAAATAACAACCCCAAATCATATACAACAAATCGTACAACGTGTAATAAGCGGCAATTTCTCACTCTAAAATGTAATATTAGCGAACAAACCGTGGTAATTTAGATATGTACGGCATTACAGTCTCTATATCTTATACCGAGTCCCTGTGGAAGCAGAACAGCAGTCACTATTCAGCCAGTAAACACTTCACATCTCGACACTCACTAAAGTGGTTTATCTTGTCCACACAGCTGTGCGTGGCAGGTAGGCCTCCTGAGGAATGGGAGGGTGTCTCGGTATGCGAGGTGAACACGGAAGTGTGATCTCAGCGCGCGTCGCCGCGCTTTAATGACAAGAGGCTTCGTGTGCCTGTTGACAACGACAGCAGCCTCTGCTCCACAGCTGGTCCCCACCAAACATGGCACCGAAAGACCCTCTAGTCGGCACTCTCAAAGGTAAGGATCCGTCAAAGAGCGCACAATGAAACACAATACTGGATGCGTGTTTCGGAGGCACCCGATTGCTTCGTATCCTCGCGGATTATCGCCAAAATGCATGTTTACATGACATCTTCCAGGCCGTTTTATCCTTCGTCTCGCCGATGTGGGCAATGGCGACGCAGGTTGCGTGAAAAATGACCATCTTTGGTCACGCGGGCCGAGAATAGATTAATAGTTAAATTGTATGTTTACAGTGTGCGTCCTGAACCTGCAGTCGCATGGCGGAGGGGTCGTGTCGGACACCAACCCTCACCTCGCCTCCTGCTGCGAGCTGCTGGAGCTGGTCCTCAGGAAGGGGCTGCAACGTTAGTATTACTCATAATATACTTCCCTTTAAAATAAAATAAAAAAGCCACATTTGTACATATTCATTCCAACGCGATACAAATCGCTGAAATAAAAAATAAAACGTGATAATGACTCATCTAAATCACCACATGATGTGCATGTTTGCTCTCCTTTCGCTTGCTCTCCAGAACCAGTTCTCAGTCTGGTACACAGAGACTACTGGCAGTGTTTTGAGCAGCTCACTCACCTGGATGCCTGTGGCAGGTAACATCATTCTGCTTAGATTAACTGCCTTTTAACTTTATACTTTACACTGTAACAGACATCCCTTAAAAAAATAGCACCATTTCAACCAAGCTACCTGTTGTCTCTGCTGATCTTTGTGTGTGCGTGTGTGCGTAGGCTGTCTACGCTGTCCTTGGTGGTGGAGCAGACCAGAGTTTGCAAGAAGCTGCTCTCAGCTCAGGGCCGGGGCCGCTATCTGCTCAGGCTGGCCCTGAGCCGCAAGACTCTGCCTCAGTTCATCACACACCTGCTGCACACACCCAGAGTCCTAGAGGTATTGATGCCACCTTTTTCTTTTTTTTTTGGTGCTGCCCATATATGTGTTTTCTGTTAGAAGTTAGAAGCCCACTGCTGCTGAGTCTCACTAATAGACTGTCTCACTAATAGACTGTCTCACTAATAGAGTGGCGGCGCATCAGTTCACGCTGTGTCTCTCCCCTGCAGTGGTACAGCCCGGAAATGTCAATCCTCAGGAATGAGGAGTTTGTGGGTGAGGCTTTTTACTTGTTTACTTTCACGTAACGCAAAGGAAATTATTGTCACCAAAAACATCAACGCCGCCGTTCTCTCCCTTCCAGAGCCGTTCATGTCGCTGCTGCTGGTCCTCTCTCACATGGAGTTCAAACTGCACATGGAGGTCAGTGCAGCTATTTTTCGGTTTTGCCTTTAAATATAACATTAAATAGTCTTTTGATTCACTTTGATTTAAGCCGACTCTAAACTAATTACCACTTTTGGTCTCTTTATACAGAATTGCAGTTTTCTGGATGAGAGCTGGCTGCTACCGGTAAGAAAAAAAACAACCAATGATTGTTTCGTAAGATACAGCGTCACAACAATATTATGAATAATTGGAACTTTAAGAGATGATGTGATAGGCAGAATACAAGAGACGGTCGGTCAATAATTTCTATGTTTTCAGGTGTGTGAGACTTATGAAGTGGTGCCCTGTCGGGAGGTGGGGATGGTGTTGAGGTGTGTATCGTCCGCTCCACAAAGTACTTTCTATCCTTGAAGCCTACTCATGAATAGTCATTTGTCCAACCCGCTACTTCACCCTCCCTACGCCTGTGTCGGCCCCTCAGGTATCTCAGTGGGCGCGTCTTCGTCCTTGAGCTGATACCCGGCAGTCAGGCCCACGTTGACAAGTTTATCTATCCCGGTGACATCATCGATGAGATCAACGGAACCTCGCTGAGGAATTCCAAGAATAAACAGGTACCTTCACACTCTCTGCGTTGTATACTAAAGTGAGGTTCATAGACATCACATCACTGTGTTTTTTGGGAGAGAAATACCAAATACATAATGCACACAGCATCTATAAACTTGCTTTTTTACTGCATGCCTGCTCAGAACTGTACTTGATCGCTTGAGAGTAGCGATGGGCATTTTTTAGTAATTCCATTTTTCAAGCAAAACATAATTCTAATATGGTGCAGAGAAAGTAAACCAAAGGAACACTGGGAGAAGTAAATCAACTGTATTGTCTATTGATTGAACCCATGAGACACAGGCCATGCACACCTTTTGCCAAACTCATGCGTTTGCATAAATTAGGGATTAAAAAATACCCACTGCTCTCTCAAAATGTGTACATTTACTGCTGGACAAGCCATTGAAAGCTCGTTTGCTGAAAAAGATTTTCTGTTCCTCCCAGGCAGGTGTGGTTCTTTCCCGGCTGAAGGGCTGCCCTCTCGCCATCGGCATCCTGCGGTGGCGAGCTCAGGACGGGACGGTGTACCGGCCCCTCATCAAGCTCCTGCGGGCACTGAGGATGGAGAACCCCACCCTCAAGCTCGGTCCTGCTCCCTCCCAGCAGCCGGCCAGCAAGGACCAGAGAACCTCGCCGTCACAGTGTCTCAAAGAGGGAAGGCAAGTTGGTTATCAAATTTAGGGGACACTTGCCAGGTGCTCTCTTGACACAGACACTGATCTAGCTCTCCTCAAATAGGATTGTGTACATTGTGCAGTTCTTGGGAAAAGCAAACATTGGAATGGTAAATAATCGCTATTGCGTTACAATTTAACACATGCTCTATGTAGCTGTGCTGGTCTTTTCTATAACTTCTGTGTTATTTGTTGTATATCCACAATTATCCTCCCTTAGTTTGGAGGCAAAGAGGTGCTGCAGGATGCCATCAAACAAGTGTTGCAGAAAAACATACCCAGCAAGGTAATCTTATTGCACTCACCGCCCCAGAGCACATTGGTTTGCAACACGTCAATAAATGTGTTCTGAACAATTTCTCCTGTAGGACGTGCTCCTAGATATGAAGGAAACACATTTGACATGCACCGACCAAAATAGTAAATTGGTAAGCATTCAATGCCTTTCAGTCACTTGTTATTGTGAGACAGTGGTCATAAATATTTTCCCCTCCAGGAACTGTTTGAGCACCACTACCCAGAGATTTCGTGTGTAGGAAGATCTGGTCAACCAGATTACACAACATTTGCGTTCTGCACAGCGTAAGTAGTATTTATGCCACTGTTTTTGCAGTAGAATGTGATCATTCAGGTCTATACAATGAGCGATACAATACATCAAGCCAGTAGTCATTGTTTAGTTGATCTCATTCGCACATGTGATTGGCTCACACAGAGACGGCCCAGAAAATCCTCAGACCACAGGCTTTTGCTGCGTTGCACTCAAAGCAAGGACCACAAAGGAGTGTGAAGAGATTGTCTATCGTATTGGTGAGGAATAGCACTTGTGCATCAGAAAGGCTTTATAGGCAATTATCTTTTTCTATTATTGACAAATGTCTTTTCTTTCCTTCAGCTACTGGCTTCAAGCATACAGAGTGGTTTGTATGACAGTAAAAGCAAACTCTAATTTCATGTGTTGTAAATAAAGGTAATGTGTGAAACACCACACTTCATTACTGACTAAATACCCAGAAGTAGGTTTCAATTAAACTACAAAACACATGGCTTTCTACTCATAAAGACCTTTAATAGAAAGACACGCGACAACATTTTCATAAATAGTATTAAATGTAGCTGCCAAGGTTTATGTTGAAAAACATGTAAAAAGCAGTCCAGAAAAATACAGGGAGGGGTGCCATGCTCCCAGTCACACAGTGTAGAGTATCAACTGTCACAGCAAATACCCCAACACTGCAGTGAGACTGGCTGAGCAGGACATGCTGGCATTTTGTGATGAGTGGTAGGCGGGCAAAGAGACCCTGGACCCCCTCCCCAAAGAAGATGTGAAGAATTTATCCCTTCGACAACTCTCATCCCAGGTGGAGCCCAATGTCCACATTGAGCGTGAAGGGTGATATGATGGCCGGAGTAATAACCCCATGATGGAACACTAGGCAAGATACTCTTACTGCACAACATTTCCAACTACCCTAAGTGTACTCAGACTTGCGGAATGATTGATCTCGATCTAAAATACAAAATCCAAAAGAACTTGTAAAAAAAAAAATACCCAAGAAATAACATGTCCACAAAAATGGTTAAGTACGATAAATAGGATAATTTGCCACAATGTCGCTGCTTAGGCCCTCTCTCCCCTTATCCTACGAGCCAGCTGGATGTCTTTGGGCATGATGGTGACACGTTTGGCGTGGATGGCGCACAGGTTGGTGTCCTCAAACAGACCCACGAGGTAAGCCTCACTGGCTTCCTGTTGAGAGAAGAAATGTTTAGGTTCAGCGAAACTACCCCAGACACAAGTAAATACACAGAGACAAGGTTTTTTACCTGAAGAGCTCCAATAGCTGCACTCTGGAAGCGCAGATCTGTCTTGAAATCCTGTGCGATTTCCCTCACCAGGCGCTGGAAGGGCAGCTTGCGGATGAGCAACTCTGTGGACTTCTGGTAACGACGGATCTCCCTCAGAGCTACAGTTCCAGGTCTACAGAAATTAAGTTAGCACAATATTAACAACAAGCACCGACGTCAAAAACACAAGCGCAAACATTGGACAGAATGAAACTACTAAAGCAGAGTTTCCAACCTAACATTACGACAACCTACCGGTAACGATGGGGCTTCTTCACTCCTCCCGTGGACGGGGCGCTCTTCCTGGCTGCCTTGGTGGCGAGCTGCTTCCTTGGAGCCTTTCCTCCAGTGGATTTACGAGCTGTCTGCTTGGTACGTGCCATGTCGTCCTACTTGCTAAAAATGTCACAACCAGTCGAATTAAAAATTGAGACGCAAATACTTTCGTCAACTAAGCAACGGTATCAAACCGTAATGGCTCGGCATTAAACAAGCTACGGAGTTAGCCCCGCCTAGCACACAGGCTAATACGGTTCCCCTCCCCCAGGTTGCGCCACTGGGAGGCGTGGTGTTCCGGTTACGTTAAGCGCTACCGCCACAATCAATGCTACAGCAAGTAGGGCCGTAGTAACAAAAACACAATAAACATTGTCGGCGGTGGTTACACATCAGTTAAGAACGTGTGTGTTGTTTTACGTAATTGTCGCCGTGGTTAATTAACGTTACAACGATCTCCGCCACCGTTAACAGCAGAGTCAAAAACAACCACTTGGTCCCAGAAACGTTAACGGCTCAGCCAGCGAGCCTTCTCGACCTCGCCATTTTATCAGTTTCTCATTTCACCCTCAGTCGACATTGCCTCGAGACAGCTCGGGCACCATTACCGCTAGCTCGCAGATAATTAGCATAACATTACACTGTGTATGACATCTCGATTTAGTCTAGAATTATAACACTTTTACCGGGTTTAGCTTCATTTCAAGTAGCTAAATATGACGTTTAGGTCAAAACGTTTACTGAAAGATAATCCATTGTTCCGTTTCTAGCTAAAGCTAACGTTAGCATGCCGCCATGTTAGCCCGTTAGCCAAACAATAACCGTGAAGACGACCCCAATCTGCAAAAATACATCACATCACATTATCGACGCCGACTTCACGCAACGTTACAATAACGACACAGCAAACCGCTATGATAATTACCTTTAGGCCGTCGGGTCGCTGTGAGATAATCGCCGTGGCGTGTAAACGGTAACCTAGCTGGAAACGATATGTGACGGAAGCGACTCGAGTCCGAGTATAAGTACTTTGTCGTGACGTCATGGTTGTAAAACACCGCACGTTCATTGGTTCACAATCCAAAACAATTACCGTAAAGGAAATTATAAACCACAGTTTGGTCAAATATATAAGGCATATATACAGTTTTAGTATTATCGACGGAATAATCTTATTGAGATGATCTTAGTTTTTTCTTTAACCTTTTATAAATACTAGACCTTGTACCAGTTAATGGTGGTAACGTTTGTCCACCATTTTCCATTATTATTTCACTATGATTCTGTTGTCTACAACCCATGTGTATGTTATCAATTGTCACGGTAACTGATAGTATCACTTGCGTGTCTGTGAGATCTCCAAAAACTCCTGTGTTTGTGTGTCTGTGTATACACCCAGGACTCCATGCCCCACAGTTCCGTGTTGTCTTTCGCTACTACTTCCGGCTGCCTTGCGCAAGCTCACGTCGTTGCAGAATGCGGATTTAGAAGCTAGCAAGAATAGCTAGCCACTAAGCTAAAAACAAGCTTCTCGTTGTGAGGCTTCAAACGGCTAAAAATGTCCAAAACACACGCCCAGCCCCCGTCATCTTCGGCGGCGACGACGACCGGGGCACCCTCCTCGTCCTCTTCGTCTTCGCCCGCTGGGGGCTCGACATCTCCCGCAACCGTGTTGAACGTGCAGCCCGAGAAACCTCAACATTACACGTACGTAGCTAGTTTAGCTGGATTAGCTTGCCAAATGTACACAACCTCACGTGTAGCTGCAACCGCCAAAAGCCCCCAGCTAAATTGTGTTTGTGTGTGAGTGAGTTATGGACGTTGTATTCTTTGACGTGGCCTATTGGGCGATAGTGTGCTTATTAACTGCAGTAGGTCTCGAGAAAAGAGGCCTAACGTGAACGTCCTCACTGAGAGTAGCCATTCTTACAAAGCTGTGTGCCAACAGCAGCCTTTTAGGTTCTGAATGTGTGAATGTGCATGCAATTCATGCGCGTTTAGTGTCATTACATGTGAGCTTTTCTGAGGAAAACACGTTTCTCACAAGAGTGAGACAGATAGGATCACTGTATATATCACCACTCTAAATGTTATTAATCTAGGGAATAGAGTGCTGTAAATCAATATTAACACACTATTACTTGCTCAAGAAACTTTAACAGGTGGTTACACTTTCTCAAAATATATTCATTTTTTTAAAGCTCTTGTTGCTCTTCTCTCCCCACAGATATCTGAAGGAGTTCCGAACTGAGCAGTGCCCCCTGTTCGTACAGCACAAATGTACACAACACAGGCCTTTTTCCTGTTTTCACTGGCACTTCCTGAACCAGCGGCGGCGCAGACCCATCCGCAGGCGGGACGGCACCTTCAACTACAGCCCAGATGTGTACTGCACTAAATATGACGAGGGGACGGGCACCTGCCTGGATGGAGATGAGTGAGTGTGATGTACTCTGGCCACTTCACGTCAACACCGGTTTTGCTCATCAAGATAGGCCCCTCAATAGAGCGTTGCATTTAGCTTAAACAAGCTGAGTTTGTGTGTGGCATGAGAGTACACGGGAAGATGAAAGTGATAAACGTCTGGGTGAATTACTCACTGCTTTAATTTTTCGTAAATTACGATGAACTCCTTGCTCTTTCGTTAAAAGCCTCATCTCACAATCTCTTTTGGCGGTTCGCGGAAGCCAGTTTACCTCTAAATTGTTCAATCTGGCTGCTATCTAAGTTATTGTCTATGTATCATCATTAACATTTGTCAGCTTTGACATTTAAGTCTCTCAATTGCTAGAGTAAATCACCAGACTGGGTGGGAAATTGCATGTCAAAGGACCGTTTGGGGAGGGGAAAGACTGTGAAGGGGTGACTGACGATGCACCCTGTCCTCAATTATACTTCATGTTGGAGGACAGTCTTCAATGTGAGCAGTGAGCATCGAAACAAAGCTTTTCTCCCACTTTGTGTGAGAATGCTCACAGAGTGGATTGTGCAGGTCCGTTGTGATCTGTTTGACACCCTGTTGGTGACAAATGCAGACAAGGGGAATGTAAATCTAGTGTGAGGGGAACTGGGATGCCTTCAATATGTGCTAATGAACCACTTGGTGGATCGCTAAGTGAACATGTGAAACAATTCCTCTTTACCATTTCACAGAGTTGAGAATTTTATCCATAGACTTTAATGAAGGAAAAGTTAAGCTAGTAAAATTGTACTCTGTTTAAAAAAACAATCTAATTCTGGTAAGAACATACTTTATTTTGTGTTTGTGTACTGTAATTTGCCTCAAAAGATATGTGTGTCTTTATGTTTGTGTCCCAGATGCCCATTTCTACATCGGACAGCCGGTGACACAGAGCGACGATACCACCTCCGCTACTACAAGACGGGATCGTGTATTCATGAAACGGACGCAAAAGGCCACTGTAGCAAAAACGGCTCCCACTGTGCCTTTGCCCACGGATCACATGACCTGCGCAGCCCCGTTTATGACATCAGGTACCAAAATAACTCAATTTTGCCGCTTAACCAATCAACCTTTGACCTCCCTCCAGTTTCTGTTTTTGTGTGTTTGGTGGCTCAGTTGTTTAGAGTCTCTTCACGCTGCATGTTTTCACAGAGAAGTGCAGGTCATGGAGTCTCAGGGAGGCTCGGGGCCCACGGAGGGAGGTGGAGGAGACGGACAGTCGGGACAGGCAGCCAGCACAGCCCTCATCGAGAAGATACTGAGTGAGGAACCACGCTGGCAAGGTAAATCTATGTTGCAGCACTCTAACGCTCACATGGGAGAGAAAATACCCAGTGTTATGTTGCTTATGGGTACGGTGACACATGAAATATAATCCAGGGAGTCGAGTTTGAGTAACTGATCCATGAGTTTGGAGGCTTATCTGGTGCTTAAGAATGACAAAGATATCTAATACTCTTGAGAACAGTAAAACTATGGCGTTTGTGTTACAAATTAATTCACCAGGAATGCAAAAGTTTGAATCAACTTTTTGTTTGTTTGTTGTTTTTGCTGGAGTCTTCTGTGTTGGCACCTCCTGGTGCATTGCAGGACTGGCATACTTAAAAAAATCATACATTGGATTTCCGTGGTCTGAGACAGCTTAAAAATATTAGTAGACATGAACAACTCTCTCCTAAATGAGAAACTGAAGTGTGTTGTCATAAATGTGAAGTGCGGGACGTTTTGAGAAACAAAACGATGAACTCAGAGAGGATTTTAAAGATGACATTGAGAGCGCCCTGTCGGAATGTTCTCAGTACATGGTACATTTTCTGTTTCACACTTTAGTAGAATAAAGCTCTTTTATATTTATATGAAATAATCAAACATTCTGTGGGCGTCCCATTCCTCCATGGAGCAGCTCCACACTTTATACTCGGTGGCCTCGCAAGTTTGAAACTTGAGAGAGAGTCGCTCGTGCTCACAGCTGTTGATGCAACCTTTCTGGGGCATGAAATTACAATGTAATGATTAATTGAGATGATCTTCCCCAGTAACCCATTAAATGCCGTTAACCCCCCCGTTTTACTGTCACTTATCTTGACCTGGTGGCTCTTGACAATCTGTTCGCCTCATTGTCTCCTTCTGCATTTCTTGTGTTTTAACTCTGCAGATAACAACTACGTGCTGTCCCACTACAAGACTGAACTATGTAAGAAGCCCCCCCGCCTGTGCCGCCAGGGCTACGCGTGTCCGTACTACCACAACAGTAAAGACAGGAGGCGCAGCCCGCACAAACACAAATACAGGTGCTCCCTAAGAACATTGTGGTGGTGTTTTGGCCCAACTGTGAATGGGTTTAACCCAAAAAACAATGTGTTGTTTGCCCTTGCCCGCCGCAGAGCGTTGCCATGTCCAGCCGTGAAACAGAGTGAGGAGTGGGGCGATCCCAGTAAATGTGAGGGAGCAGAGGGATGTCAGTATTGCCACACAAGAACAGAACAGCAGTTCCACCCAGAGGTTTGTGTTGTTGTTTTAGCCCCAGAAGTCGCGGAGGATGTGCCTCGACGTGTGTTGACTTAGACGTGTGTTGACTTGTCACTGTTTGTCCCAGATTTATAAATCCACCAAGTGTAATGACATGCAGCAATGCGGCAGCTGTCCCAGAGGGCCCTTCTGTGCCTTTGCTCACATTGAAAGTAAGTCCTCGTGATGCGTTTCTAAGCACCTCTCAAGTCTGATGATTCATTTTGTTCAACTCCCCGTTCTATTTTGATTGATATCTTTGCTTTTAACCCCCCCCCCTCCCACTCCAGGGCCCTTTGTTCCAGAGGAGCCACCATTCCCCACACCAAGCTCCCCTCCACCCCCCAGACCTCCAGACCCTCTTCCCGTCCAAGAAGCGTGTTCAAGCCCCATCAGACACAACATGGGGCACGGTCCGGGTTCTGTCTCGGACCCCTTCTCCCCGCCTGCGGGGTCGTGCGTGGCGGAGCACGGCCTGCTGGGTAGTGTTCTGTCTCTGTGCGAGGAAATGAGTGAAAGAGCGGAGCCTCTGTCTCCTTGGGCCGGGGAGGGCGGTTACGGCAGGGCACCGGGGTTCGAGAGGGAGGATCAGGTGAGAAAGGCAGACGGAGAAATGAGATCATGTTAAAGGACAGAGAAGGAAAAATTCAGCCCATAAATGATGTCAAAGTTCAAACGTGAATTTCCATCTATTGCTTGTGGTTTCAGGCGAAGCAAAGAAGTTTTGCTCTCGAGCAGCGCAACAGGGAATTTGCGACAGTACAAAGCAAACAGGTAAAACGCCAATCTCAAACTTTTCTATAAAAAAAATGATGCTGTCTAAAAGGTCTGCATACTTTCAGCTCGTTGCCAATAGTCCTGCTGCAATTCAACACTCATTACGCCGAAAAACCACGTTGAATATTTAACCCTCCTTTTAGGACTTGTTAGTGTTTCTGCCCGTGGGGAGCCCCCTGAGTCTGTCCTCCAGCATCCCTTCCAGTCTGGCCGCCACCCCGCCCAGCCCCGCCCCTCTCGGACCCCCGGGATCCGGCATCTCCTCGGGCATGAACGCCAACGCCTTGCCCTTTTACCCCACCAGTGAGACTGTGGAGTCAGTTGTTGGTAGGTGAAGATGGACAGAAACATTTGCGACAATGCAAATCTAAAATCACTGAAAGTCTGACTAATAGTTATTGTGTGTGTGTGTGTGTGTGTGTGTGTGTGTGTCTTATAGAGTCAGCCCTGGACGATCTGGACCTGAACGATTTTGGCGTGTCAGTGTTGGAGAGGAGCTTGGAGAGCACCTCTGCTCTGCCCGGTGTGGGAGTTATGCTGGGTATTTAAAGGACATGGGAATGAAAATATGAATGCAACATTTCCCAGTGTTCACCCTGTGCGTCAACATAACTCCTAATTATTTGTCTCTATTTACAGGAGGAAGTCAGTTTCAGAGCTCCGCCCCGGTCAACATCCCCGGTTCCTTCAGCAGCTCTGCTCCTTTTAGCTCCCCGTCGCCGTCTCCCCCAATCAGGCCGCACACATCACCGTTTTTTTCCAGTCACCTTTCACAACCGGGTCAATCAGAAAGCACCTTCTTGGGACCATCTCACAGCTCTTTAGGTTGGCGCAGTTACATTTGATGACGTAGGAGTAGCGAGGGCGAGTATGATTTTGCTTACAGGGGTTCTTTTCTTCGCAGGTCTGAATGGTATGAGCACAAATATCTGGGAGCACTTTCCATCGGGCCAGGGTTCCCCTGGTACACCCCCCACCCTCCTGCCCTCTGGCCCCGGCGCAGAGACCTCCAGGCTCAAGCAGGAGCTGGAGGAAGCTCACAGGGCCCTGAAGCAGTGGGGCCACAGCTGGAGACACACAGCTCAGGTAGGTAGGTAGCGGGGTTATGTGTGCACACTTGTCTGTGACAGTGCAGTTAAGTGTTACACCTCCGTGCGTTGGTACGCGTTTCAATGACCGGGGTACAACCGATTTACAGTTTTCCGATTTAACTGGGAACAATTCACTCTTGCAGTCGTGGGCCGCGCTGAAAGCCGACGCGGAGGAGTCGCGAGCCCACGCAGCGCGGTTAACCGCCGAGGCGGAGAGAGCCCGGCAGGCCGAGGAGGAGGCACAGAGGCAGGCGTCTCTCCTGCAGGAGGCGCTGGAGAGCCTACGGAGCGGAGACAACCCCCACCTAGCGCTGCATCAACTCCAGCTGCTCCACCGGCTGCCCTTGGAGTCAGTCCTCAGTTTGCAGGCTCAGCTGTGCAGCTGCTTACACGCTGTGGAACAGGTAACGTTACAGACGCACTCCAGACCCGAGCATTTCCTGTCTCTACATGCAGTGTTCCGAAATCCATTGTTTCCTCGTCCGTCCGTCCATAGCATGGTGGCTAGGTAGCTAACTAATACACCACAACTCCTTAATCTCCCATGATCACCCTCATTATGTTTTTTTTGGGTATATTGGTACATATTGTATATTATCTATAGAGCAATAATGTATTTTTTATTTTTTTTACCTTAAATTTCAGAGCACCCACGTGTTGCATTAGCATGGTGGCTAGGTAGCTAATTAATACACCACAACTCCTTAATCTCCCATGATCACCCTCATTATGTTTTTTTTGGGTATATTGGTACATATTCTATATTATCTATTGAGCAATAATGTATTTTTTTTTTTTTTACCTTACATTTCAGAGCACCCACGTGTTGCATTTAAGTTGCTGATATATTCATTGGTCGTTAGTGACTTGGATTGTTATTTTTACTTTACTTTGTGCGTGACCCCCTAAATCGTCCAGCGTTCTCCAGGTCAAGAGGTCTAAATGTCTCGCTCTGCGTGTTTCACCAGGTGGTGTACAGGAAACAGAGACAGTGCTGTGTGACGTGTGGCGAGCCGGGCTCAGTGTCCCTGTCCTGCGGCCACGGACTGCAGTGTGAGAGCTGCTCCGCCTCGACAGAGTGCCCGCTCTGCCCCGAACAGACCCCCGAGCCGCAGCTCTCCTGACCCCCGACCCACTCGGACCCCCCACAGATTCCAAACCAGTCGATCCTGATTCCACAGACACCAGCCTTGGATCTCTACCGCCATTCAAAATCATGTCGGGGTCATTTTATATCGTGGCGACGACACAGGCGCTGATTTGGTATTTTGTATTTTTAAGATGACGTTTACTGATGAATGACCGGCACACGACAGGTCGCCAAGTGAAAGCTCTTAATGTGGTATTTAGAATTAATAATTTTTCTATTGGTAACCTGCGGAATACCAGTCCTTTTTTTTTACTAATGCTCTTGACCAGCAACACTGTTCTTTAACCCTGTTCTGGATTTGTGAAAACAACTTCAAGATCTGGTGTTATCTCTCCTCCAACCCCTAGCTATAAATCATTTACAGACATTGTTCTGAATCATATTTTCATACGTTTGAAAGTATAAGCTCACCCTTAAGGATATTCCCAGAGTGTTATCGAGCTTCTAGATAGCTTCAGTGGGATTTTTTGAGGTTTAAAAATGTTTGCTGGCACTTTGTTACAACAAGGGTCAATGGCATTCCTAAATATTTTACGTAACTTTTTTCTTTTTTCTGAAATCATGACAGTTACTCCTTAGTCCTTATTAACCGCAGTCCTCCTAAACCACAATAATCCAGAGTTTGGAGCAAAACATTACAAGCTATGTTCTACTCGAGCAAGCCCGCTGACTGTGCATGCCGTATAGAATGATGTAAACCAGTATCGATGGATGACATGATTATCCTTTGTGATAACACACATGAATGTAACACTGCAGTGGTTTTAATGGTCGGTGGCCGGGCTATATCACCGTGGCACTCTGCTGTGTGTTTACATCCTATTTAGGGCACAATGAGCAACTGTGTTATGATTTTAGAAAAGAGGCAAATTGAGTTGTGTGACATCAAAGATCTCAAAATGTTCTAGATGGATGGATGACACGGCAGATCAGCATTTATGGGTTATGAGCGGCTTTCACAAAATCAAGAAGTCAGACTGAAAACATTGAAAGTGCATATTCAGCATCGTCCAGACAATGATCTTATATTGCGACAGCCAAAAGAGGGGCCGCCATACCAGTCTGCTGGAAACGCTCGTCTCGGTTACAATTATCATTTCTTGTTTCATTTCTTGTTTTTTTCTCTAGCAAAATAAATTGAACATGGTCAATTACTGTTGAATGACATATTTAAAAATCTAGTAAAAATGTTTAAATTTACAACAAATGGCCTCTTTTAAAACTCTCAGGTTTTCTCTAATATTCTGGAAGAGAAAAGCATGTTAACACAATCAAATGTATTCAGTCAACTTGTGTAGTCTTTGAAATTATTTTAATTTTTTTTTACTTAAAAGCTTTTCATGTCAACTCAGACATTCAAACTTTTTTTAAAATCAATGTCACATTTTTTTTTTTTACATTTGTAGTAAACTTTGACACACACACACACAGTTAGGTGATGCCATACTTATCTCTTGCACTGATTAGACCAAGCATCAGGAAGTGTGAAGTACACGAGGTTTAAATGCAGGTGTGAAAGTGTTCATGATCACTGTGATGGTCTTTGGTAAACCCACGCTGAGCACACTGTCCACACACACACGCACATAACTCATCCGACACCAGTGTTTCTTTCTGAGTGGATATTTCTTTGTTTTTTTGGTACAGATCATTAAAAAATAAATTGTATATTTTTGGAAGGAAGGAGTTGTCCGTGTGTTTGTTAGGGTTGAATCCCGTCCCGGGACTGTTTCTCCCTCTGTCTTCGCTTCTTCACGTAGGCCTGAGCCTCTCGCTCTCCTCTCCTGGACTCCAGTAACGTCAGAATGCTGTCCTCTGGGAAATGAGAAACAGGTTCAAGATTAGCTTGTGTCTTTGCAACTATCTCACATCTGGGGTCAGAAAGGGTCAAAAGCGGCGTTAAATAAGTTTGGTTACGAGGTTGATCAAATGAAAACCTGTTTCAGTGGTCTAAACACACTGAGGGAGCGTACCATTAGGTTTAGGATGCATGAGCGGCAGTCGGATCTGAGCAGGGACGGCTTCTGGCTGTGAGCTGAGTCCGTCTCCTTTGCATTCCCCGGCGACTCCCGGTATGGCTTTGAGGGCCAGGAAAGCTTCGCCTTCAAAGTCATCTGTCGTCAAGGTGTCGTGGTCCAGAACCGTCAGCACCAGGCAAGCCCCCGGAGCCTGGCACTGACCCTGGGACACCAGACTGAAGTGGGGGGAAGCAGAGAGCAAAAGGTGTGAGGGGATGAGGGAGGTAGAACCCAACGACAACCTGTACGCGCTCACGGAGACCGACGGCTTACAATTCAAAGGTCTCCTCAAAAAGTGGATTGAGATCGCAGTTCTTGATGCGCGTGCAGCGAGGCTCCACCTCGGGAAAAGTGTGGCTCGGCTCCAGACACAGCTGCACAAACGGGTCGCTGAGACCTGGCAAAAGCACCGAGAGCGTTAGGCCTCTACAGGAGAGGTTGCACAGCAATGCACGCTGCCCTGTAATGGATCTGCAGGGTCTCACCGTTGGAGTCCATTGGTAGGAGGTTGACCGCGTTCAACACCTCAACTCTGAGCCTTTGGTCTGACCTGCTGTAGGACGCCAGGAGGGTGACTGCACCGTACTTCTCCGTGCTGTTCACGTTCTGTCTCGCACACATAGGGGAGAAATGGTGAACAACCATCATGAAATGGTGAACAACCATCGGAGCCGGAGAAGCGTCTTGAATCTCTCACCTGCTCCCATATTTTCCTCTCGAGGAACTTCTCCATAAGCTGCCAGCTGCTCAGGGAGTTGTGGGTCAGGTGGGCTTTGAGAGCCTGGACACAAGAGGAAAAAAAGCATAATACCACACAGTTTTCAATTAATACAACAAACATATACGGCTGATTGAAATGTGGTCTTTCAGCTCCTCACCTTGTACACATCGGAGTGGAGCGTGTCCGTTGGGAGCCCGTTTCCCTCAGCGGAGAAGCACTGCTCCAGGCACTGAAATACACACCGGACGTAAAATGTCCAATGAGGCTTTTGCAACATGTTGTCTTTGCACAGATTCGAGAAATAAGATATATAGATTGTTAATCTGTGAACTCCAGACCGACCTGCAGCGTGTAGAGCAGTCTCTGGCAGAACACCATGAGCCCTCCTTGCTGGGGATGCTGAGTAGCCACCTGGTAGAGGATCTTCACGGAGTTATTCCACAGAGGAGTCAGGAGACTGGCGAGGAAAGGTTCAAAGTCAATAAAAATGAACAATGAGGGAATTGATTGAGGGAGAAGCTGGATTGACTCAACATGGTTGAAGCCAGAACTGTGACACGTGTAGCCCGAGCACCTGTTGAAGTTCTCTTGAACCAGGTTCTCGTTCATATAGTGCAGCTCCTTCTCCAGGTAGCGCATCAGAGGGTCTGCGGCCTGAGGAAAGAGAAGAGGCTGGACATCAGGCATCCATCAAAGGGTCTCTATTTGTGTTGCACTGGCAGGGATGGCCGCCTACATCCTCCGTGGACTTGGAAGGAATCCTCCGCCTGGTGGACATGTTCCGGACATGGCTCTCGATGTCTGTGTTTAACTGGGAAGAGGAAGACAAGAAGGCAGATCGGAGAGGTCACATTTTGAAGGGGTTTCTCTCTACTCCAGATCACCTTTTCGTTGCCACGTTTTCAACGTTGTACCTTTTTCCCGAGCGTGTCTAAAGCGGAGCGAATCTCTCGGCCGAGGACGCTCTGGGCCTGCTGCAGCTGCGAGGGCAGAGTGTTGTGGAACTGGCTCTCCCCGATCACAGTCTGGGTCCGATCCCTGAGCCCTGCCCAGTTCAGCTGTGTAGGAAGCTTGCTCAGCACCGACCTCAAGTGCTCCAGGTCATTCACCACCACGCACAACTACGGAGAGAAGAGGGGAAGGGTTAGAGATGGGTATCAAGCATACCATGCAAAATGTTTCTTTTTCTTTTCATCCTGGCCCGCCCCTTTTTACCATGTTGATGGCCCTGCCGTGGTCGGAGTTCTCGGACAGCACCCTGACCCTCTCCTTCAGGGTGTGACAGTAGTTCACCACAATCTTGCACACGTCCTGGAAGCACACAGAAGAAAAAGATGCCCAATGTTTGGATGATCTGACCGGACTAGCGCGTGATCAGGGACCTCGGCGGGGGCTGCGTGCTGTACCTCGGTGAGTTTGACCATGAGCATGAAGGCCTCCTCGGGGTCAGGCCAGGACAGCTGCTCCCACAGCTGGCAGACGGGTTGGATGCATGCCACCAGGTCCACTGCCGAGGAGCTGTGTTTTATGGGCACTGCGCCAGACTGCAGGGGCTGGAGCTGAGGGGAGAGTTAGGAACACTTCATGAGGATATTGTCTGTGGATGAAATAAACTATGGGGCTCATTTAGTTATTCTCGGCCTTTTTGTAGCTGTTTTTTGTCTCCCTGTAGTCATTTTGAGTCTCTTTGTCTTTGTTTTCTGTCTCCCTTTGGCTATTTTGTGTGACAAATAAACTATATGTTCATCATGATTAGAAAGCATCAACATCCCGAGTGTTACCTGGTCCACCTGCACAGCCCTCTCCACCCTGTCCTGAGTTGTGCTGAAGGCCTGGTTCAGCCAGTAGGGCAGAGCCTCCCTGAAGCCCTCTTGAAAGTTTGTCAACTGGATCAGCGATCCCCTGAAACAACAGTGAGAACGGCAGACATTTTGATTGTTTGTCTGGTTTGAAACTCCGGCAGCTTCGTCTGGCCAAAGGGAGACGGGCCCACAGAAGTGGAGACAGAGTCCCGTACAAGACGACCAAAAAAAACACACTGATGCAGGAGATCAGGGAAGAAAAGTTCAGACGGGTGGTGCCAGTGCAAGTGGTGCTGATCATATCCGTCATAGCTATCAGGAAAGAAAAAGGTCGGGAATAAGTGCTCTAGATTCGGGTGCGAGTATGATGGCTGACCTCTTCTGTAAGAAGGCCTTCTCTTTGTGGATGGCCTGCAGGCTCAGGTACACAGGGAACAGGCTGTTGGCGAGAGCCTGCTCCATCTGACCCTCGATCAGGGATAAGGTTTCCCTCACTTCTTTTGCGAGCTGTGGAGGAGAGACAAGGAGGCGAGCGGATATGAGAAGAGACCAAATGACTGAAAGGGAGTTTGTCAAGAAGAGCGGCGATTGAAGGGAGTCAGGCGGCTCCGTCCACCACGTACCAGAGAGTCAAGCTGCTTGTAGACGACAGTGAACACGTCCACTTGCACGGCACTACAGCGATGAGAGAAAAGCACATTAATGACACTTCACACACTCGGTTTGCTTGTTTTTTTTTTTTTTGGAAGAAGATTTTTAAAATACCCAAAGCTCTCTCATGCATCAAAAACCCCAATGTGACAGTGTGACGTGCCAGGGCAGGAAAAGCACAGGTTAACTAATAAGATTAACGATGGCCTCGTTCCATTTCAGTGGTCCAGTGAGCCGCTCCAGCCGCCACATGAAAACTGGCACCCTGGGACTGGCCGACCTGAATGGAACGCAGCCATCACCGATGCGTATTAGTCACACCGGGTCAAAAAATATCCATCTCATGATGGAGAAAAGTCAACGCAGGTACTTCCAGTAGTCCAAGTGCCCCACTCACCTGACAAACACCCGATTCCAGGTGACCTTGTTGTGTTTTACGTCTTCCTGCACCTCCCCAATCAACCTGGAGAGGGCGCTTACGATCTCTGACAGGTCCTGTTGCGCAAACACAACCTTTAGTGACTTCAAATGCAATGAAGAGACCACATCGCCCTCCATGATGTGTCCTCACCTTAGTCATCGGCTGATGCAAACCCTTTTTGATGGTGAACCACTCCTGTGTGCCTGTCTGATATAGAAGCCGTATTATTACGAGTAATGAGAGACTTCTAATGCCCACCAATGGTAATGGTCTCGTTAGTGTTGTTACTGACCTGTAAGGCATCGGTGACCTCGTCGTGTAACTCAAACTGAGCTGGGTTCAGTTTCTGAAACGCCTTAGTCTTGCAGATCTGGACCAAGATTCTGAGAGCAAAAGCACATCCCCTCGCGTTGCTGAATCTGTGCATTTAATCCCGACAGTCATGTCGACTACAACAACTTGAACGTAAACCACGTGTACCTGAGCAACGTGTGGAGTTTGGGCGTGGCGCTGGGAGTCGGGGGGAAGATGTCTCTGTATTTGGCCACCAGACACAGTCCGTACTGCAGGAAGCCATGAAGAGAGTCCCCGAGTTCCTGTTTCTGGTAACAGAGTGCAACACCTTCATCGAACCCTCTCGTCTGCCTCCATATCACCTCCTGGTTTCTCTTGTGTTTTTTAACGGTTAAGTGAAAGGAACTGGGAACGTGTGGTTTGAAAGAGCTGTCAAAAAGTTATACTAAATGTATGAACAGCAACATGTACACTTCTTGTAATGTTAATGAGGGTCAAGGTCATATTTGAACTAATCGGAGTCAAGTAAAATGTAAAAAGGATCCTAAATGTCAAATAAATGTAGGAGAATACAATATTTGCCCCTGAACTGTTGAACTGCTGTAGAAAAAGCCTTAAAATGGAGGCTCTGTTCTCCAGGATCAAGATCAGGATCAAACTACTTGAGTGAACGTGCTTTGCTACTTCGTCCGGGGAAGTGAGCGCTCATACCTGCTGGTACGGCAGCTCCTGCTGATGCCAGTGGTACTCTACGCTGGTCAGCTGCTGGAACAGCACAGACGAGTCCACCTCCAGGCTCTGGTACAGCTTGCTGTACGCCACCCACTTCCTGTCGAGGTGCACACATCCACACACGTACTGAGAAGCGCTACATGCACAGGACTTGAACGATATCTCTATATATATTTATACTGCGTTCTCTTATTGTGCTTTACATCAAGCAGAACATCTCAAATGTGTAAAAAAAGCAACAACCGAAGCTTATAGCTGCAGTTTTTAACTTTAGTGACGAGAATGTTTTGTGATATTGGCTCAAACTGTCTGTATATCCTGCCAGCAGGACGTGAGACAAATAATCGGTGAAAAGATCTTGTTTCTCTGTTTCCTTTCGGTGCTCTTGATGATAATTTGCAAGATTCCACTCTGCCCACAGAAAAACAGCCAATCAGAGCCGGGGGAGTCTCTAACGCAGCTGTCAATCACCACTTGTGAACACTCAATTAAGGCCTGCGGCTCTGATTAGCTGTTTTTCTCCGGGAGCGCCGGAATTTTGCTAATGCCATTAGGAACATTTCGGGGGAGCATTAGTAGCTTTAAGTTATTGAATTTGTTTTTATCTATGATGGCATATATTTGGACAGCAGGACTCATACAATACAACTGAAAGCTGATCAATTATATTATAGAATAGTAAAAAGCAATATAAAGCCAGTTGACATTGCTGTTTAGACGTTTTCTATTCTTCCCGGTGTGTCGGGCTCACAAACTGGTCTTAAGTTTCGGTGTAAACACTGGCATAGTCTCACGTATTCTGTTATAAATCTGCAAGCGGTAAACGTGGAGCTTACGCGAGGTCCTGGAGAAAAGGTGAGAGGTCATTCTGCGTGGCGTAGAGCTCCAGCAGAGTCTGAGCCTCGCCGCACAGAGCCCCTTTCCACGGAGCGGCTCTCTGGAAGAGATGGTTGAGAAGAGAGAACGAAAAGTGAGCGGTTCGAATGGGATTATTTGGGAAAAGAAAGAGCGTGCTCGTCCTTTACCTGCTGCTTGGAGATGTAAGCCTGAACAAACTGCTGCAGAATCCCACAGTAGTTGATGTACGCACTGCGACCGGCACTCAGCGTCCCGTCTCTCTGTCACCAAACACACAAACACAGCTTCAGTATTGCTCCAGACTGGATCTGTCACTTGACCACTGGTGTCATTAACCTCACTGGAGGCCACACGTTCCAGTTCCTCCTCCAGTTGTGCACAGTTCACCATGAAAGACCAGCATTTTTCTTCATTTATTCTATCAAATGTTTTCATGCCTAAATGTTCCACACACTTGCGTAAAACCAACAAAGCGCTGCAGGACGGTCATGCATTTTTTCTTTACCTCTTTATGGATGAACTTGAGGTTCAGGTGGCACTGGCCGCGGTTGGGATACGTCTCTGTTCTGGGCTCCAGATTGTACCAGTTGTCTTCGGTACAGTGGAGATCCTGAAGTGAGACGGTTGCAAAGAAGCGTTGGACTGGGAAGAACGTGACAATTATATAAGCAGATGTACAAATGTGAGCGTTTACTACCTGTAGTTTTATGACCACGTTTCCCAAAAAGTCATCTGTGCCTTTCTCCTTTTTGGCCTCCTTGATCATCCTGAACAGGCACAAGTGAAAAGGTTGACCTCCATCGCTTGCTTATCTGTGTGTGTGTGTGTGTGTGTGTGTGTGTGTGTGTGTGTGTGTGTGTGTGTGTGTGTGTGTGTGTGTGTGTGTGTTTGTATGTGTGTCAGTGTAGTTCCTACCTTTTCAAACTACTAAAGTTGGTTTTGATCTCCTCCAGTTTCTGAGTGAGTGAAACCTCTTCGTCCTTATCCCTGAAACGGGGAAAACAGCGTGAGGGTTTTATAGTTATTCAGCCTCTTTTTCTTGTTTTTTTTCTGTCTCTTTGTATTCTTTAAATCCATTTGTTGTCATTTCTTCTGTTGTAGTTTTATTTTGTACCACTTTCTAATTGGTTTGGTAGTTTTGTAGTTTTACCTGTAGAGGTTTTGCTAATGTTTGCAATTGTTTTGTCTCTTTTAGATTTTTTTTTATGTTTGTCTGTAGTTTTGAGTCTATTTTTAGTTGCGTTGTGTCACATTGTGGTCATTTTGTGTGTTTTTGTAGTTGTATTGTGTCACTTCGTAATTGTTTTGGTCTTTTGTAGTTGTTTTGCCCGTGACTGTTTTGTTCCTTTCTGTAGTTGTCTTGTGTCTCTCTATAGATGTGCTCTGTTTCTTTGTGGTTAGTTTTCATGTTTTTGTCTCGTCCCGCTTTGTGAGTGTCTCTTTGATTGACATTTTGAAGGTCAAGGTCAGGGTGGCCCCAACGTTTTGGGGCCACCTTCAGTAATTCGTTCACGATGAAGACACATGCAGTGAAGAGCAAGCTTTCAAAGCAGAAAAATGACATATGCTTTCCTCACCACATCTCAAGATGGAAACTGGCACCGGCGATGTCTTCAAACTCTCTAAAACCAAAAAGAAAAACACGATGAGGAAATCAAACTTTGACCCGGTTCACTGGACATACAGCAAACACACACGTTTAGACTCACAGGATGAAGGTTTGGTTCCAGATGGGGTTCAGAGTCTGCTTCTTTATGTCTGACTGGTAGATTTTGTCGTTGGATACTGCTTCCTTAACAATAGATTTGGAGGGTTTGGCTCTGGACCGGCGGGTTCGACTCTCCTCCTCGTCCTCCATTACAGTCAGCAGGCAGTACGGGTCACTGAAACCTGTTCAACACACAACAGAATCAGCTACGGGAATATCTCAAGCGCTTACATTTCAACGCCAGAGTCACTTTCAAAATGGGATCTTGTAACAATTTACGTGCTATACGCTAATTTCAACATTCTAAATGCTAGCATGGACAATGCTAACATGATTATTCTTAGCAGGTACAATCTTTACTCCCATTTTAGTTTCACATGTTAGCATGCTAACATTTGCTAGTTAGCACTGAACACAAGGTTTCATCTAAATGTGTAAACGTCATTAGTTCTGCAGGTCATCCTCAGGGGAACATGAATGTCTGCTATAAAGCTCATTGGCAGTCAATCTGAAGGTTGTCGCAACATCTCGCCGTGGAGCAAAATATTTAAATCGGGTGGCGCTAGATGAGAAATCAGCGGGTCACTGAGGTTATCGGGGTACATCATCAGGGAACCATGAACGTCTGCACCACGACGTTGTGCCGATCCACTGAGTAGATGTTGATGTAATTGTGACTAAGTGAAAACTTTGAAGCGCCTGTTTTTCAGTGTCGCCAAAGTAATCAGGGGTCGTCCTCACCACTGATGTCTTTTCCCAGGATTTCCTTGGCTTCCTTTACAGTGGCCATGAGGCAGTATGCTGGAGGCTGTAAGGGTCAGACGGTTATTTAGACACGTTGGTACTCAGGCAGCCACTTATTGAGGCCTCAAACATGCAGATGACAAGGTGGCGGAAAGTGAAGATGCTCGGTATGAATGCTACAGTTAGATGTTAGGGGTCGGAGGAGGCGCAGCAGTTGGAACAAACACGCTGACATCCTTTTCTCACCTTCGTGCTCTGCACTCTCTCTGCCAGGCTGCTGTGCTCTGACTCCGTCATTGTGAAAGTCTGGTGGATAGGACACATGGAGCGAGAGAATCTGCGTGAACAGTCATACAAACAGCACGGCGGCGGTGTTATGTGCAACGTGTGAAGCCAAAGTGTCAACCTCCTGAATATACTGGTGCAGCTGGCTATCCGTGAAGACCTCAGCCGATGAGGGTTTACCCATCTTGTGAGCGATGGTGTACAGCAGCTCTCTATACAGAGGCTTCAGCTTGAAACAGAAATAGACAGAGTGTGAGCTCGATTCGGGGAAACAAAAAAACAAGTGCACAAGTACAGCACAGGATGGTGATACCTCCAGCTCCTTGTGTCTCCGCGCCTTCTCTTCTGGGTTTTCATCTTCCTTGAGATCCTAACGGAGAAGAACAGGACCTTTTCTACATCATTCTGTCAGATGCAACGAGCAATTTCAAGATATTCTGAGGTTTCATTTGAGTTGGAGGTCACGGTGTGTGGCCTACCCTCCTTTCTCTCGTTTTCCTCGTCAACCCCAGTTTACGTACATGGCCAGGCGACAACTAACGAAGAGAAATACGGAAAAAAAACTACGTCAGCCAGAACAAAGCACTTCGGACCGTAACATTGCCTACCAATCATTACTGTGGACTATTTTCCAAACCACACTCTAGTTTAAATGCATCCCCCCCTTTTTAAATAAAAGGCCAGTCATTAGGGTCTTTTGCTCAACCCTTCCCTGCGACAATTATACCTCTTCTGTAAGACACACAGACAAAAACCACCTCTTGAAAAGCAACGCTGATGTGTTTTACCTGTCGGAGTCTTGATGAGCCATGTTCCTGGAAGACAGACAGTAACAGGTGTTTAAAACACAGGGAGTCGAGTCATGGTGTCAAAGTGCATTGTTGAGTGAAACTGGTATTTAAAGGGGACCTCGTTCTCATCATCTCAGCTCTTTATAATGCAAGAAACCTTAAAATACTTCCACTTGCAAAAAATAGAAAAGGCAGCATTAGGTTTTGATCGCTGATAAGGCCTTGCTCTGTAAGGGACTTCCTCTCTTGCTGATAATAACAGTGACTGAGAAGCAACAAGCCACCTAATATCAAGCTAGGGGAATTTACTTTAAAGGACATATCACTCGTCAACCATCACCCATCCTACAAATAGAAATACCCCCGTAATATCACACACATTTCCACACAATTCCCATAATTCTTGCATATAGCAGCAAACCGACTGTGTGCTTGTTGACCGTCACACGAACACGCTCTATGTATTGTATCTTCCGTGATAAAATACTTGTGATCCAAGGCAGTTATGAATCATAGTCACAGCATCTTGAAATAGCCATTTGGAAAACATGACTCAGTGTCTCTGTGTGATTTTAACTCTGTTGTAGCTCGTTTGATAAGTTTAGTTTTTTTTTGAGGGGGTATTTCACAATAAAGAAAAGAAAATGATCAGCTGAAAGCGTGAAAAACACAAAACCCATCGAGAAAAACACTTTGAGGACAAAAGAAGTTCATGGAATATATTTGACAGCATCGTCAGTTGGCGAGGCGGTTAGCAACTGGCAGTCAGAGAGCCAAAAATGAAACAAAAATGTAATATAATTCATACAAATCAACACACACAAGTGCACCGTAGTCCATACCTGTTCAGGTGTTTGCAGTAGATTGTCTCCTGAGCTGGTGGGCTCGCTTTCACTCGACATGATGATGCTAATGTGTGACAGCCAGACTCCTGCCTGCTGCTCTGTGTGTGTGGATGTGTCTGTGTGTGTTTGTGTGTGATATGGGGAAGCTGCGTGCACAATGTGTTTCGATGAAGTGTCACACAGCAGCCGGAAGCCATCACTTCCTGTAGAAGGTGGTAACGTCAATAACTGTGACTTGTGGCTTTTTCTTCATCTTGGTACCCGAAATGTTGTGTGTCTGCATGCAAAATAACAGACATCAAAAGCTGATGCACAATCCTTTTTATTATAATTATTATTATCGATTCACTGTTGGGGTTATCATGGATCCCACGGCAAACCTATAAGTCCACGGTGGAAGCGTCACATGACACATGATGAACTGCAGCTGAGAGGTTATTAAACAGCATGTAACATGAGACGGTCCATCTGCGGGTTGTGTGTTGTTAGCTTACCTGTGTTCCAATGTGTGTTTACACCATTGAACTGTTACGCTCTCTGCACCAGGAGGTCATGTCTCTCAATACTCCAAGACACACCTCCACACACACATCTCTACCCGAAGGCTTTCAATAGTTTTTCTTCATTTATTTACTGACCGTTGGACCAACCACATATATGAGACCCTTTTGATTATTATAGTTTTTGTTGCCTTTACACTACCCCAAACAAACTAAATGCAGCACGCATTGAAGTAAAAGGATATAGATAGAAGATATATACTGCAAATGTAAAGTGGGAATTATTGGCTGTATAGAGCAGGATAATAAATACATTGCTATGGGATACATTATTTATTTTTTATGTTTGGCGCCAATTAGCGATTTTCATTATTTAATAATCTGTTGATTATTTTCCTGATTCATTGATTTATTGTTTGATTTATCAGATTTTTGTTATGCCCGTCACAATCTTCCACTGAAAGGGAAAAAAACAAAACCAGCCAATATTTGCATTTGCAGAGCAAAGGTTTTTTTTTTTTTTTTACATCAACAAGTAAATTAGCAAAATAGTTTAATTTTAAAATTTCAATATACAAATTAATTAATTAACTAACATTTTCAGCTCTAATTTTGAGCACAAATCAACCTGTGTACAGTGCAATGATACTAAAAGTTATGATGTCATTGACAGACGGCCTCCTCTACTTTGGGCTCATCCACGGTTGCATCACGTCCTGTATGATCACATGACAGTGAAGAGTTACCAGATTTTAACAGCAAAATTTGACAACCTAATCTACATTTTTAACATATTTTTACACCAAAAAGAGCTCTGTTTCATTCAGTCCCACTTTGTGGTTGGGATCGTGTGTGTGTGTGTGTGTGTGTGTGTGTGTGTGTGTGTGTATGTGTGTGTGTGTGTGTGTGTGTGTGTGTCAGATAGTGACAAAGAGAGGGCCAAACAGACAAAGACCTCCACGATTGCCAACCCACACCATGAAGTTGCATCTTCTTGCATCTTTCACAAGCAGGCGGATACTTTTGCAACCTGACCGCTCTCCTTCCCTAGACTCATTCCGAGAAGAGCTGTTTCTTACTGTAAGAGGCAAAGGCTTTCTACTGGATATGCACAAAACATCACATCTACAGTAAATAACTGTTCTGCACCTGCACCGATATTTTTCAAACTTCAAAAAGATGCGTTTACACACACATACAGCAAAGAAAGGTTTGGGAGATAGGAATGTAAGTATGTAGAGGCAATACAAGGAACCATTTTGTGTAATATTTGAATGTGTTAACATGAAATGTAAGTTAACACAGTATACAACAATTTGCCTCTCTTTTTTCCTGTTCGATTAACAGAATGTAAAGCACATGCCTACATTCAACATACTGTGAGTACTTTTAGTAGTACTGACAGTACTTTTAATGCTTAAAAATCTGACTGCGGTGTCACAGCCAATAATTTCTTTTGAGTAATGTGGATTACATTCTTTTAATCTATATATATATATATATATATATATATATATATATATATATATATATATATATATATATATATATATATATATATATATATATATATGCATATGTGTGTGTGTGTGTGTGTGTGTGTGTGTGTGTGTGTGTGTGTGTGTGCGTGTTTCATTATTTATCCAGGATAGTCCTATTTTAAACTAGTAGCAGTAGTAGTAGTAGTCTTAACAAATGCGCAAAAATAAATAAATACAATTGTTCATATCTTTTTTGAAATATCCCTCGAAAATATAAAGTGTATCTGTAAAGATTACTGCTATAGTCGGTGAAACGTCATCTTATTATCACATTATTTCACACCATTCCTTCAATAATTGTTGCACTGACTCAATATTTATCCTATAAACCTGATATGCACTTTTTCAGAAACATAAAAAAAGAAATCCCCCCATTAAACAACATATACTGTGACCTCCCCCCTAAAAAAAACAGGTACACGCTTTAAATGTTTAAGGACGCGTGACGTCACATTGTGGGCGTTTCAACGCGAATGGCGGAAGAGCAGGTGTAACGTCCAAACCGAGCCGCAATTTCCCCAAACAACCGTTATCAACGCGCACAGAGAGAGGACAGACAAGGCCCGGAGTTACGTTTGCCCGGCAGAGGGACACGACCGTTCGTCTTTTAGCTGTCGGAGAGTCCGCAGGCCGGTCGACATGACTCTGAACCAGAACCAGTCGGAGTCCGGCGGAGTCATCATCAACAACAGTGAAAGGTAGCGGCGGCGGGCGCAGCGGGCTAGCTAGCGGTTACCGTTAACGAGACCGACAAGTTTCACGCTCTCTCCGGGGGGTGACACGTCACACTCCTTTAGAAATAAAGACCAAAACGTGCCTCTGCTAACTTCAATGGAGCGAGATGCTTTAACGTTATAACGTCACATGCCAGCCAGCAGCTTGCGAAATGGACATTTAACACCCAGTGACGTTGAAACAACTGACATGGCAACTTTTAGCTTCGGCTAGCTTGTGTTTCACACACAACCTCGTATAATACTGTCAAACACACGTTGTGTTCCGACAGCGAAGTCATTGGACTTGTCATTTCGACAAAGTGCTTTACGGTATATGACACACAACCCGAATTAAAGAGTGCAAAACCCCGACACCAAATACACACGTTATTTGTGACCTTACATGTTACGTTAATTGTGACAGCAGCATTGTTTGTTGATGGATTATTCGGGTTGTCGGAACCAGGTCTCGGACTGTGAGCCCGGACCGTGGCCTTCAACCTGCTCCATCCTCGCCGCAGTGACCCGGTGAAGGCTCCGCGTGATCGCGGGCATGTTTGTTTGTCTTTAACGTCATATTTAGACGCACTCATCGAGGGCATTTCATCTCTCTGTAACTGTAAGGCAGCGCTGCTGACCGTGGTCGCCATCTGGCTGCTCTACTATAAATCGTGTGTTTTTGTTTTGCACCACCCGGGATCCAGTCATAGCGATGTACACGAATTCACAACAATGACAGGTTCTTCTCGAACATACTGGAGCGCAACGATAAACCCATTACAGCTAAACGCAGAACTTGTAAGCCTAATCCTTTTACTGTGTTTTTTTTTTTTTACTGAATCCAACCGGTGGGCCATGTGTAGCAACTGGGCAGTTGCACCCAGTGATCTCCTTTTTTTTATATTAAAAAAAGAAGCTGTTTAAAGTGAAAGATTATGGTGATGTGGTTTGAGTCATCCTGTTTATCAAGTCATTCTGTCGTGTGATCAGCTGATTGTGTCTATTTCTGTCACCAGCGTGTTGATGAACTATGATAACGTGGAGCTTGTCTTCTGCGATGCGGACAGTCTGCCCGAAGCCTTCAGAAAGAGCAAGAAGGGCAGCATCTACCTAACTCCGTACAGGGTGAGAGACATGACCCAGATGTCCTATTTGTTATTCAGCCACGGCCTCAGGCTGACAAAATACTGACAGCGAGTACAAAACAATCTGTAGAACTCTGATGTTTCTAATAAGACGTATTTGGTTTGAGCTTTTCCCAAAGGCTCATAAAGGATTTCATGTGAGTGGCCAAGTGATGTTAGCTGCTGTGGTTTTCTCCCAGGTGATCTTTCTGGCTAAAGGGCGGGACGCACTGCAGTCCTTCATGATGCCCTTCTACCTAATAAAGGGCTGTGAGATCAAGCAACCTGTATTGGGAGCCAATTACATCAAGGGTACCGTCAACTCAGAGCCCGGAGGTAGGTGTATATGTGCGTGGGTGTATGTGTGCACCCACAGTGTGCATACAGGAATGTGTGTTTCACTTTGCTTCCATGTGATTGCAGAGTATTCTGTGGCTGTTAGTTTGTTGGGCACACAGTAACTCCAGGGATCTCTCCTTGTGTTATTGCTTCCAGGCGGCTGGGAGGGCAGCGCTATGTTCAAGCTCGTCTTTGCTGCTGGAGGAGCGATAGAGTTCGGCCAGTACATGCTGCAGGTCGCGGCTCAGGGTATGGTTTACAAAGCCACATGACCAGCATTGTCAAATTCTCGTTCGTTATAGCGCCGGCCGGCCGATTGGCCCCCATTGTTTCTTCATCGCTCGCTCCCTGCTTTGTGTCTTGCAGCGTCAAGAGGTCAGCCTGTGACTGCTGGGTTTGGTGGATGCCCCTACATGGCCAACGGGGCCTATGCTTACCCTCCTCCCCCTGCTAACGGGATGTACCCTGCTGGACCTCCGCCCGGCTACTCCTATCCCAACCCTCCTCCACCAGGTAGTAATAATCGCATCCCGATTATCACAGGGATTTTTTTCAATTTGGAAAATCTCTGTTGTTCAGCTGGTCTGACCTGCAGCTCTGTGCGTCTGCTATCCAGGTGGATTCTACCCCAACCCTCCAGCGTTTGAAGCGTCTGCGGCCTACATACCTCCGCCTCCTTACTCTGCTCCTCTCGGCCAGCAGCCCCCACATGACCCTGACCTCCCTTCCTCAGCAGCAGGTGAGGCTCTCTGACTGAGTTGTTGCTCCAATTCACTCCAGGTGTTGATGCTTTATTCAGCCAATGATCATTGAAAAGAAAGTAATGGCTCTGCGTTGCTGTAGGAGGGTTACGTTGGGAGTGGATTACCTTTGACTTGTGTAAGTGAGTTTTATGTTTAGTTTTCAGTGGAACATCGTGAAGTGTAAAACTTGAAAACAGTAAAAAAAACAGTAAAAAAAAAACGTCAACCACATCTCTTGTGGTCGAAGGGTGGACCTTAGTCTTGGCTTGTTTGCACATTTAAAGAACTTCAGAAGAAAATGCAGCTCACGTTGTAGCAGGTCTATTAGCTCAAAGTTGACATCCTCCCCCTTACATTGGACCAGCCTTTGTACCTCAGGCTTGATCAGCTTCTGTCAGCTCTTCTATCCCAGCTGTTAAAGACAAACCCCTCCTCTCTCTCTCTCTCTGTCCCAGCGGAGGCCAAAGCAGCCGAGGCAGCGGCGAGTGCGAGCGGTGCCGCTCTTCCTCCCACACATGTGTACCTGCCACAGGTGGGTCCTCCATCCCTCTGCTACACGTCTGATGTTGCTTTGACGTGTCTACCAGCTGCCTGAGATGTTTACTTTTATCACAAGTGTGAGCGAGTGAGCGTCACTTACATTTTGTACAGGATCTGTAGAATCGGCACTTGTGAGTAACCAGTATTTATGTTTCTATGCTCAGTTATTTATGTTTTCTGATATTATTCAAATATCAGAGTGGAACAGGGAGTTTTATTGACTTTTTGTTTCTAACTCTTTAAGAGTTCCATCTTTTGCACGCAATTTTTTAATATTTCTCTGAATTTTACCTGAAACAGTTCATCAAATAATTGGCTATTAGGGAAAGCAATAAATTCTATTTTGTTTCCAGCAAACAAAGTTCTGTTTCTAGCTTCAAATATGAGAGGATTTTATGCTTTTCTTTTATATGCAACAGTAAACTGAATAACTTTTGCTCCGCTAAAACAAGAAATCTTAAGACGTCACCGTGAGCTTTGGGGAGTTGGAGTTTTCACGACACCCTGAAGCAGACTTCATCGTCTATTTCCCTCTGAATGGAGCATAACTTACTAAATGATCATCATGCTCACAGACTTCTAGACAGTTGAACTTCTTTTTGCAACCAGAGCAGTCGCCCTCTGCTGGCTCATTGGAAACAGTGCAGGTTTAAGGAACTTCCGCATTGGCTTCACTTTCAACCCGGAGGTTGCCGCCTGATTGATAAAGAAAGCAACGTATTAATATGGATGAGTTATCTATTCCAATGGAGTGATGCGAGGATATTATGGATATATTATATATTATTTCCTGTCTTTATTCAAGAGGATGGTTCAATTTAAGAGTCAGACTCATTTCAAGATTTTGTAACTCTTTCCTTCAAAACCTTCTCACATCAAATAGCTCCTCTTGTGCTTAAACTTTCTCTGCTTCTGCCCAAACTGAATGCACTCAAATATATTGTCGTTTGCATCGATCTCCACGCTCCGGTTTTAGACCTTCTCCTCACACTCGGATAGATATTATATTATAAAATGCCTCTTAAGAATTTTGGTTTATACCATTTTTTTGAATAGGGCTGAATGTAGTTTTTAATATTCAAAGCTTTAGTTGATTTGTTTTTGCAATGAAGCTTTAAATGTCCTTTATATTTAGTGAAGTTATCGCCCTAAATGTGGGGAAAATATGATTATGTTTGCAGTGGCGGGCCGTGGATTTCATACCTACGCCTTCAGTCTGAGTCGACAGACACTCGATACACAGACGCCCGCTCCACCGCATCAACAAGAGCCACACTCAGTTGTAACATGACAAAACAATCCATGATGAAACAAACAGTACACAAAAAGCTACCAACCTATCCTTGTTGTACAGTTTATCGATGTGCTGTCGTTCCAGCAACAGGACGCCAGTGAGAACATTAAATTATAAAATAGCTCTAACTTTGTGATTGTTTAGGCCATCACTGGTTGTTTGTTATTTTAGTTGTATAAATGTTATTTAATTAAAGACAGGTGTGTTAAACGTTTGACTGCAATGAAAAAGATGCCAACAAATATAGATTGAAGCAGAATATTTAGTTGGATAAAAACATGTTGTTGCTTTCGGAAATGTATACATCTAAAGTGATTTATAAAATATGTGCAATGAGCAAGTTGGGACTTAAGATGGAAACACCAAAAGTCTCTACCATCTTAAAACTCAGCAAACACACACACTTTTTCAAAGCCCCCTTTGTGGCCACTTATGGATATTGCAACAGATGCATCTCCAGTCCATAGATATTAATATCTGTGCATTTCTCTTGAGCTTTTTCGGGGGAGTTGATCATTTTGTATCTTTTGTTTCTCATATTAATATTGTAGGTGTTATGTAAATTTCAAAATAATGATCTTTCCAATAATTGCCTGGTGGTGCAGACTAGATTTTACTCAGCAGGTCTTGTTTTCTCTTAACTTTCCTGTTCACAAAACGACGGCGTCTTCATGATGAGGTTGATCAAATCCTGCAAAGTGACGGCTCCTTGCACCCTAAAATGTTGTTAAAATGTAGTGAACTAACGTTGAGGACCTGTCTGAAATTTGATCTGCAGTAGACTTAAATCCTTTTGATGGATGACTGGACATCCCTCTCCTCTCTCCACAGGACAAGCCTCCTCCCTACTCTCCTCCAGAAGACAAGAAGAACCAGTAGACCTGCTCCGTCTGACCCTCATAGCTCTCTGTCTTGTTTCCATCCTACTGGATCACCGTGTTTTTCATTCCACTAAACGGACATCAGGAAGGCCGACGGTTTCCTTTTTAACGTGGATCCCTTTGTCTCATCTTCCTCATCCCCTTCTAACTCATTCCTCGTGGTTTCACCTCATTCCGTTGCCTTCCCACCTCGGCCTAAACCTTTCACATTCCTTTGAATTACTCCTGTCTTGTAATGAGTTTCCTTCTCTTCACTAGCCCCTTTGCTTGATGGAAAAAATAAGTATTTATTGCGATCGATAATAGGAAACAAGAAGATCGTTCAAGCCAAAGTTATCTGGATTTAGAGGCTTTTTTTCAATGTGGTTGATAAAACCGTTGTAACCTGCCGAGCTGTTTTAGCTTTCAATTTCCCGTACCGCCATCCTAAACTTCAGATTCAGCCGAGTTGTGACCCTCACTTATAATTTTTCTATCAAACTGGAATGAATTTGATGATGTTAATCTCTTTGCTAGTCTACTCAGAGGCGAGCTTGAATGCAGTGTTTTATTTTTCTATTATTTGTGTGTACAGGCTTTTAATATGTAGACTTTTAAAAATGAGATATTTTCTCAAGAACACTAACCTAAAGAAAAAAATAACTTTTTGTAAAGGGAGCGGTCTGCAGTGAGGCCTGGTCTGCTGTGGCGTGTTTCAGTGGACCACAAAGATTAGAGCGGCATCGAGCCCCCGCACTGAATCCTGATCCTGGATTAGAGCAGAGAGAGTGAGGGCGAACCAGGGCCTGTAGGGATGTACTGCCAGACGGGATTATCTTTACAATGGGCAAGAGCAGAGCAGTTACCCAATGATGTCACTTCCTGTTTTGTCATGTCCCCGAACATTCTAGAAAACAAACGGTCAGACTCAACCGCCAGCCGGCTTCACCTTTCACTCTCCTCGTGTGCTTTTCCCCTCTGACATCGTAGAAGCCAACCAGACCATTAGATGATTTCCCCTCACCGTTTCTACTTTTCTGTGGTCGTGACCTTGACTCCCCAGTTTGAGGTCGGTCTCTAAATCTGATCTGAGTCTCTACTCGTCCCTCCTCTGTAGTCACTTATCTATATTCTGTATCTGTGGCACATCCGTGGCTGATTCTTTGCACTCTCAGAATGCTATGCATCGGGCTCCTGTTGGCTCTGTCATGGCTGTGTGTATAATAATAATAAAGCTCTGTATTTATTTCAAACTAATTTATTGAATAATTCATGTACAATGGCTCAAGTAAGGAAAACAAAGCATGATCTCAACTGATGCATGTATGCATTGGATTGGATTTTATTAAATGGATCTTGATTCATGTGAAAAACTATTTTCTTTGCCTTTTTATTTCTACGCCGAGCATCGCTCAGTCACAAATTGATGGGTGTTCCACTTAAAACACAGCGTAGTGCATGAGCGTACTTAACATACACATATTCTAGAGTCTGCGCAAAGGGTTATGTTTCATGTCATGAAGCTAGAACAGCCCTGGAAATGTGCTTTTCCCTTTTCTCAGAGTCAATCTGCGTTCGAGGACAACTTGTGCAAATCCACAGCAGCTTCCCAAATACTGATGCATGATGTCCTGACCCTCGAGTGTCTCAAGGTCACAGCTATTCACTTTTAAGTGCTCATGATTTCTTTAAAAAAAAAACATTTGTACAGTACAGCAGATTCCATCACAACAGTCAGCATCAAAGGTTTAAAACTGTACAGGCCAAAGCGTGTGCATTCATGCTAAAATCCCAAGATGAGAAAAAGTTATTCCCCTTATCAGTTCTGTATCCCAGTAGTAATGTTCAGCCTACAGTGCTCACGGTACCACGAGGAGAGGGAGGGAGGGGGGGGGGGGCTATTACAATGAACTAAATTCACTACATCCTGCAGCGGCTTATTGTCCCGTACGCACAGCATGATGAACTGGCTCATGTCCTTCGGGGGGTGAATTCTGCCCAGAAATGACAAAGGTTGTGAGAGCGAAAAGAAATAAAAGGTTTGTGCACACACAAGCATCTTTTTCCTCCACTTGAAGGCCAGTACTTGAACATAACATTTTCAAAATTCAAGTATAACCAGAATTTCCAGACAGCAAGGGCGATGTATTAAGTTATTATTTGTTCTCAACAAAGGGCTTTTAACAGCAATGCAGATAAAGGTCTCTGGCTTTTTCTTATAGTGCTACGACTGTTTGTCCGTCCAACATAAATGAACAGCAATCAGACGTCAGCTTATCTCAGCTTCTGACTGGAAACAGCCTTTCTGTCCAAACGGGTAACAAGTCATCAACCAGCCTCTCTAAAGCTCACTGATTTTAATCCATGGTGTAAAACAAGTGTTAAAAATAACAGGTTGTAGTTTTATGGAAGGTTGTGGACTATTTATTGTACTTCCTGTAGTCCCCACTGGTTGCCATCAAACACGTTAATTCCCTATGAGCAGAGCCAGTGTTGCCATTTCCAGTCTTTATGCTAAGCTAGGCTAACCGGCTGAAGCTTCTTGTCCACCTGGTCTTGATCATCTCGTCTAACTCCCAGCAAGAAAGCCAATCTCCCAAAACATAACTACTTCTACCGAGGGGTCAGGCACAGTAAAATCGGACGTAAGTGCAACACAAGTCTCGCGGTCACAGTCACGTGAAAAGACGAGCCAAATGTCACTTATTCAGCAGTCGAGGGTTTAAGGAAACTAACGCGTAGCTGGTCCAGCACTCTAAAAGCAACACAAAGGATAAACTGATTCCACCGAACTCATTCGCTCCTCAGAGACTCTTTGTAGGGAATCTACTCGCTCAAAAATGTGCTTTGTGTTGGGTGTGAACGCAGCATTAGGCTCTTTCGGACCCGAGTTTGAGGCCAGTTCCTGCGCTGTTGTTGGTGTGTGGTCAGTAAATGTGTAATAAATCAAAGCCTTTGTTTGATAGTGTGTTGTATTACTGAGCCCCCTCCTAAACATTCCCTTTTTGTGAGTCGGCTTATGTGGAGCGCAGGGTGACGCTGACCCCCTCGCCTATCCAGCAGGCGGGGAACAGCTCCCGGCTGAAGGCACAGTGGAACGCGTGGAGCCGGGTCTGCCCGTCCCCGTAGTAGGTGAGAGTGCCGGCCTCGTAGTCCAGCAGCATGCCGATGCGGCTGTGCCGCGAGGATCCCGCCAGAATCTCCCGCCGGCCGTTGTGCCAGGCGCTCAGCTGATGCTCGTCCAGCTGCAGGCTCCAGGACAGCTCGTTCATACCCACCATGCACCGCTTGCCCTTCTCCTTCCTGGGGATGGTCTCGTAGGTCACCTGATGAGAAGCACAGGGCGGGAGGGGGAGGGGGAGGACAGTGAATTGTGTGCGAAGGAAGCAGACCCTGGAGGAAAAGTAAGAGGATCACCAAAGATATTTCTCTATTTAACTGGAACAATGTTGTATTGTCAAACTTTCCCCTGTTCATCCATGACCAGCAGCCCGTCAAATCAAATCATGCAATCCACATATATGCATGCACATATATGCATGCACATATATGCATGCATGTAGGGATTTTTGCAAAGTTCGTGCTCGATGCTCGGCATGTGAACATTAACGACACTCCACCTAACGCGTGGATGCCAGCTGATTTCTGGAAAGAGACATTGCTTCCGGCGCTTTGATCTCCACATGCCGAGCGCCGTGTAGTCCCGTTATGTTTCAGAGACGGTGGACATTTCTGCAGACACATTTGGCAACTCACGCCGAGATAATCTAGATTGATACATGGCACTACAGGTAAGAGGATGGACATTTGATTTTCGAGTTTAAGGTGGACTGTTCCTTTAAGATCGCATCGTGATTCCTATTGGCCCCGGCTGGTTTTCCTGAATATGTGAACTTTAATGAACATGAATGATGAGCGACACGCAGCGGTTCTTTACCCCGAGGTAGGCCCAGGGCTTGGACACCTCCAGCTCCCAGTAGTGCTGTCCACGAGTGAAGCCCTGAAAGCAGAGCACCTGCCACGTGTGATCGAAGCGCGCTTCATGGTCCGGGACGAGGCGCGGCCCGGAGGTCAGGTGCTCCGCCCTCCGGTTCTCCTGGGACAGAGACAGGTGCATGTTGGCCGTGCGGGGGTCAAAGGTCAGAGAGCACCGGTCTGTTACGCGGAAGAAAGAAACAAAGACATCCACAGTGTTAGCATCTGCTTCTGTGCCCTTTGCTCTTATTAATTACATTCAGAAGAACCAGAGAATCACCGTTAAATACTTTGAACAGAGGACTTACAAGCGCTGAGGCCCTCCTTCCCACCCGGGTGGCACGGAGCGGCTGGGCTGGGAACCACAGCTAAGACCGGCCTCTTATCCTGAGGAGAACCTGGAGACCAATGACAAGCTTGAGAACACAGAGCAAAGAAAAGGGAGGGGGGGGACAAACTGCCGGCAATTCAAGCTAAACTGCCACAAATGGAGACGGTACTCTCAAAGGCATATTACCTTCTTCGTCCGGACCCACAGCGGCGCTCACAACTTTCTCCAGGTCCTCAAACACCAGCTTAGAGACTCTGGACAGGACGTCGGTGACGCCGTTCAGACGGTCTTGAAACTTCGGCGTGACGTCAGTGGGGATATCTTTGAAACGTGGAACTTCGAGGATCATCGATTCCTGTGAATAGAATATATTCTTCCCTCCTTATCAGAATCAGAAACTTTTTATTGCCACGTGAGTTTGTACAAACGAGGAATTTGTCCTGGCGGAAGGTGCATCACAACACGACGACAACAACAACAACAACAACAACAACAAACAACAGCAGCAACAACAGAGAACATTTATCTATACAAGAGAAAGTATAAAATAAAATTTGGACAAACAAGTAATAAGTAAGTACAAAGTAAGTAAATAAGTAAGGTGCAGTAAATATGCAGTAAATAATTAGCGATGCAATTAAAAAATAAGAAATAAAAGGTAGCGATCAGTAATAATAACAATAATAAGAGTAAAGGTAAAGTAAAGTGCACGGAATGAGGTTGTGATTGTTGAAAGTGACAGGTGATGGGTAAAGTGGCGAATGACTTTGAATGTGTGGAGCGATGTGCAGCAGAGAGAAGAGAGAGAGAGAGAGAGAGAGAGAAGAGAGAGAAGGGAAGGTCCTGGGGGAGACAGAGTCAGTCAGTGGGGGACCCGGGCTCTATTGATGAGCGAGACTGCTGCTGGGTAAAAACTGTTTGTGTGGCGGGAGGTCCTGGTCCTGATGGACCTCAGCCTCCTGCCAGAGGGAAGGGATTCAAAGAGCTTGTGCCCGGTGTGAGAGGGGTCGGCCGCAATCTTCCCTGCCCGCTTCAAGGTCCTGGAAGCAAACAAGTCCTGGAGGGACGGCAGATTGCAGCCAATCACCCTTTCGGCACAGCGGATGATGCGCTGCAGCCTTGCCTTGTCCTTGGCAGTGGCTGCAGCGTGCCAGACGGTGATGGAGGAGCAGAGGATGGACTCAATGATGGCGGTGTAGAAGTGCACCATCATTGTCTTATGTTTGTAGATAGGGGGCATCTCACTGTGTGTGTCTAGTGCGATATAGTTGTTACATCACAGTCTTTCCGGGTGAGCCAAACAATCGTGTAGAAGGTACAAACCTTGATGAGATCTGTATCAGAGAGGTCATGCACAGCTGTCATCTGTCCCTGGCTCTCTCGGAGTATCCGGGAGCGCTCCTCGAGTTCAGCCAGACGCACCTCGGCCTCGGCGACGGTAGCTTCTCTCTGCTCCTCAATAAAGTGCTCTGTAGCCTCCTGCTTCTCAGCCAGTATTTTAATCAAGGAGGAGAACTTGACACTGACCCAGGTGGAAGTCTGCTGAAGAGTCACCTGTGATGGAAAGTACAAAAGCATTGCTTAAGCATGTTTTGAGGTTAACATGTCCCAAGTCTTTTTTTATTCATCTACAATAGCAAACTTCACCTAGGACCTGATCATTTCATATTTTACTTCCAAGTCTTATGGGCGCACACGGAAAATAAGCGATTGTTCCTTTTCTCGTTTTTAAATGTGTGTGAGGGACGGCAGCAGAAGGTGCTGAGTGACGCCAGCGCGTGATTGGCTAGGATCCCTAAAACACAGCAGGAGTTGGATTAAGTCACCTTTCTGACAGGTTTGGGAGGGTGGGGGGGGTGGGCGTGCTTGTCTGAAGCACAGTACCGACTCTCACGGAGGGAAAGTTTGTGGTTTTACCTTAGCTTGGTCGATATTCTCAGCCAAATCCACAATACTTTTTTGCGTCTCCTCAGTGAGTTTCCACACCTCCTTTTTCTTCCTCTCCAGCAGCAGCTGCAAAGGACACACATCAACGTCAGATTGAACACTTCACATAGTCGCAATCACAATCGTTGCTCCCCCCTCCCCACTTTGATCCATGTCACAATACCAGTGGTGTCCTCGTGTCACTTTACCTCTTGGTTTTCCCTTTCTGCCTCCAGCAGGACCTTTTCGTGGTTCACACATTCAGAGATGCCACACTCGCAGCACACGGACATCTTGTCCTGCCTGCAGTAATAAACCAGTGGCTTTTTATGGCGGTCACACAGCCCCATGGGTCGAGTCCCTTCGGCCCCCCTCGTGAGCGGCTCTCGGCAGGAGGGGCCCGTGCTGTTCGCAGCCTCGGTCAGGACCGACATGGACACGTTGCGCTTGAGAACGGGCCGGGTGGTGAACTTCTCATTGCAGATTGGGCAGTGGGGTCCGATGTCGGACTTGCTCTTGGTGTCCCAGTGGGTAGTGATGCACTTTTGACAGAAGGTGTGGCCGCAGGGGATGGTCACCGGGATCCGGAAACGCTCCAGGCATATGATGCAGTTCAGGGTTGAATTCTGGGACTCCATCTCTGAAGACAGAGCAGACATCTCTGTGGAAAAGGGGCAGAGCAGAAGGAGGAGGTTGATCGGGACGGGACAAATTTGTATCATATGCACCATGACGGTTATGTCACATAACTATTTATTAGATCTGTATTAAGAGGTTAGCATTATATTTTAAGCGCTTTATATAGAAGCAGTTTCCCCGAAGGGCTACAAACAAACAAACACACACAATTTAAAAGGCCCAATTTTGTGCTAATGCCAGTTATTAAATAGCAGAGCCGCGGTTCAGCGACACCAGGCTCAGTCCACACGGTGACGTTAACTACCACACATGAAGTTTGCCAAGTGAAAGAGGAAGAAAAAAAGCTAACGTCTGCTAACATTAGCCTGGATTCAAGTCAGTTAACGTTAGCTGCTGTAGGACGTCGGGACAAACAATAGCAGTCAACATATTACTCTAGTCTGGTGACTTGGCTCTAAGGAAGCGCTCACTTTTAATCCCAACCCCGATATAATATATAAAATGACACAATGTGATGTCTTACCCACTCAGCGGATAAATACATTCGTGCACGGCATCTGTGTGAGTGCTGGATATCGTCAGGCGAAGCTTCCCTGATGACGACAGACGCAAAAAAACAGTGATGCCTTCAAGTACAGTTGGGAAAATGTTAGAATTGCTTTTACGAGATCGTTACTACCACGTAATTAACGGAGATGAATGTTAGCCACTTTTTTCACTTCTGCCGCCATTAATTTGCTGTATTGCAACATTGCAGATAAGTCCTGTTTGGTGTAACAGTAACTGATTACTCAAAAACCCAAAACTGTAACGCTCAGTTTTTCATTAACACTAAAATACAAGAATCATATATATATATATATATATATATATATATATATATATATATATATATATATATATATATATATATATATATATATATATATATATATATATATATATATATATATATATACAATTATAATAAGTTATATTATTGAATATGGTATACATCAAATCTACAGAAGACCCCTAAAGCTACATTTGCACAAACTCGTTTTGTTCCTCTCGGCCACCGTATCTTCAAGAAAAAAATCAGTCCAAGATGGCGCTGCGCGCAGTTTGCGGTGCTGCTCTGCGAACTGGGACAGATTTAGGGGTCAATAATGCCAGGACGTTTGTCTCGACAGGTATTGTAACGACCTTGCAAACTTTTATTGTGTTCACATACAGGTATTCGCGCCCAGGCTTCAGCCAGTATTGCGTGTATATGATTGCTCTCCTCCAACGCGGAGAAAGACGTTTCGCTAAATTGCGTTGAAGAATGTAACAACTTAATGTGGTGTATTGTTCGGAAAGGGAAACGTAAGGACAACATACGATAATATGACATCAGTAAGGGTAGGGTTACAAATCTCACGTGTCAGTTACTCACAACCAACAAGAAAATGGCATCCTATTGTCGGTGATAACAAACTGTGTGTGTGTGTGTGTGTGTGTGTGTGTGTGTGTGTGTGTGCCCATGCCCATGCGACAGCGTTCCTCTGCAAACGGGTAGCACCTTTGGGTGCGATGCCGAACGATGAGATTGATGTCCAAAACCTGGAGTCAGTCGAGAAGTATCGCAGCTACACGCGTTACTTGAAACGAGCGGAGGAGGCGAAGATCCAACCCGCCTGGTGGAAGACCTACAGGGGCTACGTGGACAGCAGTGACCCCGAGCACGGTGAGACACGTGAAGGAGGATCTTCTAGTGTGCAATGTCCTGTCACAAAAACACATTGGTTGTAAGAATTGTATTGCGTTGTTGCAGGTGCAGAGAAAGTGGACATTGGACTTCCATTCTGTCAACCCAGCAGGATCAAAGTGGCCAGGGAGAGGAAGGAGGTGATGAAGGAGAACAAGAAGAGCGTCGAGCTGGAGAGGGCTTGTCGCCTGCGCACTTGTGAGCGGACCTACTTTCACCATGAAGGGAATGCCGGCGTGTTTTTAACTGTCAAGTGAATATATTATATATTGACTATGCTCCTTCTCTACCCCACCAGTTAAGATTTCCCTGGATGAAGTGCAGAAAACCTGGGAGAAGAGCAGCGGCATGTTCCACATAAAGAGACTGGCCGACCACTACGGGGTCTTCAGGGACCTCTTCCACATGGCATATTTCCTACCTCAGGTCCCGCTCCAGATCTGCTATAGCCAAGACAACAGCAGTCAAGTGTATTATGGGAATCGGCTGACCCCAACGGAAGTACGTAAAAGGACTGGAGGTTTTTCCTGATTTAGCCTTTTTTTATTGATATTCTAAAGGTCAAGGCCACCCAAAGTGCTGTTTCTGTATCTCATGATGTTCTCCTTTCTGCTCTGTACCTTTTGCATCTGTCTTTTCTGACTGTGTGCTGTGTCTTTCTGTCTAGACAGCTTCTGTCCCTCAAATCGCCTTTGAGGCGGAGGAGGGCTCCCTGTGGACCCTTCTGCTCACCTGTCCAGGTCAGCATCCGCTCCCACAGGAGGCCGTTCTAGGATGAGTGAACACAGTTCATTCATGGATTCTGGGCATTTACATAAATAATGTAAAAATGTATTGTCTTTTTCAGATGAGCATCTTCTGGACAACGAGGCAGAATACGTCCACTGGCTAGTGTGAGTACTTAAAGTCAACTGTGCTTTCATTTGTGCGGCACAAGTTTTAGACGGATTTATAGATGACCTTAAATAATTGATGAGAAACGTAAATTACAGTTGCCAATTTAAATTAAAATTCATGCCTAATTGTGGATTTCAGTTAAAATAAAAGTCCATTTAAACATATGTTGAGTTTATTCAATTCAGTTTATTTTGTACGGCCCAAAATCACAAATACCCAAATTTGCCTTGGAAGGCTTCACAGTCTGCACACATAACATCTCTGTCCCCGGACCTTTCACTTTCTGCAGAATGATTGAAGTGCCAAAGTTTAAAAAAAGTTAGAAACTAGAAGGCCGTTTTTCGCAGTTGTCTGTGGAAAGTGGGAACTTCACTGCGTTCACCTTCCAGCGCCGCTTAAAACATGTAGGCGTGAAAGCGTGACTCTGTGACATCACAGCTAGTTTGGCGCTGCTCGTGGTTCAGTGTGTAACTGACGCTGTGATCAGAGTGACGTGGAGACCTGAAAACGTCCAAGAGTGGACTTTTCTGTGACTCAGGAGACAACTTGTTGTGTCCCGCAGTGAGACTCCAACACAAAGTTGCATATTCACTGATTTACTACAAAATAAAATGCAATTTTAAAGAATTTTCAACCGCTCCAGCCTCACACAACCTGTGTTTCTGTAGAGGGAACATACCGGGCGGAGCCGTGCAGGCCGGGGAAGAGCTGTGCCACTACCTGCCCCCCTTCCCCGCCAGAGGAACGGGCTTCCACCGCTACGTTTATGTCCTTTTCAAGCAAGAGAGGACCATCAACTTCCAGGAGGATGTCAGGCCGTCGCCATGGTAAGCAACACGAAAACATATGAAATACAGCCTCAACGCTTTAAAATTTGAGATTTTCCTTTTTCTAGTCGTGCAAATATCTACCTTTTTTATTTTTAAGGAATAGGTCGCCCACAAAATGTCTGTCAGTCACTCGGCCCGTGTTTTTCCTACAGCAAAACCGTATCAAAACGTCCTCACAACTCGTGTTGCATAATCTCAAGTCTCATTTCTCCGTGCTCGCATATAGATGCATACATTTAGTTTTGCTCTTGTTAAACGTGGCTCTCATGTACTTCAGCTGGAGGCGTGGGTTTTGTATTTTATATAAAAAATGGTTATTTTGTGGGTTGTTACTGCTTTAATACACCTTGCTGCCCCCCCCCCTGTAGCCATTCCCTGGTGGATCGCTCATTTAAGACGACGGCCTTCTACAGGAAGCACCAGGACAACATGACACCGGCAGGTTTGGCCTTTTTTCAGTGCCAGTGGGACGAGTCTGTCACCGAGACTTTTCACACCACACTCGGTGAGTCGCGTCAACGCTCACGGACGCGAGCGCAACCTTTGGGGCTTGTGACGTTTTCCTTTTCTTTCCCGAGGTTTCGGGGCAACAAAGATTGTGTGTGTGCTCGTGGAGTGACCGTTAAGCCTGTGTGTTGTTTGTGCTTCCCGTAGACATGAGGGAGCCGGTGTTCGAGTTCATCCGGCCTCCAGTGTACCACCCTCCACAGGTCAAGTACCCTCATCGACAGCCCCTTCGCTACCTGGACAGATACAGGGATGGAAAGAAGCACAGCTATGGGATTTATTGATGTGTTGAGAAAACACATTTCCTTGCAAATGGCACGTTTAGCATATTTATGTGAAAAATAAATGTTTTTTTTCTTTTTCCAACTGTGCTGAGATTTAATTATATTAAGAGCTGTTATGTTGAGGAGGTTATGTTTTTAGTCCGATTGGATCTTAAGTCTTTTTGTTGCTGTTGGAAACTGACAACCGATATTTGGGATTTGAAGGAAGTCCTTCATCGTAGTCCTTGAAAGTAGAACATAAGACACAATCACACGGTATGGTAAGCTGTCAGGACAACGAAATCTAACATCAATTATCTGGTGCAGTCTGCTTTGACAATTCTAGAGGTCAAAGGTTAATCACCTCGTCAACGTCTTAAGTGTGTTCAATGGATGCTCTTATGTTTTTGAATCACCATAGCCCTGTTCCTCGTATCTGGTTTATTGAGTTTTCAGGTTAAGATGACTCAGGTCAGGCTTTCCGGTTCCTCAAAGCCACATTGGAAAAAATCATAAGCAACACATCGAAATCCCTTAACCTGGCCCAGTACAGGTTTAGTGAAATTCACTGGATATGCTGGCCACTCCCACCAGACTGATGGAGCGATATTAGTTGTATGCAGACTAGATCACATACTGTATGCAGACTGGATCACAATTTGAAAAAAAGGCCTTCAAATCAGAATAAATAGTTTGGCCAGACTGTCCACTTGTACAAGGTCATCAGTGTGTGTTGTGTTAGAAGTTGTTTATGTTTTATAGTCATTCACCCAAATACAACCTTTATTGCAACTCACTGTCTGAAGAGGAGGGGATCGTAACATTATGAGCCCTTTATGAACCCTTTCCGTAAGTCAACATTAGATGCTGACTTTGCCTAAGGGAATGACCCATGATGCATTGCAACGTCATGGATGACATGCAGTTCCCAATGGAAGAATGGAGACTTAAAAAAAAGGTAAACAAAGAGGCACATGGGCATTTAGCCCGATAAAATACCTTTACAACATGATGGAACATAAAAACACATGAATGAGAGGAATGCAAGCATACTACATATATATATATATATATACATATATATATATATATATATATATACATATATATATATATATATATATATATACATATATATATATATATATATATATATATATATACATATATATATATATATATATATATATATATATATATATATATATATATATACATATATATATATATATATACATATGTATATATGTGTGTATGTGTATGTATGTGTATATATATGTATGTACATATGTATATACATATGTATATATATATATACATATGTATATACATATGTACATACATATATATACACATACATACACATACACACATATATATATATATATATATATATATATATATATATATATATATATATATATATATATATATATATATATATATATATATATATATATATGTTCAAACCAGTGAATAAAAAGAATGAAATAAATACATAGTTGTACACAATATTTTTTTAATGTAGTCATGTGAGCAGCGAAGTGCTGTCCCATTCATATTCACACCATCAAGCCCTCACAGCCTCTCACACTCAACCTCTCAGCAGCTGACGTCAGTGAGTCCCTGCGGGTTCAGGGCTTGAGGGTTTAGGGTGGAGATTGGGATTAGGCCTGTGTAACATTTGTCACAGGAAGGAATGAATCTTTTTCTTCTGTAAATTTGACTGGCGGATCGCAACCATCTTTCCTAGGTGCAGATTCATGACTATCTACTCTACCTAACTAGGAAACAAAACAACAAAACAGAACCAAAAATACTACTAATACAAACAAACCTACTCACCACTAAATCCTGCAGCCTAGCCGCGTATCTTTAGCAAATCACAACAGAGCCCTGCATCCCTCACGCTCCCTCCAGACTCCACCTCCTTTCCAGCTGACAAATGTTTGACTTTAGAAGTTTCCTATCCGAGTTGTATTTACGACACTTCATTATAACGTGCTCCACATCCTCTGTCTCATTACAAAAATGACACTTATGTTTCCACTTTTGCCATGTTAAGAACAGAGTTGCATTTACACCAGTGTGTCCAAATCTTAGCCTTGAAATGATGACCTCCGCTATCCGACACTTCCCTTTAAATAACTTCATATTTATGGATTTTTGGATGATGTGGTAGTGCCTTCCTTTGCAGTTTTTATCCCACTCCCTCTTCCATAACTCCCTCACTGCCTCTCTGATAACCGCTTTCGCTTCCCCTTCCCCTTTGCCGAGAGGAATACTCAGTATTTTGTCCTTTTTGAGTTTCAGAGCCTTCTTAGCAATCTTATCTGCTCTGCTCTCTCGTTCCCCTCCACACCTACATGAGCAGGAAGCCAGCAAAAGTGCACACTGGTACCCGGCGTTTGGAGCCTCAACATTATCATAGATATCTCCAGCAATAGGTCCTCTCTTATAGATCTTATCACTGCAGCAGAGTCTGAGCAGATAATCACTCTCAAAGGCAACGAATGAATCTAAACGAGCTCCAAGAGAGAGCCAATTAGAGCTGATGAGCAACAGCTGGGACACCTGCTCAATGGGCTTATTAACCTGCCATGTGGCTCAGGCAACATCTTCTGTTGCTGACTGAAGCCATGGCAGCTTTTTGGGCCTTGCTTGTTTGTGCGCTGACTGTGTTGCTTACCAAAGGTATTTATCTTCATTCTGTTTGAAGCTTGTTGTATTGAAACATGTTATGCTGGAGTATAGCAAATGGTAGTTATGCAATTCCTGTATTGCTCTTTAGCTGCAACAAGTTTGTCTCATGTGACATCAACCAGAAGAAACATGTGCTTAAATGCAACTGCTCTGTCCACAGGCTCTTGTTTGCCTGCTGGTGGCACAAATGAAAGGAGCAACCAGACATCCAGTGACGGTGTGGGCGGCAACATCATGGCTTATGACAGCCTCCCCGGCAACGCGACGGCCTCCGACGTGGGCAACGCCACGGCCTCCGACGTGGGCAACGCCACGGCCTCTGGCAGCCTCCCCCTTGCTGGTGGCAACGCCACGGCCTCTGACGTGGGCAACGCCACGGCCTCTGACGTGGGCAACGCCACGGCCTCTGACGTGGGCAACGCCACGGCCTCTGACGTGGGCAACGCCACGGCCTCTGACGTGGGCAACGCGACGGCCTCTGACGTGGGCAACGCGACGGCCTCTGACGTGGGCAACGCGACGGCCTCTGACGTGGGCAACGCGACGGCCTCTGACGTGGGCAACGCGACGGCCTCTGACGTGGGCAACGCGACGGCCTCTGACGTGGGCAACGCGACGGCCTCCGACGTGGGCAACGCCACGGCCTCTGGCAGCCTCCCCCTTGCTGGTGGCAACGCCACGGCCTCTGACGTGGGCAACGCCACGGCCTCTGACGTGGGCAACGCCACGGCCTCTGACGTGGGCAACGCGACGGCCTCTGACGTGGGCAACGCGACGGCCTCTGACGTGGGCAACGCCACGGCCTCTGACGTGGGCAACGCCACGGCCTCTGACGTGGGCAACGCCACGGCCTCTGACGTGGGCAACGCCACGGCCTCTGACGTGGGCAACGCCACGGCCTCTGACGTGGGCAACGCCACGGCCTCTGACGTGGGCAACGCCACGGCCTCTGACGTGGGCAACGCCACGGCCTCTGACGTGGGCAACGCCACGGCCTCTGACGTGGGCAACGCCACGGCCTCTGACGTGGGCAACGCCACGGCCTCTGACGTGGGCAACGCCACGGCCTCTGACGTGGGCAACGCCACGGCCTCTGACGTGGGCAACGCCACGGCCTCTGACGTGGGCAACGCCACGGCCTCTGACGTGGGCAACGCCACGGCCTCTGACGTGGGCAACGCCACGGCCTCTGACGTGGGCAACGCCACGGCCTCTGACGTGGGCAACGCCACGGCCTCTGACGTGGGCAACGCCACGGCCTCTGACGTGGGCAACGCCACGGCCTCTGACGTGGGCAACGCCACGGCCTCTGACGTGGGCAACGCCACGGCCTCTAGGGCCAATAGCGACTAGAAATGGGTGTGAGGGGCCGTGCGAGAGTTGCATTGTGTTTTCTGTGTCTACCTACTTTATTAAATAAAACTGTTTCCTGACATTTTGTTTTCCCTATGTTTATTTTGGGAGTGGGCTATGACCAAGTTTATCCTGTGATTTGCTTGGCGTCTTAACTGGATACTATTTACCACAATATCTGACTCTTATTCCAATAGTTGTAGATAAATGTCGGCGCCAAAGAAATAAGTAGTTTTCCTCAACACTTACATTTGACCTCAATTGAATTATTAATTGACAACCAAATAAATTGCAATGACAAATTATTTACTTGTGCAAATATATGCAATCTTAAACTCCCTCTTAACATTGTGATCTCGTTTGAAATTGAACAGGATATAGTCTGTAATGGGCATCATTCAGTGTTTATCTTCCAACATTATCATTGTCTTTGATCAGAACTTGTGAAAAACAGAAGCTGCAATTGCACTTTATTTGAACCAGCAATAACTTCTTCAATATACTATAACCCTTTTTTGATTTACCAGAGGTATTGCATTTCAGCAAGGTCCAGTGAGAATTTCCTCATGCTGTGATTTAGAGCGATATGTTTTGAAGTAGAAAACTGTATCAACATCTGTAAGTCAAACGCTGACTGTTGAATAAAATATCAATTTGGATGAATTGAAAGCTGCTGCATGCAGTGTCATTTGTAATGTTTAGAGCCTAAACTTATGGCTGTGTTGAAATCACTCATATGACTAAGTACACCATAACTATTACTGAAGGAAAGTGGACTCATAACAATACAGAGAATCACACATTGTTTTTCACTCAATGGAATTTCAGATTATGAATATATATATTCAGTTTATTTTGAAGAGCCCAAAACCACAAATACAAGATCTTTACAATCTGTACACTTTACATCGGATCAGGAAAATCTCCCCAAATAAAGATAGTAAAACCGATTCAACCGGGGAAAAGGGGAAGAAGTCTTAAGGAGAGCAACAGAGGTGGATCCCTCCCCCTGGATGGACAGAAGCAATAGATGTCATGTGACCAGAATGAGCAACGTAAGTGAGTTACAGCACATTACACAAATATGACAGAAATAATTTATATGAGCAGTAGGCATGGACCACGATCCAAATAGTCACAGTCCATGTCAGCGGAAGAGGTGGAGAGGACGGGCATCAGCAGGGCCATGACCACGGAGGCCAGACCAGCTCCAGACACAGCCAGGATCCATGGAAACTTGAGGCGAGGAAGCACAGAGGCTCCCGGAAAGGACTAGAGTTCGTAATGTGCATTGAAAAGACAGTAATATAACCAGAAGGAGAGAAAGAAGAAGAGAGATGATTAAAAGAAGAAGAGAAGAGGAGGGAGGAGCCCCCCAGCAGTCTAGGCCTATAGCAGCATGTCTCGGGGCTGGAGCAGGGCTAACCTGAGCCAGCTCTAACTATAAGCTCTGTCAAAGAGGAAAGTCTTATAGATATTTATGGAGCTTGTTGCAATAAAAAAACACAACATTCTCAGAGTTGTATGATTGGATCGATTGTATAACATTTGTCACAGGAAGGAATGAATCTAAACGAGCTCCAAGAGAGAGACAATTAGAGCTGATGAGCAACAGCTGGGACACCTGCTCAATGGGCTTATTAACCTGCCATGTGGCTCAGGCAACATCTTCTGTTGCTGACTGAAGCCATGGCAGCTTTTTGGGCCTTGCTTGTTTGTGTGCTGACTGTCTTGCTTACCAAAGGTATTTATCTTCATTCTGTTTGAAGCTTGTTGTATTGAAACATGTGATGCTGGAGTATAGCAAATGGTAGTTATGCAATTCCTGTATTGCTCTTTAGCTGCAACAAGTTTGTCTCATGTGACATCAACCAGAAGAAACATGTGATTAAATGCAACTTCTCTGTCCACAGGCTCTTGTTTGCCTGCTGGTGGCACAAATGAAAGGAGCAACCTGACATCCAGTGACGGTGTGGGCGGCAACATCACGGCTTATGACAGCCTCCCTGGTGCCAACGCCACGGCGTCCGACAGCGCCAACGCCACGGCGTCCGACAGCGCCAACGCCACGGCGTCCGACAGCGCCAACGCCACGGCGTCCGACAGCGCCAACGCCACGGCGTCCGACAGCGCCAACGCCACGGCGTCCGACAGCGCCAACGCCACGGCGTCCGACAGCGCCAACGCCACGGCGTCCGACAGCGCCAACGCCACGGCGTCCGACAGCGCCAACGCCACGGCGTCCGACAGCGCCAACGCCACGGCGTCCGACAGCGCCAACGCCACGGCGTCCGACAACGCCCGCAACCCCAGGGCCTTCGGCAATGCCGCTGTCTCTAACGGGCGCATCCCCGGGGCCAACGCCACGGCGTCCGACGCCACGGCGTCCGACGCCACGGCGTCCGACGCCACGGCGTCCGACAGCGCCAACATCATAGCTTATGACAGCCTCCCCAGCAAAGGCGCCAGCGCCACGTTCTCCGGCAGCGGCAGGACCTCTGGCAGTGGCAGCGCCACGTTCTCCGGCAGCGGCAGGACCTCTGGCAGTGGCAGCGCCACGTTCTCCGGCAGCGGCAGGACCTCTGGCAGTGGCAGCGCCACGTTCTCCGGCAGCGGCAGGACCTCTGGCAGTGGCAGCGCCACGTTCTCCGGCAGCGGCAGGACCTCTGGCAGTGGCAGCGCCACGTTCTCCGGCAGCGCCGTGGCGTCTGATTAGCCTCCAGGTCCAATAATAGGTGTGAGGCATGATGCAAGAGTTGCATTTTAGTTTCTGTGTCTACTTATTTCTGTGTTTTTAAATAAAACGGTTTACATGTAATTTGGTTTCCTCGTTTCTATTTGGGAGGGAGTGCAGCGCTTCAAGAAGGTCCCGATTACCAGCACAGTAGTCCAATGTTTATTCTGTGTATGGACTTTCTTTTAGTATCCATTACTACTTTTTTAAATGGGACGTCAGTGCCGATATCGGTAAAGGCACAAACTCAAGGTTTGACACCTCTCAGCATGTGGTAGCACAAACTCAAAATATTAAATCACAACTGGGTGGGACCCACAAGTGTTGACTTGATATATTTAAATAGTTTATTCAAAAGATGATCAGAAATATGAGTTAAAAAAGGAACCAGCATTACTGCAATCAATGCCACATTCCTCTTCCATTAAAGAGCTAGTCCAGTTGAACCACGTCAGGAATAGGGCCCAAGTGTCACTATGCTTACTGACTTTAAAAAGTGCAGCTTCAAATCTTTTTAGGACTGACAAAGCCCAAAAGCTTTGTACAAACAGGACTACACATATGAAGGTTGCTGACCTCACATGAATCCCAGAACAGCTTTGTGCTCCATGGAATTAGCTTCACATATCCAGATACGTTCTAATGACATAACTCAAAGGACTATTTTGTATAGCTGGAAATGCCTCAGAGGGCTGTACAATTTGTACACATTCAACTTCCTCTGTCCTGGGACCATCACATCAGTGCAGAGAACCAGTGCAGCATTTTAAGTTATTCAAATTAGAATAATCCTCCTGAATACAACCTTTATTGCTACTGGCTGTCTGAGGATGGTATAGTTGAAATCTTCCATTTCTTCCATTCATGGAGCTTTAAGTGATACGATTCAAAAACACAACATTCTCAGAGTTGTGTGATTGGATCGATTGTATAACATTTGTCACAGGAAGGAATGAATGAATCTAAACGAGCTCCAAGAGAGAGACAATTAGAGCTGATGAGCAACAGCTGGGACACCTGCTCAATGGGCTTATTAACCTGCCATGTGGCTCAGGCAACATCTTCTGTTGCTGACTGAAGCCATGGCAGCTTTTTGGGCCTTGCTTGTTTGTGCGCTGACTGTATTGCTTACCAAAGGTATTTATCTTCATTCTGTTTGAAGCTTGTTGTATTGAAACATGTGATGCTGGAGTATAGCAAATGGTAGTTATGCAATTCCTGTGTTGCTCTTTAGCTGCAACAAGTTTGTCTCATGTGACATCAACCAGAAGAAACATGTGATTAAATGCAACTTCTCTGTCCACAGGCTCTTGTTGGCCTGTTGGGAGCACAAATGAAGGAATTGATAATGTCATGCAAAGAAAACTGAAAGGTATGGGTATTAGTACATTTATTTTTTACTATAGCTCTGTCTCCCAATGAGCTCTCCATAAAGAAAGCCCTTACTCATCATCATGTGGTTAACGAAGCTTTTTTTTTAAAATTATTCTTTTGCTTTCTCAGCTAAGTTACATTAACCAAAATTTCAGGTATAAAGTTTGTTATTGCCTAGGAAAGAGTATTTCTACATACTGTATTGGAGAGTTAAATATATTCTGCTGTAGTAAATTAAATGTATTTTAGGACTTGTGCTTGGACACAACTCAGCCTTAAACACATTTTTGCTTAAAGTCTTGTAACGGCATTCTCGCAGCATTGTCAAAGTTGAACATCACTTAATTTTTTTTATTTTTAAATATTTTTTTATTTCAGTGGTCTTTGAAACAAATAGACTGGAGGGTAAGCCATCAGTTGTCCGGTTCAAAGTTTCAGACTACCTGAAAGGACCATGGGACCTACAAGATGTGAAACATGACTATGCTCCACATATGGGCACGAGCAACGAGTCCTCCTCTGACAGCCTCCTCTCCGGGGGCGGGGTCAACGTCACGGTCTCCGAACGCCTCGTTTCCGGGGGCGGGGTCAACGTCACGGTCTCCGAACGCCTCGTTTCCGGGGGCGGGGTCAACGTCACGGTCTCCGAACGCCTCGTTCCCGGGGGCGGGGTCAACCTCGCGGTCTCCGAACGCCTCGTTCCCGGGGGCGGGGTCAACGTCACCTTCTCCGAACGCCTCGTTCCCGGGGGCGGGGTCAACGTCACCTTCTCCGAACGCCTGGTTCCCGGGGGCGGGGTCAACGTCACCTTCTCCGAACGCCTGGTTCCCGGGGGCGGGGTCAACGTCACCTTCTCCGAACGCCTGGTTCCCGGGGGCGGGGTCAACGTCACCTTCTCCGAACGCCTGGTTCCCGGGGGCGGGGTCAACGTCACCTTCTCCGAACGCCTGGTTCCCGGGGGCGGGGTCAACGTCACCTTCTCCGAACGCCTCGTTCCCGGGGGCGGGGTCAACGTCACCTTCTCCGACCGTCTCCTCCCCGGGGGCGGGGTCGACGTCACCTTCTCCGACCGTCTCCTCCCCGGGGGCGGGGTCAACGTCACGGTCTCCAACAGCTGAATTCAGCCAATACACAGCTGAAGCAGTGTATTGGTGCAGGGGACTGTGCAAGACTTCATTTGCATGTTTCTGCTTGTACATACTTTTGGTTTTGCTTTAAATACAATTGTTCACTAATATTATTGGTTTCCTTTGGTCGGGAGGGGCACTATTAAATGAAGCTCCAGCACTAATATGTGTGATGCATTTAGATTGTAATACACAGCTGAAGCAGTGTATTGGTGCAGGGAACCGTGCAAGACTTCATTTGCATGTTTCTGCTTGTACATACTTTTGGTTTTGCTTTAAATACAACTGTTCACTGATATTTTTGGTTTCCTTTGGTCGGGAGAGGCACCATTAAATGAAGCTCCAGCACCAATATGTGTGATGCATTTAGATTGTAAGTGTGAAAGCTTTCTGTCAAAATGCACAAAGTCCTTGCAGGTGACATGTTTTATAAGTGTTGTTCCCTAATGAAGTCATGACAACTGTGCAGGGTTTCTGTTCGGTTCCTGTCATCTGCAGCATTAATGGTGTGTATTGACTTGATTACAGTATCAATTTCTGCTTGGGTGAAACTACATTCCAGCTAGATGGTGTAAATATTGACTTTAAATGCTGCATAATTGACATGGGAGGTAAATTTACAAGCAGAAGTGAGTCTGCCACAGTGCGTGGAGAAGCGACAGACTGGACAGCTGGTTCTCTGGTGTGGTCAGCACCAGCTCAAAACCATGATTACAGTCCCAGGTTTGGTTCCTGGTCTGGGCGGTCGTTCTGTGTGGAGCTTCCATGTTCTTCCCGTGTCAGCGTGGGATGGACTGAATATCTAATTGGCATTCGCAATGGAAGTTTTTCGTTTTTTATATATATATATTTTTTTCCCCATCAAGAACACATTTCAGAAGTCTTGCTCACCATTGTATTGTCATTTGAATTAATATCTGAGGTTACATTTAGTTTTATTTTGTATTAAGATGATATAACTATATGTCATCCCTGTAGTGTACATATTCTAATTGCCCAGTTTGTCCTGAAATAAGTAACGAGCATAGATTTTCTTCACAATTTAGCTTAAAGTGTTTTTATTTTTTTTTTAGTATATTTTAAGAAATTGACTTTGGATGTAAAAGCCTCTGGGTCCTGGTTTAGTTATACTGCAGCAGTAGGAAAGGCTACTCCAAGAGGAATAAAAGGATGAAACTTTTTTTATTTTGTAGAAAAGATTCAAATATTTATATTAAGTGAGTAAAATACACATTCCAGCCACCTTAGTTTTTAATCTTCAACATGCATAGAATATAATACAATGCACATGAGCTCATTATCAATAGCATCCATTAGAGAGTGCTGTTGGTTTTTAAAATGATGTCACAATAAACCACAGCTCAGTCTGTCTGTTTAGAGTGACACACTTGGGGTCAACCACAGCACCTGTCTGCTTTTAAAGTCTCCAAAATCAATTAAATCCATGTCGAGTGCTTCATAATGCCATTTCTTGTCTGTGCTCATTGTGGTCCGGCACTGATCCTTATCAGTACGGTCCAGGTTGTGTTATACTGCAGCAGTCGCTCAAGAGTAGTGTTGATCAGTGTACTACTGTGTTAACAGTGGTAACTTCGAGCCACCTGCAGCATTTCCTCCACAGTCAGCAGTTTTTCTCTGGGTTTCCCAACGGCCTCCCCTCTCCTCGTCTCCACACCGTCAATCTTCTCCCACTCTGGAAAAGTCACTGGTTTCACTCCTGCAGGTAAGAAAACACAAAGGTTTCATGCAGGCTGCACATTCATTTTGACCTATTGATGTAAACCTCCAGGTCAGACAAAGTAGCCTACCTCTCTTTTCCAGCAGGGCGCCGACGCTTTGCGAGCCGGGCTTCGCAGCAGACACGTCCAACGTTCCCGACTCCATGTCCTCCACCAGGGATCGAGCGGTGTCAAAACTATTGTTCATAGTGGTGGCGATCACCCCAGTGGGGCCTGTTTTCAGCCAGCCACTGCAATACAGACCTATGCAGAGAGAGGAGTTCACTACAGAGGCTTCCTAAGCGCAGCGTTCGCACACATTCTGACTCATGGATTTCCATGACTAAACATTTTGTGAAATCTGTGTGTAAACATGAAAAAGTGAGAATGTATTAAACTACCAATGAGGATTCAAAGCATACAGTAAACATTAAATGACACAAAGGAATGAGACTGTTTGATTAAAGAATAAACATTTATAAAGATGACTGCTTATATTTTGAGCGTCTTTCTTTTAGAAGCATATTTATTATTTCAAACTCAGCATAAATGAACACATGAAAATTCCATGACTTTTCCATGACGGTGAGAACCCTGTAAGTGGTCTTCGTGGTATTTACTGAGTACCTGCGGCTCGTTGAACGCGGCCCATGTTGTTCGGGACGATGGCTTTGCGGGAGTCAAACGGCAGCGATGGGTGGATGGGGAGGCTCTTGTAGCCTATACTGCTAATGATCAGGCCACAGGTCACATCCTCCAGCTCTCCAGTGAGCACCGCCCGGGCTCCCTCGCCTGAGCCCTGGTCACACAGGCGAAGCCACCTTTAACCCCAGGCAACAAACTCCACAGCCACAGGAGAGACTTTTAAATAAATAAATGACGTTTTTACCTCCAGTCTAGTAACCGCCAGGCGGATGCCGGCTGTCCTGCTGCGTTCGGGGTCGGCCAGGATTTCGACGGGGCTCCGGAAGAATCGGAAACCCCAGGAAAGGGAGGCCCCGTCCCGCCTCTGCTGCTCCTCGACTCCCGGGACCTCCAGGGCCGTCTTCAACATCAGCTCCGTCAGCCGCTTCCTGGGCCTCGGCAAATCTGACACAGCACGAGAGGACGGTGCTTAAAATGGACGCATGTCATTTAGGTTCTTCCTTTTGTGTAAAGAAGCTACATTTATGGAGAGTGTGTGTGTGTGTGTGTGTGTGTGTGTGTGTGTGTGTGTGTGGTCTGGTCTGGTGGATCTCTTCACGACCAGTATTGATAGGAAGAACAATCAGTCCTGTGAGTACTGTTTTAAGACAAACTTGGGACAGAAAGAAACAAAATTGTGAGTTTTATCCTTTTTTTATATTCAACTAGTCATCTATTTCTTTCAAAATTCAAACAATAAAATAAAAAAAATCATTAACCGAAAATCAATTTCACAGTGCAGCAAGAGACAAAAAGCTCATTTGAAGCCTCCACCTATATAATATTTAAAATTTTACAAAAATGACAAACATAAAATGAAACATGCATAAGATAAACAAAAGAAAAATCAGACTAATATTGAAGCAGACTTCAGATCTCGGGGCTAAGACTAAATCTAAAGACTCGTTGGTAAAAATGAACACGAGCATACACATATCTATATGTATGTGGGCGTGCATATGTGCATTTTCATCTGCGTACGGTTTAATGTAGATGCGTGCACGGTGTCTGAAAACAGTGCGCAGGTGTGTCTGAGAAAAAGTGTTGTCTCAAAAAACACAGAAGAGCCGACACTCGAGCTTGCGAGACGGCTGCAGGGACTAACCGGGCCTCATGTGTTTCCTGTCAGCGCTGCGGTAACCACGAGCCAGCCGCCCGCCGCAGCGCTGCTAATAATTACTGCTGGCGTGTGCAGCGAGACGGACGGACGGACGCAGACCACCACTTCAAAAAGCGTCCTTCACTTGCTGCTTATCACCGTCAACACACACACACACACACACGGGGTCAAGGTTGTCACAATAACAGGAGGCCGCAAGGACGAAGACCGGCCGAGGGGCCGAGGACGGCGTTGCACAACTGCAGCTTCTTACGCCAGCAGAAATAAAACCAGAGGAACCACAGAGCAGCTGCCAACCAGCTGGGTTCACTGGTTACCGGGTTCTGTTCCCCTCTTTGGGCTGCAGGCCTCAGCGCAGTGTGCCGTGGCTGCAAACCACAGCACACTTTCCTCCTTGTGACATTTTCAGCAGCCCACGCATTAGTCAAGTCACATTTTCTCTTGCACAAACACTCCTGTGTGTAGTATAAGTATATTTGGGCTTTTTGTATTCTGCATGTACTGCAGAGGAAGCATATATCACCGTGTGTCTGAGGCTGTGTCGCACTGAATTGTGAGAATGTGCTCATTCTTGGGCTCTGGTCTCCACCGCCGGGTTAAGAAACGAGCAGCGTGACGGCGAGGCAGCCAAACAGGAAGTGCTCGAAAAAAAATACTGGAAATATTTAAAAAGTACAATTTAGTTTCTTACCTTTGAGAGCCTCTGCGACGCCCTCAAAATCTGCCGCCATCATCTCAGGTCTGGTGTTGGGCAGCTTCACCATTTCTCTAACCTCCTGAACACAAAGGAGAAGATCGCAGCGTTGGCTGAGCTGCACGAGGAAATCCCATAAAGCTGCATTTCTAGACACGTGTCGAAATGATTAATGGGCCCAACATGAGAACATGAGTGAGAACTCTGCCATTCGTTTTGTTGGTTCACAGCTGTGAGAGAGGAATACCGTGTCTGAGAACCAAGGACTTAAAAGTTCAGCTTTGTGTCGTACATTTGAATGCCGAGGCTGAATATTTTGCTGATTTTGACCTCTCCTCCTCGAGGCCGTCGAGGCCGACGAGGCAGCGGATTGGACTTAAAAGCTTCTAAGTTCACGACTGAGATATTTACTGACTTGTTCTGTTCATTAGAACAAAACGTTGCTAAAGTAAGACGATTACCACAGCTGAAGGATTTGTCTTTTTTCTTCTTTTGTTTTTTTTAAAGCAGCAGTCACACGCTTTTACTCTCGAAAAAACTGTCTTCTGACGCACACCTTGATTGTGCAAGCGACCTGTGTGGGTCCTCTCCTGCCAACAATCAGCACCCTGCGGACCTGGCTCTCTGCCAGGGCCTCCAGGGCCGGCTGGGTGATGTCAGTCTTCTGCGGAAAAAAAAAACACGAGACGAAGAACAGTGACTCCTTTTTTTTTTTTGCTTCTTCTATACATTTAACCTGATGCTGGATACCCACAGTTATGTTAAGTTTAGTTCTGTAAGTTCTGAGGGCGGGGGGCTATTAAGTCAAGCTTAAGTGGCCTTTATACACAATATATCATGCTGAGAGTTGATTTTATTTCACTATACTCTATATTCTATGTTCTTCCAATAGAAGGCGTTGTGCTTTCTCACCTTTAGAAAGTCAAGCGGGGACAACAGGACTCTCGCTACGTCCAAGGCCACGTTCCCTTGTCCCAGGATGACGGCCGTTTCACAGCTCAGGTCCGGCCGAATCTTTCATGGGAAAGATGACAGAGAAACTGAGACGTCGATGACTAAAAAGGAGCGACTTATCTCGTGGTCATGCTTGCCAGCAGCATCCGCTGGACCGATTGGGAACGTTCCCTCGTGGATAACTCGCGGTGCTGGAGGCGTACCTGTCGGCAGCTGGGCAGCCCGTTGTACCAGCCCACAAAGTCTTTGGCGGCGTGCACCCCGGCCAAGTCTTCTCCCGGCACGCCCATGGTCCTGTTTCCCTCGGCCCCGTAACTCTACCATCAAATAAATAATGCACGGGGATGCTTATAAACACACACACACACATCACAAAATGCACGTTATTTTCGTGCCCTTCTCCCCCCGCGCTCACCAGTACGACTGCGTGGTAGGCTTGCCGCAGCTCCTCGACGCTCACGTCCGTCCCCACGTCCACGTTGCCGTAGAAACTACAGCGCGACTGTCGGGCCGTCTGTGTGAACGTGTTGATGACGTTCTGAGGAGAGACGTATTCACACAGAAAAGACTGAGAAGGGTTTCATTGCTCCAGTTAAGCTCCAATAAGACAGACGCAGGCTGTCGGTATGAGACAGAGTACAGGCTCATGTATCTTACGAATATGAGGGGGAATTGGGTGAAGATCCTTTGTCTGTGAGGACACCATTAAAAGACTGTTTGTCAGACGAGGACAGTGTGAGGTCACGTGAGCTTTTAGCTGCTTAATAACGTGCAATGGACTTATCACAATATGACTTTAAAGCTGAAGAAAAACGTAGACGCGTGGTGCTTCTGAGGCAAGGTCTGGAGTTAGAATGACTCGTGTGCGAGTCAAAAGTATTTGGACTGATGGCTCAGTGAGAGAACAGCTTGTCCTCATTCCCACCACAAGCAGTTGAAACCGAGTTACTTGGACTTCCACCTTAATGTCCATTTCGGTTTGAGTCAGACTTTATATTAAATGACATTGTTATATGAGGATGTAAGGATCCTTCCTTTCCTCTGCTGCCATACTGGCACTTTTCCTGCTACTTTTTCTTGTGTGTGGTGGCGTCTGTATCAACAGACACTTCCTTCTTTATGGTGTATTCGGGATGTTTTTGGGTCAAAAATGCCGACACCAAGAAAACTACAAGCAGCCGGCAGGGCGCCACGCTCTTCTAGTAGGTCAAAAGTGATTTGAATTACTCCTTGCATCACGGAGCTTAGATTGCTTTATTGCCCAATACTACGCCATTGTTCGCGGGATACAATCACTGCAGGTGTGTTCGGAGCTGAACAAACCGCCACCGCACATCTCAAACAATTACAGTTACCCTCCCTTTGTTGATACTATCAAGTGTTTTCCAGAGGACGCGCCAGGCTAAATGCTTGTTTGGGGAGAAACGAAAAGTAAAACTGAGCTTCCATAGTTCACAGCTATGAGGCATGATGTAAACAGGTTCTCTGGAACAAAGACCCATCTACACAGCGTACCACAAACCCTGCACTAACCCGCCCAAAGCCCCGTTCTTATGCCACACACACACACACACACTGAAACAGTGCAGGACAACCATCTGTTCTCTCACACGACCATTTAGGGTCACACACCTTGACTTCGGGGTGATCGGGCGCCACCCCGAACCGGACCAGGCCGAAGGGGACGGGCAGCCGCTCATAGATGTCCACCTGGACATCTGGGCGCGCCTGCGAGGACGGAGAGTGAAGAGAGACACAATGTGAAAGAGAAACCCTTTCGATTACATTGTTGGAAACATGCAGTGCTTTTAAAGAGAAGTCTCCTCCGAAAGGCCGGGCCCTTTAAAGGGAGCGACAGGATTTCACTGTCTTTAAAATGTATTTATCAGGTTGTCGAACATGTCTTTTTTTTTGGAGCCACACTTCCAGCCAATGCTGGAAGTGTGGCTCGATCAGTGGACATCAGGGAACGTATGGTGGTGAAATGGTCAAATTTACAAAGTACAAAATGATATACAGGTATTATTATCCATCAGTTACACTGTAAAACTAAATAAACAAGATGTGTTCCTTCATTTGTCTTATATATTTTATTGGAATGAGCTCGTCCAGGAGCCCAGACTCACTCTGTTCTTTACCGATTCAAATGTTTTGTTTTGTGTTACATTTTATTTGTCAGAGAACTACCAGGCTGCCCTAAACATGAATGGAAACATGCAGCGGCGCACGCTTTAGAATAAATAGTAGCGTGTGCTAGCCTGGTGACATCAGCTTTGGTCTTTACACGAAGCGGCCTGCAACTTGTTTCCTGTCCTAATAATAAACGCGGCCGTGAGCATCTATTTTAAAAAAGCACCCGCTGAAGTAAAAACGGTTCAACTAGTTTGAGTATGAAGAGGGTGAGCTGGGAGGTGCACAGACAATTATCTTTCAGTTATTTGTTCACGAATGTCGAAACCACATGCAGATCATGTTTTGTGGCCCACCTTTTTACAAATTAACCCTTTGTGTCCGAAATATCAAAACGTCAGAATGCACTGTCTCAAGCTTCACTGGCTTTTAAAAGAAGAGTGAATCAATCCTGAAAAAAAGAAGTGCACTGCAATTTTGATCTTTATCCACAAAACCAACAATTGACAATCCAAGTAGATAACACTGTGCAATATATATATATATATATATATATATATATATATACATATATATATATATATATATATATATATATATATACATATACATATATATATATATATATATGTCTAGAGAAATGTTCAATTCTTTTGCAAGATCTCGCATGGAATAGCCTTTACGTCTATGAACAAGAATAGACTGGCAAGTTCTCTTTTTCTGGCCATTTTGAGAATACAATCGAACCCACAAGTGTGATGCTGCAGATACTCAACTCGCTGAAAGGAAAAAGGAAGGCCGGTTTTACAGCTTCTCTCACCAACAAACCTGTTTTCCACCTGGAGTAGTCTTTTACCACATTAACAATGCATAGAGTGTCTTTCTGATTAATTTTAGGTTATCTTCATATAAAAAAAGTGCCTTTCTTCAAAAAATAAGGACATTTCTAAATGACCCCAAACCTTTGAATGGTGGGGTATATATTTTATATTTAAAATCATAAACACACATCACTGAACTGTGAACAGTCACTTGTGACCTCATGTCACAAGTACGATACATAATATACTTGTAGCCATGCATAGTGAACTTTACACACCCATTGAAACTGTTTGTGCAATACTGTCAAATTTATAGGAATGTTTTTTTGGTATTAATTCTATTCTAAATATACCATCAAATTCTGTCATTGTGAGATTTTTGCCCCCCTATTCACAACGCGTGTGTGTGTGTGTGTGTGTGTGTGTGTCCTCTCATTAAAATATTTGCCTGTATGAGGCAATTGTAGGACATGTTTACACTTCAACGTTACCGAAACAGGAAATACCTTGATCAACTGCTGTGCCGTGTAGAAACCTGCTGGACCGCTTCCGACTATGCACACCTTCGGGTTGCAACCTGCGGAATCAGTGCAGTAAAAAACAACAACAACACACACATCCACTTACGAAGTGAAACAAACGCCAAAGCAGCGACGAGGGCACTTCATGCCGAACTGCTGAGTTCAGACACATTGACGCAGGCGTCGCATGTTTACACGTGAGCACGTTGCTTGGTCGAAATGCAACGTCGACAACCAAACAGTTGACACGATGTTGCGTTGGGGTTTGGTGCCTCACCGTCATGAAGTCGGCTCATCCATCGACCGCGTCCCGGACGCCACAGCTTCAGCCCAGAAAACAGCATTTTATGGCCGCTCATTCTCCAACTCCTGGCTTTCAAGATGGAGAAACAGTGGAAGCCACTGTGTTTGCTTGTTCCTGGTGTTGTGTTAATCGGCTTCACATAACTGAGTGTGCTTGGACAGTCAGGGGGGCTGAGAGCAAAAGCCAAGGTGAACAATGTTAATCTTTCCTGGGCTGCGTGTTGCCAGTGAGCTAACTGACACTAATGTGGTTAATTACATGTAGATAACTAGCACTAATAGTTAACTACATGTAACTAACCAGTACTACTAGTTAACTACATGCGCGCGTTTCTTTATTTTACAAATATGCACTTTATTCCATCCGCGTTGTAGTCAGAACAGACTGTTTTCAAGGCTGCACCTTGTGTTACACTCACAGCTGTCCGTGGAACAACGAGTATTCAGCACGGAACCTTTGTACACCGGATACTTTTTACATTTTAATAAAAAAATAATTATCGGCTCTTTTCCTCCCTGGGAACTATCATCGGCTGACAATTTGCATTGCCGAAAAACTGTATTTTCCATTTAAGTTTGTGTGCGAATAATTAAATTATTATATTATTTGACAAATCCTGGTGTTTCAGCCTACTGTTAAAAAAAAATTGTCACCCATCAAGACGAGAAGTCAGCATGGTGCAATACTAAGAAATATGTTGTGAATGCCATTTTGAGATGTATTTTCTTTTCTTCCACAAAACAGAAGCAAAAAAAATACAAAAAAATATTAGTACTTTAACATTCTTCAAAAACACTTCAACAAAATGAAACAAAATTGGAACAAGTTCAGATTTAATGTACATATCGATTAAGACAAACTGTGGGTCACATTCGTTTGAAAGTTCAAAGGAACCACGTACAACGAGCATACGGCAAAAGTCAACAGAACAACACCACATTTTAAATTCAACACACGGTACAACAAAAATGCTTTGTATCCACGAACGCCCGTTCACACGCGTCGGCACCTTTACACCGCACACCGGCCAGGATGTGGGTAGCTCAATCGCTTTTCTGCAAACAAAACACAAATTTCTACTTGAAAAGGAAGCGGCAAGCAGCAGGACGTGAGACACCTTCACGTCAGACGAGCTGCTTACTCAAATGAGATCTTAATCACCTGTAACGCAACCCCTTTGCTTCATACATCCTCCGCACAGTCGACAGTTACAAATGAGTCGTCATTTCTTATCATCATCATCATAATTATGACCATTATTATCGACTCTCGGCCTTACAGGATGCCTCTGTAATCCAAAGAGGCGACAGATGTGATTAAGTACGGATAGTGTCGGACTCTCTGCTGAAGACAGACGTGCGGCGGCCTGTTGGGGCTACGTGGTTTTGCGGCTCTGGCTGGTCTGAAGCTCTTCTTGAACTGTAGAAACATAAAAAAAAAGCACATTCATTGGAGTCTTTGCACAAATGAGATGGATCGATCGCGAGGGGGAAGCTCCATCCGCTCCCGGTCGTGTACTCACTCGTTTGTACTTCACGATCAGCACTGTGACGCAGAGGCCCACGACCATGACGAAGGCCGTCACGCTCAAGGTGATTAGGACGAGATCCAAGATGTGTTCCCTGCATTGTTCCTGGGGGTCTCTCTCTGCGAGGGAGGAAGGGGCAGGAGGAGTAGGTTCAGGGACAAAAAGGCCTTTTTTATATGAACGTATGTTTGAACTCAAGAGACCGGCGCCTCTCACCTCTGACAATTATGACGGTGCCGGTCGTGAACAGCGTCTCGCTCGACAACGTCGCCACGTTATAGAAGTTCCAGCTGCAGTAATACAGGTTCGTGTCCCCCAGCCCGAGCACAGACATCTGAAAGGTGAACCCGTGGGCCTGCCCGGTCCGCTGGTGCGGAGCGACGTGGAGGCGGCCCGCAAACTCGGAGGCCGGTGTATTCTTGGCCACCAGTCCGCCGTCCAGAACCAGGAACACAATCATACTTTTACTCGGAAAGCCCCTGTACAGGGTCAAGCCCAGCGGGTCGGAGCGCGACGTGGAGCAGGTGATCCTGGCGGAGGAGTTGACGCTCGTCAGAGAGATGGACGCGGGGTCCTGAGAAACTGTCAGGGAGAGATTGGATTGTTACTGACCGCCTCACCTGAAGACCCTATTTATGGAAGAGAAAAAAACAAGCAGGTCTTCAGGGGAAACTTTCAAGAAGTCACTTTAGATGATCAATGTATGAAAACAAAGCTATAATAGATGGTTTCCGACAGTGGAAAGGTACTAAGCCTATGTACAACTGTGCGGTATTCACTTTACTTTGTTCCATGTCATGCCCTTCTACCTCAGTTCAGAGGGGAAAGGCTGTATTGCTTAGCTGCTGGTTACTCTTCATGTTGATATGTCACATTCAAAATCCCCCAGAATGAGTTGACAACATGCAACGCATCGTTAAAGATACTTAAGGTTGGGCAGCAGTCGTGCCCGACCTTTTTTGCCACACAAAACATAGTTTCTTCTCTTTTTTTTTTACATTTCAGATGCATATGCAATTCCTCTAAGATGGTTTCCGTTTAATTAATTGTTTCAAGGCCAATGTCGACTTAATTATTCGATATTTCACAAAAACCTAAAATTAAAGAATAGTTAAAAACGTCTTTCCTGCCACACGAATCCTCTCACAGAACCTCAGATTTATGTTGTGACCCACTGGAGGAACCTTCAGACGGAGCTACTTACAATATGAGTATATATAAACTAGCAAAAACAGACTTCCCCATGACCTGGTACAAGAGTAAAACGCTTCATTTAAGTTGCAGAAATAGTACTCTTGGTACCTGAAGTACATTTTGCTGAAAATCACTTTGAATTCAGTTAGAATTATGAACAAAGGCCTTTTTTTTTTATTATTTCCTTGGTACTGAGTGCTTTCAGACGCTGTAGAAACAGAACGAGGCTGCAAACAAACAGGAAAGATGACTCATCGCACTTTTCAAGACATCTTCATCGTTTGAAATCCAGAAGAAAGCACATCCATCCTTTCTCTCTTTTACACACACACACACACACACACTCACCTGGAGAGGTGCTGAGCAGGACCCCAGCAGGCACGCAGAGTAACCCCAACACGCAGCACCACCCGTGGGCCTTCATCCTGCCAGCTGGGCTGCAGGCGGTCGACCGCTGACTCCACCCGAGACGCAGACGCCTGACTGACTGACAGAAGAAATGTGACTCTTGTCACTTAGAGTTGTGTGTGTGTGTGTGTGTGTGTGTGTGTGTGTGTGTGTGTGAAGACGTGGAAGCACTTGCAGAGCCATCTTTTTTTTCTTTCTTTCTTTTTTCTTTATTTCATCACCCACAGCTGCCATGGTTTATGTACAGAGGGTGAGTTAACCTACACATCACACACAGTATGTCAGTCACTATAAATATAATTACACGTTTATGTTCGATTCCCACTCTGCTGGTTTTTAACAGACAACAAAGTAAGCCTTTGTTTTTTGCACTTCTATAACATTGTGGCACCTGAACAGAGAGGTTCGGTTCTCCTGATTTTGAATCCTTAGGTCAAGATCCTTGAAAACGCTGGAGACAGTTCCCACAATGCAACTCACCGGCGTCTCTTATTAGACTAATGAATGCCCAATGTTTTTCAAAAGACCACGACAAAGCTTGTAATGCAAGCTTTCAATTATACAGTAGTCTCAAGCCTCGGGTGTTAGTTCCTCACAATGTAAAAGGCCAACCGATTACAAAGTACCCCACCCACACACACACACACACACACACACACACCCCTTTTAATCAGATCTTTGTATTTACATCTGCACCGAGACCTCAAAAAGAATTTAGAAAAAAAGGAATTCAGAAAAAAACCGTCACTATGATTGTTTTCAGAGACAGGAAGCTCCACAGCCAGCCGTGGCAGATATCTACATATATTATACATGTTTAAAGAAAACACACACACACACACACACGTTTCAGACTGAGGCAGTGAGCGAGTCTCTGCTCCCCTGAGCGGCGTTGTTGTCACTGGGTTTCCTTGAGTCTTCTCCTTCCTGATCGCGTTCATTATTGTTTTGTCTGCAAGTTCTGAACAGGAAGCAGAAGATGCCCAAAGCAATGATGGGGATGAAAATACACAAGAAGATAGACGACTGGAGCTTGGTGGATGGCTCCTCTACAACTGGTTCTGTATGAAACAGAGAATAATAATAATAATAATAATGATAATAATGATGAGGCACTCAAACATTAATTCCCATAATGCATTCAAGACTCTGGAAGCTACTCACCGCCACGCCGGATAAGTTGTACTTTGATAAATGAGTTGGCGCGACCAACGATTCCCATAATGCTGACGCTGTACTGATTCTCTTCCTTAACATTGGAGATGGTCAACGACACACGTGTCGTCTCATCCCCTTCGCAGGCAAATTCCCTCGGTTCACCACAGCTTATGTTTTTGAGTGGGCATTCACGCCACAGGCACTGTGACCCAACAAAGTCCCCATTTGTAGAATTTATAGAGCAGTTTAGTGTCACTGTCTCTGCAGCCGCTACTGCCACTGTTGGGTCGCAGTGCAGGAACACTTCTGGGGGGGGGAAAAGTACAATAAATGATATGATTTCTCTTTAAATAACGAAAGAAATGAACTTCGTAATGTGTTTGGAATACACAGTACATATCTTTGGTACAAGAGATATCAATACTTGTACCTGGTGAGGCCTTCCTCAGTAGAAAAACAATAATGAGCAGAATCAACCACTGGATGAACATTCTGCAAGTGTCACTGCTTTCAGAGAGAGAGAGAGAGTAATTAAAAACAAAGATATTCAGACCGGCCCTCCGTTCTGTTGCTCCTCTCCTGGGAGGCCTGAGCAGGCTCAGCATCAACGCTGCTGAGGATCGGGAACGCGGACCGGTAAGACGACCTGGACGGGTTGGTGCATGTTCTTTACCTTGTAGCTTTCTGATCAAAGTGATTAAAGGAAAACGTCCACATTTTTGTGATCGGGTAAAACAATTCTTACCCGATGCAAACTTTTACTTTTTGCATTTCTTTGTCACTGTTGGGTAACTCTTTCAATCTGTGCTGCATGAAGAATATCCACTGACGCTTTAATGGGAGACGCCGCAGCTGACTCGGGGAACATTTCCCCAGTTTAATAACACAAATCAATAAATGTGTCACTGTTAGCTGGAGAGATCTTTTTTTTTCCCCATCTGCGAGTTCTTACAAATGAAGTGGCCTCACATCTTTATAATGCTGACAACACTGTACAGCACAATGCCACACCAAACAATAAAACACACAAATACAGAACCAAAGTAGCAGTTAGAAAAACATCGAGAGAATATAGCGTATTATTCATGTATGAATACATGAATAATCATGGTTATTACATGAAGCCGTCTCTTCAGTTTCAAGTTCACGTTTGTAGTGTTCGTTTCACTTACGTTATGTCAATGATGTGTTGTAGAACAGGGTTTCTGAAATACGCATACGTTTCCAGAATAGAAATCTGAACGTTGGACGAAGCCAAAATCTGATTTATCGTTTCATTTTGTTGACATATTGATTGAAAGGGTTTTACAGAGGGATTAATGTACATCTCTTTTTTATCACTCTTATCAGAGAATACTGTCAACAGCCATGAAACTAAATACATCCTCTTGAAAAGGATGCTCTATAATTTAGACTCTGAATGATGTATAAACTGGAATTCTTCTTGTTTGCTACTCACTCATTTAATGTAAAATGACATCTTTGAAGACACTGCAGGTGAAGGGATAACGAATGTAACTAGATATCACCATAAAGCTGTAAATAAAGCTGTTGTGTTGCATTAAACAAGTTCTTTTAGTAAGCAAATAAGTATTGCTATTGCGCAACAGCGAACTAGAGACTCACACACTGGAGACTCGAGTCCTCCGTTCATAGGAGCAACAGCCGCTCTAATCCCGTTGCTGTGCTTTTACTCTTGTAAAACTGCAGATGAATCTTTTTGGAGGGATAACTCGTTCACGCCTGATAAAACCACGAGAGAGCAGAGAAGAGAGGAACTTACCTCAAAGACAGCTTCTTTCTGTGTCTTTGCCCGGTTTTCTTTCTGTGTTTTTGCCCGGTTTTTTTTTTAGCGTCTGTGCCCGGCTTCAGGATGGCTCGAGCGGACAGAGACGCTGCACGGAGCGGTAAGAAGAGAGGGGGCGGGATTGCAGTGTACGTGAATGAGAGGTGGTGCAATCCCGACCATGTGTGTGCCACACATGGTCGGGATTCATCACACCACCCTGGGCAAAGTTCTGCCAACTTTTCAACAATATGTAGACTGCCCCACAAGGAACAATAAAACTCTGGACTTGCTGTATGCCAATACTAAGGATGCATACAGCGCCACTGCCCTTCCCCCCCTTGGCAGGTCTGATCATGACCTGGTCCTGCTGACTCCTAAGTATGTTCCTCTGGTGAAGAGGCTGCCTGTGACCACCAGGACTGTGTGGAGGTGGTCTCCGGAGGCTGATGACGCCCTCCAGGACTGCTTCGAGTTAACGGACTGGGCTGTGCTATGTGGACCACATGGGGAGGACATCAACAGCATGACAGACTGTGTCACAGAATACATTAAATTCTGTGAACACACCATCATCCCATCCCGAACTGTGCGCTGCTTTCCCAATAACAAGCCCTGGATCACCAAGGACCTGAAGGCTCTTCTTAACAAGAAGAAAGCTGCTTTCAGGTCTGGAGACAGGGATGAGCTCAGGAGAGTCCAGCGCGACCTGCAGGTGAAGCTCAGGGAGGGCAAGGACTCCTACAGGAGGAAGCTGGAGGCCAAACTCCAGAATAACAACACGAGGGAGGTGTGGACTCGGATGAAGCAAATCACCGGCTTCAAAGTTGGAGGGAGACAGCCAGGAGGCTCCCTGGAGAGGGCCAACGAGCTGAACTGTTTCTTCAATAGGTTTAGTTCACAGCCCGTCTCCGTCTCCCCCATCCAACACCCCCCCCAAACACCACCCTCTATGCCCCCCCTGCTGAGCTGCACAATCACTGAGCCCTCAACATCAATGGGCTCTTCCACCCTTCCACCTCCCCTCCCCCCTCTCTCTGTGACGACTGACCAGGTGAGAAGACAGCTGAGGAAACTCAAACAGGGCAAGGCGGAAGGCCCTGATGGCATCACCCCCAGGGTCCTAAAGACCTGCGCCACCCAGCTGTCTGGTGTCCTGCAGCACCTCTTCAACCTGAGCCTGAAGCAGGAGGAAGTCCCGGTGCTGTGGAAGACGTCGTGCCTGGTCCCTGTCCCAAAGAAGTCGTTGCCATCTGGCCTCAAGGACTACCGACCAGTTGCCCTCACTTCCCACGTGATGAAGGTGCTGGAGAGACTGGTCTTGGCCCACCTCAGGCCGCAGGTGAAATCGTCGCTGGACCCTCTGCAATTTGCTTACCAGCCTCATGTGGGAGTGGATGACGCCATCATCTACCTGCTGCAACGAGCTCAGTCGCACCTGGATGGAACCGGTGTCTCTGTGAGAGTCACTTTCTTTGACTTCTCCAGTGCATTTAACACCATTCAACCATTGCTACTGAGTGAGAAGCTGCGGGGGGTGGGGGTAGACTCGTCCACCATCTCCTGGATCACTGACTACCTCACAGGTAGACCACAGTTTGTCAGAATGGGCCGTGTGCTGTCTGAAACGGTGGTCAGTGATGTTGGAGCCCCACAGGGAACTGTTCTGTCTCCCTTCCTGTTCACCCTGTACACCAATGACTTCCAGTACAACACGGGGTCATGCCATCTGCAGAAGTATTCTGATGACTCTGCAGTGGTCGGGTGTATTAAGGATGGACGGGAGGAGGAGTACAGAGCAGTGGTGAGTGACTTTGTGGAGTGGGCCGGTGAGAATCACCTGCTTCTGAACGTGAGCAAGACCAGAGAGATGGTGGTCGACTTCAGGAGGAAGACAACAGCTCCGAGACCTCTGAGCGTCCTGGGAGAGGACGTGGACATGGTGGAGGAGTACAAGTACCTGGGTGTCTCCATCGACAGCCGACTGAACTGGAAGGCCAACATCAACGCTGTCTACAAGAAGGGGATGAGTCGACTCTTTTTCCTGAGGAAGCTTCGATCCTTCAACGTGTGCAGCAAGATGCTGGAGTTGTTCTATCAGTCGGTTGTGGCCAGCGTCTTGTACTTCGCCATTGTCTGCTGGGGGAGCAGCATTGGAGCCGGTGACACCAACAGACTTAACAAGCTGGTTAAGAAAGCCGGCTCCATCATCGGCTGCAAGCAGGAGCATTTGGAACAGGTGGTGGAGAGGACACTAAAGAAACTATTGTCCATATTAGACAACTCGGACCACCCTCTCCACCAGCTCCTGCAGGGTCAGCGGAGCACTTTTTCAAAAAGACTCATCACGCTCCGCTGCCACAAGGACCGCTACAGGAAGGCATTCCTACCCTCGGCCATAAGGCTACACAATAAATCCCTCGAGTCCAGATCCGTGGACTAAGTCACACTGTACACTGTACATGTATATAGATATACTGATGTATATATGTTGTGTATGCTGCATACATATATTTTGCATTTTGCACTTTTTGCACATTGCACTCAGTTTACATTTAATTTAAATCAAACCTCTGAATACACTGAATACACTTAATACACTGAATACACTAATTTATCCTCCGAATACACTGCTGTGTTTTGCTTGTTGTGTATGTTTTGCACATGTGTATGTGTATGTGTACATGTATGTATGTATGTATGTATGTATGCATGCATATGTATGTATGTATGTGTATGTATGTATATGTGTATGCGTGTGTATGTATATATATAGATATGTATATGTGTGTGTGTACATATGTGTACATGTATGTGCGTGGGCCACGGGTGGTGTGTATGTGTAGGTATGTGTATGTGTATGTATGTATATAGGTATATGTGTATATGTATATGTTTGTATATATGTATGTGTATATGTATGTATGTGTGTATATACGCATATGTAGATATGTATGTATGTGTGTATGTATATGTGTGCGGATGTGTGTATATATATATATGTATGTATCCATTCCGCTTGCTTGCATGTATGTGTATATATATGCTTATACTTATTTCTTACTTATGTATACATCTGTTACCCGCTGTTCCTGTTATTATTTATTTTATTTTATCATCTGTGTGTTTAACTTAGTTTACGGCATTGGGATGCTGCTAGTACGACAAAGAATTTCTCCTTGGAGATTAATAAAGTACTTTTCATTTCATTTCATTTTCATTTCATTTCATTTCATTTCATTTCTCTTTCTGGCATGAGCATCAGGAAAAGATTCTGGGAGTGAGGAAACAAAACTAAAACAGGACCAGCACCATTACCTGAGGCTGCTGGCCTCCACACCTGAGGGGGATTTCCTTGAAATGAACACATGCGTGAAGAGAAAAGACAGAGGCAGGCCAGAAGGGAACATGCGATGGAGAGGTTGAGGGATGGAGTAAGACGTGTTCCAGCTTGATTTGGATGCGTCTGTAAATAACCCTCATCAAAGAAAACGTGGACAATTGAAAAGGGAATTGGCTCGGAAATCATTTCACTTTTAGACGTCTTGCTGGCACTGCAGAGACTTTCTTTATTTTCCAAGTGGCAGTTGGTTATATTGTTTGTGTTGTTCGTCATTTCACTAATGATCCAAACGCTTCCTCTCAGGTGACACATGACATAACGACATAATGACATCACACTAATTGTCAAGTTGGACATCCGTTTGGGTGACGTCTACAGACCAATCGCATGACGGCCTCTGTGATGCTACCTGATACAAGACGGATCAAAAATATGTTTTCTCGCTTAAAAAAAAAAGAAGAAGAAGCGACAAACCGAAACTGGTCCGTATCCTTATCACATCTTTGTTGGCCGCCCACCAAATTCAAACGGCAATAACAAGACGACGAGCCAGCAACTCTCCCACAACTCTCCCACAACTCTCCCACAACGCAACAAACCGAACTGAAAGGTCACGGCGCGTTCATGAGCTTTTGGTGAAACTTTGAACGACGTGTAGTCGGCGCGGACGCCGGGAAAGGAGCCGCTTTTGGCCCAACACCCCCAAAAATACTCAGAAAAGAGGAAAGCAGCGAAGTGTGTGCACGACCGCGTGAGAGAAGCTGGAGACGGCATGTTTGGCAATTTTTAATTATTAAGATTTGGATTATAAAAAGCGTGAATTGCATTTGATTTTTTGGATCAATGAATCGAGTGATTGTTTCAGCACCACGCACACCGACAACATGAAGAAAAACACATTTCTCAGGTACGCTTTGGTTACATCTGCTCAGGTTTTGAGGTATACAGACACCATGAGAATGAACGACATCGAGCACAAACAACTTTCTTCATGGATCACCAGCAGCACAAATGTAAAAAAACCTGGAAATGTTCAGTGAACAACGACGTCATCCGCACTTCGTTTCTTGGAATATTTTAGTGCTTAACGTGTCACACGTGAGCTTGAAGAACAAAAGAACAAAAAACATAATGAGACAGCAGAACGAGAATAAAGAGACGATACAAACGAAGCCGTCTCGTCCCCGTTTAAAAAAAAAAAAAAAAAGTAACAGAAAACATTTCATATTGGGCGGATTACGTCTAGAACACGCGTTCACGAGCATTCAGCGTCAGCAGGTTCGGTTCATCGAGTGCACGGCTCCTCGGCGGCGTGTTGCTCTGTGGATTGAAACGCGTAGCTTCCCTCGTTTTCCAGAGCAGCCGGCGGATCAGGTGACTTTTTTGCGAGTCTTCAGTTTTGTTCTAGTCTGCTGAGAAATGTGTGTTTTTCTTCTGGACTGGTCTCTCAAGTTTTGGCACAGGAGCTCCACCAATGTTAAGTGCAGGTGCTGCCCCCTTGTGGCACCATGGAAGACATGCGTCCATTGAGCGTCAGCGGTCCGAAGCGCGGCCTCTCGTGGTGCCGGCACGACCGCCGTGTTATTACAAGCAGAATCGGACTCAACCAGAGGCGGCGCTCGTTCAAACCGCCGTTCGGTCTCGACGGCAAAAACTCCAACCCCTCCCCGCCTCCTCCCCCCCCGACCTCCTCACCACTGCATGTGCGGTGGCTGTGTGTGGCTCCGACTTCTGTACTGGGTGTGTAGGAGCGCGCCGGCCTGCGGGGAGTCCTGGCCCTGCAGCCAGTCTTGATAGAGGGTGAGCAGGGCGGGGTTGACCTCCGGCAGACGGACCGGCAGGCTGCTGTAGGCCTCCTCCATCTGCTGGACGAGGTCTTTATCCGGCCGCCCGCCCTCGTCGACCTCTGCCTGGCCGCGGCCGCTTAAGCACCCTGCGGCGCGGGAGACAGAAAGCGGGCTTTACAACAGCAGATTAGACGCCAAAAGGGTAGGATTTCAAATCACGGTTCTCTCGTTTTAAAGCTTTTTTTTTTTTTTTTAATAGTGTGCGTGGCGTTACCTCCCGGGCAGGACAGCACCTCCACCAGCTGGTAGGGCACGCGCCCTTTCCTCATTCGGTGGACCAGAGTCTGGATGTTCCTGAAGCCGTAGACGGCGGCAAACTGCAGCAGAGTTTCCCCGTCCCGCTCAAGGGTCACTTCCTGGAAGTCCCGGTTCCTGCAAAAAAAAAAAAAAAAAGGAGGAGAGTTTTCAGACGGCTAGAAATCGCATTCGGCGTCCGGCTCGAAAAACGATGCGATACGAGTTCTCAGGACAGGCGCCTCTCTCTTTCTCACTTGAGGGTCTTGTACGTGACCTCGTGGACGTCCAGCCCGAAGAGCTCCTTGGCGGCGTTTTTGAAGACGTGTTCCAGGAAGCCCTCGGAGCCGCGGCCCTCGTGCCTCACCAGCGCCGCGTCTCCGGCCTCTCCCAGCCTGCAGGGACGACACACGGCTCACTCAGACAACCACACACTCAGCGGCACTGCCCCACTTGGAGAGCAACACGGTGCCAATCAAAGCGCCGGTACACAGCAGAAATTGGTCCTTGTGAGGATACACAAAGTAATAGTTAAGTAGCGAAAGAGCTGAAAACCAGAATCTAAAATGTTTAAAAACAAAATGGGGGTCAATAAAGTTGATACGAGGGTGATATAATGAATAACTACGCCGCTGAGAATGTCTCTGTGAGTTTATCAGACTTGCTTGCTGCTGACTTCAATACGTTACATTGTTTTCTCCCCAAAGACAACCGATAGGACGCCCGACTACTCACACGTGATCCAGTGTAACAGAGTCCAGCTCCTCCACTGAGACCTTCCTCTGCTCCATCAGGCAATAGATCTCACCTAAAACGTAGAACAAATACAAATAAAACCCCACTATTGGATGTCGCCGTGCGAGAAGCAGAAAAAACAAAATGACATGATGACGTCGATGTGTTTGCGACGATAACCCTCCACTGAGATGGAATGTAATCTTCCTGTATTTACGCCGCTGGTGGGGAAAGCTGCAGCCGACACTATCTCAGGGGTCAAAACAAAATGTTGTTTGTCTCAAGGCGTGAGAGATAAAGAGGTCTAAACCTGAGGTGAGGACACAGTCCACGTCTCGGGCCTCCAGCAGGCCGTTGTAAAACTCCTCTCTGACGGCCTCCAGCTTCTTATCAAAGCAAGGCGCCACCAGCACGTGGTAGACGCTCCCCGGACTCAGCTTCTGTTCCGAGACAAGGCAGAAGGAAAAAGCAACATAATGAGGAAGTTGTTCTTTTTGTGCGTGTGTGTGACGCATTTCGCACAACTTTATTTTGTATAGGACCACGGTGGTTAAATGTTGTTTTCACTGATCGGCGTGGAGAAGATTATCAGTAGAGTTACACCCTCGTGCTGATGCTTTGTGTTGGGCTAGACATAACATCTGGATGGGTCAGAGTTCGACTGCTATCATGGCACACGAGACTCTGGTGACGGTCCTGCTCACTCAAGTTGCTTTGAGGCGTCTGAGTCTCTGTCACAGGTTTACCAGCTCGCCGCTCTGCAATCGGCCCTGACCTTGTTTTTCAAATCCGTTAGCTCCAGCTAGCTGTTGGCGCTACCAATAATTGTCCCACAACAAACTGAACCGCTCACCTGCTGTTTAGAGAAGTAGTCTTTGACCAGGCAGCCCATGATCTGCTGAGGAGACCTGGCTGTGCAGATGTGAGGGGTGACCAGACTGCCCAGGACTCGCTCCGAATAACGGATCCACCCTGGAAACACAAACACACACACATTGTTACAGGAAACACCGACCCTCTGCACTGCAGAATACCTTTTTTTGAAAATTCATAGTAGAGAAACAAAAGAAAAGATGACAGTCAAACACAACGTACAGGCAGGAACAATCTCTGTAGTGTAGTGTGTGTAGTGTGTGTGGTGTGTGGTGTGTGTAGTGTGTGTGGTGTGTGGTGTGTGTAGTGTGTGTGGTGTGTGGTGTGTGTAGTGTGTGTGGTGTGAAACTAATATTTGATTCCATCCTGATGTGTTAATATGATGACTGGGTTACACTTAGTTAATCTACAGAACATGAATAGCAAATTATTTTTGTAAAATTGATTATGCGTCAAATCGTGAATTAAGCAAAACCAATAACAAATGTGCTGCCTCTCTTTGTTTTACATCAAGACACATGTAATATATTTATGGCTTTTGGCAAAATATTGAAAGACTTGATGTGCTTTTTATTATTTATTCATTTTTTTTAAAACATTTTTCTGACATTTAAGACTTGATTTGCACAAAAAATGTGCACAAACAAAAAGAAGAAAAGATTAATCAATAATACAAATAATGAGGTGATGAACTAGTTAATTTCCATAAATATTTCTAATTTTTCCACCTCCTTTATCTGGACCACTTGACCAGTGAACGTCTCGCAAACTGAATGAATGAAAGTGGATATAAATGCGTTCGCAGCGCTGATGAAGGGAGTGGTGAAAGAAGAGCGTTCTATCTTTCCCCACCAGCACATCGCTGTATCTCTACTTCTAATCACAAGCTCAGACCCCTCCCTCCATTCAACACCGACGTGCAAATAAACAGCCAGCAGCTTGAGGAGCGGCAGAGGAAAGAGGCTCAACGTTTGGTTGAGGCCAACATGAGGGTGGAGGTTTAGTTCAGTAAGGAGGAGAGAAGGGGACTTTTACCCGGGCAGGAGGAGGTGAACATGGGCAAGGCCTGGGAGTCGTGGTGCCTCCTGCGAAACCTCTGGATGAACTCCTTCTGGCTCTCCAAGATGCTGAAGCCTGCTGCGAGGGTGGTGTCGAACACATACTGCACTCCTGCAGGGAAAACGCAGCGAGAGATGAGTTTAGTTCACTCGACATGGACGGAAAGACTCACATTCGTGTACGCACAGCGACCTGATGCACTGCGCTCAGCGTTGGTGACGGAAAAAGAAGAAAAAAAACATGTCAACATATAAATACACAAAGATACGCCCCCAAATAAACATACAAAGACATACGTAAGATACAAAATACATGTGTGTCTACGGGGGTGTTGGAGCAGAGCAGAGGCTGTGGCACACGGAGTCAGAGGTGGTCGGAGAATGTCGAACATCTATGATAGATACCGACGAGTGGGAAGAAGAAATGACTCTTCACGGATTCAGGAAGCAAAAATTCTTCTTTTTTATTTATTTTTTTAATACAAGGTGGAAGTGTAAATAAAATAAAGCTGTCAAAACAAAACCTTTATAAATTTATGAGGCACGAAATGTAAAAGAACAAAGTAGCACATGTCGATTACTTCAAATAACTGCATACAAGAGCACTCAGGTCGCTAAACTACAAGTGTCTTTTAAAGACTTAAAAACATGGAAGATCTGCAGCTTCCTGATGTTAAACTCAGACAAAACTGAAGTTTTTTTTACTCGGCTTTGAACCCCTCAAAATCAATTATCTGATGACATTGCTTCTCTGGATGGCATCGCTCCGGCATCGAGCACCACCGTGAGGAATCTCAGAGTTATCTTCAACACTTGTCCTTTGGATCCCACGTAAAACAAATCTCAAGGACTGCCTTTTTTTTCACGTAACATTTAAAGACAACAGGCACATCGAGTCTCCTTGTTTAATTCCACCAAGACCTCTGATGTAGATTAGAAAAATCAAGCAGACAAGCTCACGCACTGCTCAACATAATGTAACTTTCACCATCAACGTCAAGTCAGTGGGTGCGACCCCGTCCATATTACACAGTACAAATATTTAGAAAGAAAATGTTTCACTTTGTGACACTTAAACTTGCTCACCTAAACTCTTGAGGAAGCCACAGAGCTTGTGTGCGGCCTCGGTGACGTCCAGACCAAACTTGACGGCAAAGAAAGGCAGCGACTGCGGACACACCGACGCCACTAGCACCTTGTGTTTCGACACGTCGCACTTCTGACGGGGGAACACAGGAACAACGGGGGACCAACGTAAAGGTATTGCTCAAAAGTGCAACAGGGGGAGACGGCTCCCTGACCTTCCATTAGAGTTTCAAGAGGCCGCGTTGTACCTTGTTGAGGGCCAGCACCCGCTCCACCTGCTCCAGGCTCTGCTGAGAGATCTTCAGGCTCTCCTCCTCCGACAGACAGCCGTCACAGGACAGACAGGCACTCAGCAGCAACTGGGATCCTTCGTGCACCTTGGGAAGAAATAAGAGGAGCTTTTGAAAAGAGACACATTTGACATGCACTTCAGTAATTTAGTTGTGGACTTCCACGAAAGAGTCCACGACTCACAAGAGAGATACTTCTGAAAAAACAAAAGGACAGTCAGCAACAGAGGGTGAGATACATCCTCCTCCCCAAACAGAAGTGTTAAAATAACCCAGGGATATTTGTCAGACTTTAGAAAGCTCCGAAATGACACAACCGGCTTTGGCGGTTTTAGCAGTAGTTCACGTGATTTCGGATCTGCGAAAATGGGACGAGTCGTCCTTTAGGAAAACAAAATCAATCGGGAATAACTGTTCAAATTGATTAGTAATCAAGTCTTTACCTGCCCGTTGACTTCCTCTCGCTCCGGGTGCGAGTGGGCGCCATCGTCGCTCTGTTTCTTGTTGCACTGCGCGAGTGTGTGGAGGGAGACCAAGAAACATCATCATGAGTAACAGCTCAACAGTATTTCAAAATGTAAAAAAAGCAGCGATACTGATCCAGAACATTCACCTGTTTGGTGCAGTTCTCACACTTCTCCTTGCGCTTTGGTATGTTGACCCCTGACATTGTCCCCGGCAGGTTATCTGTAAATTGACAGACGGACAGCAGTGTTGATCATGTCCTCGCAGCTTGAGGAAGCACTGGCATCATGACTGTGTCTGCAGCTCGCTCCCCTCCTCTACACTGTACGCCATCCCATCACAGGCAGCCCTCATATCACTGAGGCAGCTATTTAATGATGGAGGGAACTAGCATATCCTGTAATTAAAATGTTTAATGGCTCGCGTTAATTACATACACACACAGTTTTGCCAAACAAAAACAGTCACAAAAGCCATGACATCATCCTGTGAAATCTCCCACAATATGTCACACTGAGTGCAACGTAAAAATGTCAACTCCTGAACATGTTATTACAGACCCTAACAGCTAAACACACACACACAAAGTCGATAATTTCTTGCGCAATGTGTACCGTGAACGCAACTCACGTCAAATTTGATTCGAGCCAACTTTAAACAGCAGCTACTGCGTTGCAGGCCTTTTATTTTCTTCTGTCTCTTTTGTAGATAATCATTAAATCTGTGTGCTGGGAGACCAGCGTGACAGCCCCGAGCTGACACTAAAAGGTTGCATTTTAAATGATAACTCACCGGTTTTTTTTATTACGTTGCTCTTGCGGACAAAGACGTCGGCGGCGCGGGGGGAAGCACCGCAGAGGACGGTCAGGAGAGCAGCCAATGGCCGAAGAAGACAGCGCCGGACCGCAGGTGATAGTCGGCGCCTTTTGGTTTCAAGTCAAGCCGCCTGTGGTCGGTGTCCCCGCCGCTGCTCGCTCAAACCCGTGCGGCTATTTCATAACACAGGTGTTCAAACGGGCAGTTCTAGTATTCAAGCCACTCAGGTCTGTGTACGTCCGACTCCATTGTGCACCCCCGGTGAATCCACTGCGCATGCGCACACGGCTGAGCGGTCTGCTACGGAAGCCTTTGGGGTTTTTGCCAAAGTGGCTGACTGGCTGGGGCATTTACAAAGAGGAGTTTTTGAATTAATAATTGTAGACAATTAACGTTGGAAAATTATTATTTTCGTTATGTCGAGCGTTAAAAGCCGTACAATCGGTCGGCAAGCGTCTCCGCGTGCATGGAGAGACCGTGGATTTTAAATGTCCGGAAAGTTGTGCCAAGGCATAAAGTACAAAACGTTTTTTTTTTTTTTAAAACGATGTAATTGGGTTGTAGGTAATCGAAAGTATTGCGTTGCAAACGGACTACACAACTAAATCCTTTACATTATAAAAAAAACAAAACAGTTACATCTTTTATTTTGAAGGCGGGGAAACCCCGATCCCGTCCAATCAGCGCAGACGGATCCAGGAAGGAAGTGTCAACCGTGCAGTTGCTGCAATAATATGAAAATAACTTCCTTATAATTCAGTCCATGTGTTTCCTCGTACAAGTGCTCTTTTGCTAAACCTACGAGGCGCACATTTGCGGAAAGGAAGAAGAGTTTTAAGGTAAGCGGTAAGAAAATGTCGCAAAGTTGATTTCTTTGTACAGTTCTGGTCAGATAGTTGTGTGGGGACTGTAGTTACTTCCCCATCACATCCAAGCTATCATCTTTCATGTCTTACTCGGTTTAAAGATTGAATTAAAGGGTCAGCTCACCTAAATTAAAAAAAAAACAAAAAAAACATTTAATATATTTGTCTTTCTGTCTGACATGAAGCCATGCAGGTAGTTTGGGTTTTTATGTGCTGAGCTATGGAGATCTCCTCCTCTGAGACTTCTGCCCCCAACCACAAAGCCATGGAGGGGGATGGACCTCCATTTCAGCTGCTCCAAGGGACAAAGGGAAACAAAACAGCTATGTGTCTTTCCAGTGACAATGTGCTTGTAATAACAAGTACATACCAACTCTGGATATTCCTCTGAATATATTGTATAAGGATACAAGTTGTCAGCAACATATCTAGATTATCCAAAGGGTCATTGTTTCTAGTTACACAGTGGCTGGATCAACCTGCTTCCATTCTTTATTGATTGTATACAGTTTTTCCTCGGGCAGAACACTACTCCCAGTTGAAATTGAATCAAACTAGTTTAGAAGTACGCAACACACCAGCTCAAAACATTGAGGCTCTGTACGACTCACTAGCGGTGAGACAGAACCCACATGAAGGCAGTAAACACACAAAACACACACACAAAATCCATCTTATCTACTAAAATGAATGCATTTAGACTTTTACGACATTGTGAAAATAAACCCACCCAATCCAATGTCTAGAAGTTCCTCGTTGATGCATATAATCCTGTGCTTGTGCTCTTATATGACATTTCAAAAGGGTGCAGTGAAAAAAAGCCAATTGGAATAGCACAAATATCAACCTGGAGTAAACTTTTGTAATAATAATAACCCTGACCCTTATCAGGTCGGGGTTATTATTTTCATGCGAAATAGGCTTAATATTCCTGCCTCTGTTCAGATGGGATACATGACAGTAGAGGAGCACAGCTCCACCATGCTGCACCTGAAGAGATCTCCGGGCATTCGTTCCTGGTCTCTTCTTGTTGGTAAGTGTGCGTGCGTGTGTTTGTGTGTGTGTGCAAATGTTCAGACTGTGTACACAATCAAATACCAAACAAACATCTCCTCTGTCCGCTCTGTGCATTGTCTCTAATAATCCGCCTCTTGTTTTAATTACAGGTGTAGCATCTGTTGGGTTGGCCGCTGCGTACTACAGCTCAGGTACACAAACTAAATTTACCCTCTTCGGTTCATCAATTTGCTCCACGTCGATCTGCATAATAACCTCCCGCACTTGCTTGCAGCAAACTCACACCGCTTTCCGTTCCTTTTTATATTCCTGTGATCCCACAGACAGCATCCCGTGGAAGCTTTTCTACGTGGCAGGCTGCCTGTTTGTAGCCATGCAGAACATGGAGGAATGGGAGGAGGCTGTGTTTGACAAAACCAAGAACCTGATTGAGCTCAAGACGTTTAGCCTGTACGCTTTAGTCCTCACGTTGTGGAAGAAGGGCCAAGAGAAAGGTCAGTAACACCCCGGAGCGAAAGAAACGAGAGTGAAGAAAATAAGATCCCCCCGCCGCACACACAACCTTTTTTCTCTTTCTCTTTCTCAGTTGTGTTGGATCTGACACAGCTGTGTGACATCTGCATCCAGGAAGAGAAGGTTCGGTATTTGGGGAAGGGCTACCTGCTGATGCTGCGGCTGGCTGCCGGCTTCTCCTACCCCCTGACTCAGAGTGCCACACTGGGGGGACGCAAGTAAGTGTCTGCAGCCGACATTAAAGTCAGATATCCTGCGTCCATCACCACAGGCCTGAATGTTTTCGGCCGTAGCCATGCGATGCATTTGCATTTTGCCAGATACTCATCTGTGGAAGCTTTTGTTGCTATTGCGTACTCCAACACTCGATCATGCGTTTGATTTCTCGCTGTGGGACGACACAGTGACTGCTCGCTTTATTAAAACATCACTTTATTAAAACATGACGGGATTAAGCCTTAAAGACCGTGGTGTGGTAAACTGATACAGAAAGTGCTCTCCTGTTGCATTTATTTTGCTTTTCCCAGTGTCTAGGAAAACTATTCTTAAAGGATATACAATTATTGTTAATATATATCGTTAATAAAGGGTCAACCTACCCTCCTAACTCAGCTGCATGGAGCATTTCAGCCTCTTCAAGCTCATATATTTCATTTTAATACACACAACAAACCTTCCACTATAAAAAAAATTGTATTGTTGACAGTAATCTCACTGCAATCAATGTATTTTTATCGTCTGATTGGTAAGTTATTATTACTAAAGCCAAATAAGTAATAGAGGAAAGTAGAACATATTGCACACGATGTCGCAGAATATTCCTGTTCTCTGTCCAGTGACGTGGAGGCGGTGGCTGCGTTGCTGAAGCGCTTTCTGGGCCTGGAGGAGATGCAGCAGCGCAAGCAGCAGGAGGAAGAGGCAGAGTATGCAGAAGAAGAGGAGGATGAGGAGCAGGAGGAAGATTCTTTGGACAACAGCAGCAATTCAGATGGTGAAGCAGACAAACTCTGATCTGTCTGTGACCTGCAACCCTGCTGCGACTTTGGGTGGAGTGATTTAGGGGCATTACAGCTTTGCTACGGCATTACAGAGCAGGCAGTTTAAGCGACACCCTCCCGACACGTTACACTGAGCATGAAACACCAAGCGTATAGCCTCATGTCCTTCCACGGGAGACTGTAGTAACATGTCTTTATTTTCATATGACCTGGGATGGAAATATCAAGTTAAATGTCTCGTCATGCAAATGTTTTTGAAAACAGCCCCAGAAAATATGGAAAAAGAGATTTTTGTCTTTCATTGTACTTTTAGATGCAGCTCTCCAAAAGTGAATATCATGTCTTTGCTCTTTTGCTCTAATTACTATTTAGAAATCTCCAGATTACAGTTTTGCCGAGCCTTCCTGATGAACTCTAATATGTGTTTATGTGTAAGTCAATGGAAAGTGTGTTTCCCACCGTCTCCTGGACCTCCCAGTTGATAATCACCTTTTGGTTTCATGTGTATTCATTCCCGCTCCGCCATCCGGATGAACGCGTGTGCAGCAAACTGTAATCGGGCAAGACTGATTCTCGTGGCTCAACGGAGAGTTTATTACATGGGAAACGCTTCAGCCTGTTGTTGTCACTGTCTTTTAATGTTCATGTGCTTTTTGTGAACCAAAGACTGAATCTCAGGCAAACACTTCGGTGCTTTGGACAAACCTTTTGGGATCATGTATGGAAAAGACAATGGAGGCATTTTTTTGGGGGGGTTGCTTTATTGTCTGTTTTACTTTGATACATTTGGAGGAATTATATAAAGTTATTTTAATTGTAAACTCAAAGTTTCCTTTTGAGATTATTTCCTTTTTTTGCTACAATTGGTGCAATTAGTGCAATTTTACACGCAAAGGCCACATTAACTCTGTTCATTCAAGTGCTTGTTGCAAAAAAATAAATGTTGTGGTTTGATGGCAACATATTCTACGGCACCATCTCATTGACACAGGCGTCAATGTCCTCCGTTATCTTCTGCAAAGGCGCCATTACGGGGCTGACGTGTTCCTCGATCCACTCCTGGGCTGTTGACTCTGGGTAAAGACGCACCATCTCCTCTCTCACTGCCGCCACCTTCTCTTGTAACGTCGTCAAATACCTGAGGAGACGTGATCACATGGGGTTTCAGTTAAACACTAAACAGAGATCTTAAGTCCTTCCAGGACGCAGTGTGGCTGCAGCAGATCGGGTTATTCTCACGTTGATGCTTGGCTGTGAATCTGCATGGCGATGAGAGGGCTTACTATCTTCCTCTGTTGGTGGTAGCGGCTGAACCAACCTCTGACGTACCTACAGTAGCACGGGCATACAGTTATTCAGCAGGGGTTAGAAGGAACAGTTGGACATTTTGAAACCTATTCTTATATCGTATTATTTTATTGCTAAACGTTAGATGAGAAGATTGATACCGCTCATGTCTGTATGCTAAATATGACGCTACCATCAGCAGCCAGATAGCTTAGCTTAGCTCAAAGAGTGGAAAAAGTAGGAAACGACCAGCTTGTTTCTGTCTACAGTTTACATAAAAGGTGCTAAAATTCGAATTCAGAGCATATTTATGATTGAGGGATTGAGCCCCATGCGGTCCCAAAAGCTTGAACAGAGCTAACAGAGTTCACCTGAGGGGAGGACGGGCACTGCGCTTCTGAAATGATGCCGCAGGTCGGAACGGCGTTATCAGCAGAAACTGCAGTAAGAGTGCAGCGATTAGCTCGCCACTGGCACGCACACGCGCACTGGGACTAGCCGGGGACTGTGTAGAAGTCTATGGGGACATGGCCGTACTTATTTGATTTTTTTTTACCTCAGTAAACATTGTGAACATGAGTTTATGGTCCAAATTTGCTAGTTTCAAGTCTTCTTCAATATATAATGATGTTCATTAAGTTATGTTCACATTTAGCGTAAAATAGACAATAAAGCAGGGTATGCGTTCGGGCGTGGCTACCGTGAGCTTGACAGGTTCCTTATACTCCTTGTTTTTACCGTAGTACTTAAAAGCACTACACATCATGTATTACTTGGGGTTTTCAGTTAATAAATGGGAATTGTAACGGTCGTACTTTGCTTCATTCTCTCGCGTCACTTATGAATATAAAAACAACAACATGGGGAATGAAACATGAGAGTGGTCTCGATCGTCTGATGAATCAAAGTCAAACTATCATTTTAAGATCAAATTGGAATTAGGATCTTGTGCTAACTGCCCATAACTCACATGTTGTTATCAAAGAATCGGATGTCCTCGGAGTTCAGCAGTGAATTGAGCTCCACAGTTAACTCAGCCAGCCTCCTTCCTGGAAACAGCGACTCGTCCGCGGTCGTCCTGAAGGACACGTGGAACAAACTCCTATTAGCCTCGAGATACACGCTGCAGCGACGGCGTGGCGTAAGCTCACGATGAAACCATGTCGGTCCTCACCTCCCAATGGCCTCTACCTCCGCTGAGGAGATGCCCAGCCTCTCGGCTACTTTGACCTGAGCCTCGGCGCTGAACCCACCGTGGCCGAGCGTCTGGAGACAGGCCGCGAGCGACGGAAGGGCCACGTGCATCAGCTCGCACAGCACCGACAGGTGGTCATACCTGACGGGGGATAATGGCTCATGTCAAACGCTCCGTGTTAAAAAAAAAAGCAAATCCTTCAGACCCCTAAGTTAAAAAGGCGGCGCCACAAAAGGGCGGCTCGACTATAGAGACGCTTTGCATCCACACAGATCTACAAAGGGAGTCTGGAAGAAACTGGAAATAAATGATCCCTCTGCTACTTGCCTTTGCCAGCCTGTGATGGCGATGCCCTGCAGGTTGACAGCGGCAGATAGCGCAGCAGCCACCTTCAGCCACTGCACATGATTATCCACATGCCTCTGCGTGCAGGGCACACAGGTGTCGGCACTGGTGGAGCCCTTAAAGGAGCTGGCCGCCCACAGGTCGGACATACCGGCAGCGCAGTACTTCTCCAGCAGAGACACTGGACAACACAGAGTACACGTCACTACTTGCAAGGCTCTGGCATGTCACAGAGTATTTGTCGCTGTGCGAGAGCCTGATGTTTGTAATGTCCACAGCATACGGTTCCCTACCAGTTGTGTCCACGTCCAGATTAGGGGTGTAGTCCCACAACATGGGCTGGACCAATCCCACAAGGCCACTAGCTGTCAAATGGATAATTCAATGAAAACAGTAAAGACACATTAGAGTGCATGGACACCAAAACCAGCTGTTGTTCTCATTATGACATCTGAAGGCCACCAGGACTCTTTGTTTTACATTTTCATATTATTTCTGGATATTGGATTATTACGATTTGTCTAAAGTACAAACATGTACTTAACGGATCAGCAGTGAGGCTCAGTGAAGAAAACATTTCCAAGGAAGAGAGATTATATTACTCAATATTAGGTAGCATGTATATGTAGCATTCCACTATAACTCATTTAGGAGCAACTTTTTCTTTGATCAAAACCATAATTTGACAACTAATAACTAAGTGTCGGATAAATGTTGGAGTAAAAAGTTTAAATTTGATTTGAGGTGAGTTGAACTACAAAGCAGCGTTGAATGGAAATACTTAAAGTGCCTCTAAGTAAAAGTATCAAGCTAAATTCCACCACTGTACACATTACACACAGTGTAATGCAGAGCTGAGGGTGCTAACCTGAGGGTGCTAACCATCATCATCACCTTCATCTTTCAAAAAGGTCACGCTTTCTAGAAGGTGTCCTCGATTATAATGATCAATAACATGTATTTCAGATATCAGTGCTCACGCGGTTTAGTAGGGAACTAGTACCGTTTAGCGTGTCCTGGCTCATGCCTCTCATCATATCGTCCCACATTATGATGGTTATGTGTGGCCACGCCTCCTTGATGGCCTGGGCCACCTTGGTCACATGATTTAGGAAAAGCTGCTCCACCGTGCGTCCGGGCGAGGCCAACCACAGCTTGGACTCCTCCCCCTCACCAAGCATGTACACCTCGAGGAATAAAAAAGCAAAAAAAGATGAAATGATGAACCCTGACGCATTGACTGGCCGTCGCCTGACAAAGAGACCAAGCCGTACCTCGTCTGCTCCGATGTGCAGAGTATTCAAGCCTGGATGCAGCTCCACCACCTGCCTCAGCATCTCCATCACCAGCCTCACGCCTTCCTCTCGGTGGGGATTCAGGGTGCCCACGCAGGGCGCCGTCTCTCTCAGGCTCCACAGGGGCCGATGCTTCAGCACGAACTGGGACGGCCACCCGGTGAACGACAAACAGGGATTCTGAATCAAGCATTCAAAGCCAATACAAACATAATAAAATAAAGTTCCAAACAGGATGTTCACCTCACCTCCATGTGGCCAAACGTCTGCACAAGTGGGACGACCTCCATGCCCTTTGATTTGGCAAATTCCTGAATCGACAGTACCTCCTCTCGGCTGAGAACAGAGCAGGCGGTAAACAGACATTAAACTTCCTGAACCAAAGCATTTTGTGTGTGTGTTTTTTTAATGGCCAGCCAACACTGCACATGAAGTTTGATCTCTTTATCCCACACAGGAATGATTACAGTTTTATGACAGGATCTCACAGCAGATAAACAAGCACATATCCACCCAGCCTATAAATCAGCAGGAATAAAAACAGGTCTGTGCCAAACTGCACCTGTAAGCAGGCTGAGCTTTGGCCTGCAGCAGCTTGAGCTCTCCATCATAAGGAAACATGTCCTCATACTCCACCAGCAGGCCATCGACGCCCAGCTGAGAGAACAGCTCGATCAGCTGAAACACACATAGAGTGGACGTGAAAACCTTTTAATAGTTACACAATCAAATCAGACCACAGAGGAAGCTGCTGTGCGCTTACCTTGAGCAGGTATGCTACCCTCGGGGGGGCACCTTTCAAATCCAGGTGAACCAGTTTCTTTCCTTTGGGCCATGGTGGTCCCTCCATT